>NC_140932.1:80198354-80550854 GCF_014529385.1 Adiantum capillus-veneris | reverse complement strand
AGCTTATCTATCAAACCACAAGGATTTTAGGTTCTTCCATGATAGACCATATCTAGAAATTAGGAGAGATCTCCTCAATACCCTTGAATCTTAGGAAATATGATGTAGCTAAGTAGATAATTGAGTAGATTACTTAATGGAGAGAGATAAATTTCACACACAAGAGATTATAGAGTAGAGAGAGAGAGTACACACAATATACTTGGTTCACCCAATGTGGGCTATGTCCACAGGAAAGCAACCACTCAATGGCTTTAGTACTTCAAAACAAGAAGTAGGTTACAAAGGGATTATACCCTTTTGGAGCTCCCGCCTTGCTTCACTCTCACCACCTCACACCCACCTTGTTGCATCAACTTCACACTGTGAAATGTGTGTAGAAATGGCCTCCTTTTATAGGCCAAAAGGGCTGCCCTCTCTCATGAGAGGCAGCAATGTGTAGCCGCCCTTGTGTAGATAAGTCCAAATTTGCCCATGTGTGGCCGCCCTTGAGAAGACAAGTCCACTTTTGAATTCGGCCACCGGCCATTGAATTCCAACCACCCGCCACCGGCCAACCGACTGGTCGTTTTCCAACCACTTTTCAGCCGTCGTCCGGCCATAAATCCCGACGAAAAGGAATATTCCAGTGAAGAATTTTGATTTCCAGCGAGTGATTTTATTTTTCGGCGAGTTATTTTTCTTCATGCACGATGGGGGCCTTACAAATGTGCGTTTTTAACATAGAGAATTATAAGGGGTAAATCAGGCTCCATACTTAACATTGAATTCTATCAAAGGATGAGCATGCGATAAACACTAAATAATGATTTATGAGGATTTCATTGAATAAACCAGAGCATCAAAAAATCCAATAGCACCTAAAAGGTTTTGCAAAGAAATGCACAAGTATTGTGATCTGATACACAGTCTGAATATTATCTCCTAAAGATTGCAAATGCAACGCAACTAGATTACACCCACTCTGAGTCTTGGTGCATATTAAACATTCAAATTGAATGTAATACTAGTAACTAGAATGAGAAAAAGCATTGCAAGGTTGAACCAATGCATGCTCACAAAAGTATAGTTGTATCCATGCATAATCCCATTTCATGATGGCGTCGGACTACCTGGTCTACATGTTTTGAGCGCAGTGTGGCCTTACTATGTTATGTGGGAAACCATGCACAAAGGCTCCAAGATGTGCAAGTTTAATTTAGGATCCAAGGACATGTTTAAGACTATGATCAGAACAACCAAACCTTGCAATAATCATAGTGTGAACTTTCCACCTAGAAGTTCAGGGCCCTTGTTACACTAGAATAATGTCACTACAACAACTACCCAAGAGAGGGTAAGATTATTGAACTTGAACATATTCAAGTACTCTAGTGCATGTATTTAAAAAAATATATTGAAATTGGACTGAGCATGTCCTTGATAGAGTATCATGCATCATAGTGGAAGCATGAAAATAGATCCATCATTCTTGCATGCATGGCATGTATCTTTGTTTAGAATCTTTGCTAATTATTGGTGGATCTCGTGGATCCCTCTAACGTCAAAACGAATCTATGCACGGATTTAGATCGTAGCAAAATGCTTGGGGGGTATAGGAGAGGCTCACTTCTCTGTTGTGTGATGAACACCAAATTAATTTTGTAGTCAAGATATGGTGTTCCATTCTGAATACGGATTCCCATGCATATGTGGCTTGATGTGATGATTGCCAACAAACGGAACACGTGTCAACTGCATACAATCAACAACCCCTAACACCCATCATTGGCTCTCGTGCTTTTGGCAAATGGGGTAATGATTGTGTAAGATCACTCCCTCAAAATCAAAACACGTGAGAGCAATATATTGCAAAGGAAACTCGTTGTTCCTCGCCAACGAAAGAAATGCCAAGACTCTTTGAAATTTTTTCTTTTTTCATCATTGTCGTGTCTTGGAGCAATGGCGATCCAAACGGAGCGTGGTCAACAGTCTGTGATGTACATTGCATGAGTAAACGGGATCCAAGATCAATTCCAAAGAGAACCTTGCTTAAACATTGTTGCAACTTCAGTCTATCTCTCTAAATTTCACTACATTTTTTTCTTTTTGCCCCAAATCTATGTTTTGTTTACATTCGACTACCTTGATATCAAACATGCGTCTACAATACATTAGAAACACACAATTAAAGTACTTTGTTGCCACGGTTATTTGTTCATCATACATGTTGGACTAGACAAATTATGAGACTTTGGGATGACCTTAAAGATGATGTCCAATTGGACATCCATGGTAGCATGTGTACGATCCAACCTAAGTTGGTGTAAAAAGAAGATGTTGCATCATAACTTCATAAAATAAATTTACTTTCATTTGTGGTACAAAGCTCAAGAAATGCAAAATATAGTGATGTACAAAATGAAAGAGGAGTATACAAAAGCCAAGTTCATGTTTTGGGAAATGAAGAATGAAGTCATGCTAGATAATTGTCATCCCCAAGAAGATTTTTGAGGGTTCATGGCTAACAAAGCTACTGCAAAATGGAGAGCAATTCGAATTGTTTATTAACAGAGGACCGCTAAATGGTCTGGATGGAACAGAGCATTCTTGTTTGATTATAGAACCATCATTTTGGGCATTAGAACTTGGGACAATGGAAATGAGGTAGGTTTGGGACGAGGGGGAAAAGCCCAGTACATGTGGTATTGTAATCATTGTGGATCACACATGGTAAATCTGCAATACGATTACCGAATGTTTGAGGAGAGTACCAAACTCATGGCCTGTGGAGAGAGGGACAAATGTGTCCCAAGTTGAAATGAAGATGTTGGAGGAAGGAGGATTTAAGGTTTAAAAGCGGTTTGCTGAATGAGTTGATAAACAGTATCGTCCAAGTATCTCTACCACACTGCAGATAACCAAATAGATTTTGCAATAACTATGAAGGCTAAGATTGAGGGATATGTTGTGATAAAAGAAAAAAAACATGAGAGACTTATGGTGGGGGGACTTCAAGTTGGCAAGTACATGATGAAGCAAACGAAGTGCAGCATTGCAACAAACCCAATGTGTATTTACAAAGACTTTGCAGATTGAGCAGCACAAGGACGTCCATACCTTATATGAAAGCATATTTACTACATTTTCAGCGTATCTTTGGATTAAATGTAAACCACAAACATCCATACCTTACATGCAAACATATTTACTACATTTTTTAGTGTATCTTTGGATTAAATGTAAACCACAACATGTTTATTCATCAATGTAAACGCACAAATGAGAACCTTGCACGAGTATTCACAACATTATAGGTTACAAGAAAATCAAGGAATAGAGTCAAACATTGAGCAAGAGTGATCAATGCTCTTTGCAAATTGCAACTTAATCAAATATTGTAATTGTGTTGGGATTCCTTGATGGTGTGTAGAGTTATGTGAGCTATTGTAGTGAAAGAGAAAAAAAAATTCATAGTTAGTTACACGCCAATCTACCATGGTCCTACTTTCTCGCCTCTGAGAGTGTGATAAAGCTAATATTCTTTGTGTTTTTTGGGAGGACTTGATAAATCTTAGAGTAAAGAGCTATGATTGAAGTTGTTCTTGGTAAAATCTTTGTATTGGAATATTTTTCTTGCATTGGTTATGTTTAATGTTTCTTTCACATGCATGGATGCAATCAATTACTAGGGCTTGTTAATTTGATTTAGCAATATGGGCCTTATCAACAACCGGCTCGTCTTCATGGGGTTTTTAACTAAGCATGACCACTTTTTGTAGTTGTGCCAATCCAATGGCTTGATCAAGGTGATGATTATCATTGAGCCTTCAATTAATTTTAGAACTTTCTTTGCTACTTGCACCCACTTAATGATTACTTCTTCTATTTTGTTATTCACTTTTTCTACCTTGACTACCATTATTTGTTCATCATACATATGTTGAAATAGACAATAATGAGATTTTGGGGTAACTTTGAAGATTGATTTTGTAGAAAAGTTATTTGATATTTCTAAGTAGGATATTAAAATGTTCAAATTCTCTACCAAGGGAAATATTTTCATAGCATTGAGTGACATTAATCATCGATTCTTCAATAATTTTAGGGCTTTCTTTCTTGCTTACCCCCACTCAATGATTTCTTCTTTTATTTCGTTCTTTACTCTATTTAGCTTGACCACCATCATTTGTTCATCATAGATGGTAGAGTAAACAATCTTCCAAATCTAATTAGCTTGTGTCGAACTGATGGCTTTTGTATCATATGTGTATGCTAATTTAATCAACCAGCTTATGGCCACCCCTTGATCGACCTTCTTCCTTTTTTGTGCCTTGATAGTTGTCTTATGTCTTGCTATTATCATAATTATTGGAATTATTGAGTGAGTTTAGGATTACTTAACATCGATAATATTTGAGTGATCCCAAGTTGCATAAACTTGTAGACCAATTGGTAGACCAATCACCATGCACACATGTATTGAGAGAGAGAGAGAGAGAGAGAGAGAGAGAGAGAGAGAGAGAGAGATGACTCTTTATAGTTAGAATTTGTGTGGTTTACCCGCCTCCCCTATGGTTTTTTCACCTCCAAATTATGATACGAACACGCTTGATAGGTTCTGTGTGTGTGTGTGTGTGTGTGTGTGTGTGTGTGTGTGTGTGTGTGTGTGTGTGTGTGTGTGTGTTTGACATATGAAGTGGAATCTTCTTTGTGTGTACGAGTATGTTTCTATTGACTTAGATGTTTATTTATGCACTCTCAGTTTGATATATGAAGTGAAATCTTCTTTGTGTGTACGAGTATGTTTCTATTGACATAAATGTACACACAAAGAAGATTTCACTTCATATATCAAACTGAGAGTGCATAAATAAACATCTAAGTCAATAGAAACATACTCGTACACACAAAGAAGATTCCACTTCATATGTCAAAAGAGAGAGAGAGAGAGAGAGAGAGAGAGAGAGAGAGAGAGAGAGAGAGAGATACACTTCAAGGAGACGAAGACCATGAGTAGGAGTAGAAGGGATGATAAGGATGAGATGAAGAGAGAACCTACTTTCCTTTAAGACAAACACTAGGACACACAGCTAGGTCCCCATACCATATTGAAAGAAGAATGCATGGTATAGAAAGGGGAAGGAAGTGTGGGCGTGCACGAACAATCTTGATAGATCTACCCCATATAATAAATGCACAATATAAGGAGCTCATAATGTAACATCATTGTGTGTAAGTGTGGGACAGAGATTGTATGAGAGAGAGAGAGAGAGAGAGAGAGAGAGAGAGAGAGAGAGTATGCATTGCATGTTTGTACGTTGGGCATGTGCTCTTGTAAAGGGGTGGACATGATGATAGGTATGATGCCCATGAAATTTCAAAAGCTCACTCCACAACATAGCTCGCTTGCAAAGCTTGCTCCAAACATGCACTCCCCAATAGGTGTTTCTTCTACCTCTCTCTTTCCCTATCTATCTCACATGTTTTGCTAAGCATTGTATGCATACACAATTACTATTATGCATTAAACTTGCTTTATGATTTTAACTCCCTCTTCCTCTAAAAAAGACAAGGCCCTTAGCAAGACACATATAAAAGATGTATTCAATCAAAAGTCAACAAGCGATTGTAGTTCTTCACTTCACCTAAAAAATGATTTATAATAGTCTATGAACTCCTCTTAGAAGCCTTTGCATAGAGTTCATGGTGGAATGGTCTCCAAAAACACGAATTTCTATGTTAGTGCTTTGATGCCACTTTTGTGATCCTCATGAATGGACCTAAGGAATACCCTTCAATTCAACTCTTAATGCATTTTGCCTCTTGAGATCTATAATAATCATCACGTGCTCGCATATGAAGAGGTAGAGTTGAAGCATTGATAATGGTACAACTATGGAATCTCAAACAAGAAGGTAATATATGCATAATGGAGATAAGGCACAAATAAACAATGTCCCTACCCAATGGGATAAGAAGAAGCCCCATTGGTTAAAATTGGGTCAATGACAAACATTGAAGGTGGCGATATCAGCAGATTGATCAAAGGTGGCAAGTCTTGTACTTGTGGTTAATCTCCAAGTCGAAGGAGTCGCCATAAGTAGCTACACACAAGGCATTGAACTATCTTCTAATAGTCCAAATAGTTCAGTAGGTACATTTTTTATGTTAGCTATGACTACATATTTGGACTGCTAAGGACTTGATGTCCTTCCTAGTAGGCCACATGGATGTCAACACCATCGATTTCGAATGTCTGCAAGCCAATAGGTTGAGCATGGAAGAGATGGTGGGATATGATTCTCTTTCTATGATTCTAGTGGATGGCTCATCCTCTTGGTTTATTGAGTTAGTTTTCCATGAAATGCCAAGATGGTAGATCACCACGATGGTTTTTGGAAATGGATACACAGAATGAAGAAATTGACACTTAGAAGCTATGAATGTCAAAGACAATGGATGTGTTTTGTGACAAGGTGGATAAGCAGACACATAGTTGCAACATCATCAATGCTTATATTGATACTGATAATATTCTTGTCGAATTGGTATGTCCATAAGTTGGAACGTTTGAATTCTAACAAGGTACCATTGAAAAAAAAGTTGAGTAAAAATGAAAAAGGTGTGCCTTTAAGTAAGATCACAAAAAGAATGTAAAACTTTCATCATGACTGATTTATAGGTATTGTGTGTGATATCAAGAGAGTCAAAAGCAAAAATAAAAACCATAAAGACATTGTGTGTGATATCAAAAGAGTACAAAGACAAGAAAAAAACAATAAGAGAAATCTCATTGTTCTTTCTCTTGGAGCAACAAGAGAAATCTTATTGTTCTTACTTTTAGAGCAACAAGAGAGCATTTCAACTCATATATATCATTAAAAAAATTATATAGCTGATGAATCTTTATTTGAGAGAGATCACATCAAAAACTCATCATCATTCTAGGAAAAGCAAGTTGGCAGTTTACAACCTCTTCTCTTTGAATATCGATGGAAGCTATATGCATGCGAAAGCTGTGACAACATTAAATTCCTCAGCTATACCAAGGCTGGTAGAGTAGGATGGAAGGTTGGGGTATGATGGACAAGGAGGCGTGTGTGGACTACCAATCCTCCCTCTACCTCCATGCAAGTATTGTCTTTTGTTGGATAGATCATTGCCGAGCTTTGATATTTTTGAATTCACCAAAAAAAAAAAGGCTGATATTTTGAATTTACTTGCTAGTACCACTTCCTGTTTTTCACTTGCAATTTGGTCAATAATAGGGGGTTTATCAAGTGCTAATTCACACCCTCTTATACATAGACAAGTCACCCTCTTGCAATTTGATCTATCTAAAAAAAGGGCAATTAAAAAAGGGTTTATCAAGTGCTAATTCACCCCCTGTTATACATAGACCAATTCACATATAAGTCATGGGTCTAATGGCGAATGGACCACATAACAGCATGTAAGAACCACTTGTTGACATTCAGTGACAGTTATAATGCGAGTTATGTAGATATCCCACTCATGCTCATTTCAAAAAGTTTCCTTCCTGAAGTGATCAAGTGATCACCAAAATAAGGCAAAGGATGCAAGTGGTCAAGTGCAAGAGCCTTGAAAATTGGGAAAACAAGTGCATCATATAGGTGACCTTTTTGTGCCAAACGAGACTTGAACGCTAGCAAGCTTCACAACATACCAAACTCATACATGAAGTGCAAAAATGCTTGGCATGTTCACTTGGAGAGTTTTGAGAATGATGTGAAACAGACGTAATAGATGCTGAGTTCAACTTGTAGTTTCTTCACACAAACTATTACAAGCAAAGAATTTTTATTATGTCAACCTTCAACACTTTGGATCAATTGACATAGAGAAAATCAAACTTTATCATTCAGATCCAACCACATGGAGAATATGTTATCGACTCAATTCCTTCCTATGTAAAATAAATTAAAACTGAAAAGCCATCATGGCCATCAATCATTTAAACATGGGAATAATATAATGGTATTCAAAGGTTGGACTAGAATGCAAGGTAAGGCACAAATCGCACTATTTCTGATCAGCGCTATGAAGGAAGACTATGTCAACGCTATCTAGGATTTTTGTATAATCTGAGGACAATAACTCAATCTAGCCCATAAAGTGAGTCTTGAATATTTTAAAAAGACGTTATAATAGAAATCAGCTTCATAAATAGAGAGAGAGAGAGAGAGAGAGAGAGAGAGAGAGAGAGAGAGAGAGAGAGAGACCTCTTACTATTTCTTTCCATCCACGTAGCGAGGTTCGAGAAAAGCATGCCCTTTTCACACGGGCTCAATAAACCTCCACATCAACACTCCCTTTCTCTTGAAAGGTAGGGCCAATAAACATTTAAAACTCCACCCACACATTTACTGCCTATCTTCTTTGCATTAGATCACATTATATACTCGAAGACATGACAACACAAGGAAAATAAGCCACAAGATTAGGATGAATCCACTTGATGTCCAAGCCCATTTTCGCGGCCCACCAAGTTCCCCTCCTAGGAAGCGTCGTCTTGCAATCACCACTGCTATACATAACACGAATGTTACAAAATATACAATCAGAATGAAGCCCAATTCAAGCGAGGGGATCCGTAGCTCCTCTTTAAGCACAACTCTGTTGTACACTGTATTAATCACCCATGGCACTCCTATGCCGACGAAGATGTTCACTGAGTTGCTGCACCATATCACAACCCAAATGTAAACACCCAAACCATGCACAACCCAAGCATGTATGTGTGTGTGTGTAATAACAGGCATAAGAGTGATCGGCAGCAAATGTTCAAAAGACTCACATCATGCCTGTTTAGATAAGAGTTTCAAAAGCCCCTCTTTCCAAGAAAGTGGGACACCTTGCATATCCCAAGCATTGTTCACCACTTATAATAAAGGCTCCTTCAATAAATCCCAAAATTGTACAATGTGTGTGTGCGCGCGCACGCACACCCGAGTGCGTGCACGTGCACACATGTGGGCGTGCATTTGACGCTAGAAATCCAATTTATGCACCCATCCATGTGCATGCGTTTGCAAATGGCATGTCTCTGAATTTGAAAGGGATTAGTGTTATGCACTTATTGCACAAGATGTCTGCCACAAAATGGATAGGCTCAAGCTGTTACCTGCACGTAATGTTTGCAATGGCAAGAGTCAGCCGTGGACTGCCGATAGGCTGCTATCATGCTCGCTGTAAGATCAGGCCACGATGTCCCAGTCGCTAAAACTGTTAAAGCTATCACATATTGACTAATGCCTGCCATAAAAAATTCTACCATGACACACGACTCTTTGATACCCACCAACAAAGACATAATGGCTTAAATGCAAACCTGTTACACAGCCAACCAGACCAGTTAGAAGCCTCACCACATAGCTTATGCCTGTAATGAAGATCAAAGAGCACATGAAGGTAGCCCAGCCTTGGAAAAGACTGTGAGGTGGAACAAATGCAAAAATAAATCTCCATGGGAAAGCTAACAAGCCATAGAAGAAATGTATCCCTTTTAAAGGCCTTCTATTGATGCTTTTCCATCCAGTTGCCTGCACCAAAATCTCTCTCTCTCTCTCTCTCTCTCTCTCTCTCTCTCTCTCTCTCTGACTCTTACACAGTCCGAGATCACCAGGCTCATCCGCCAGGACCTGACTCAGCTAGACACGAGGAGGACATGGATACAGCCAGCACAGGAGCTGGGCACGAAGATGGCTTTCTACAGAGAGCATCTTCTCCAGCTTACGGAGGACGGTTTTGTGACGAGGCCCAGGTAAATGGACACCCACTTGTCTCATGGGGTACGATGTGCTATTGGCCAGATACACACATCTTCACACCAGCTGCGGATCGAGACTGGGAGATACAGCGGAGTACCAGCAGAGGCCAGGACATGCCCCCTATGTGACATAGAGCCTGAGACAGAGTTGCACTACACATGCCACTGCCCCGTCTATTACGAGATACGAGGCCGCTTCCATTGCTTGTTCAGAGAGGGCTTTGGACCACTCTCCAGAGTCATGCGGTACAAGGATCAGAGATGCTTGGGTTTGTTTTTGCTCGAGTTGCGCAGACACAGAGAGAGCCTAATGAGAGGAGAGGCTAGCTAGCATCAGAGACAGATCACAGACTTCTTTAGAGCAGACACTGGACACCCGGAGGAGTTACTACCACAGCAGAGCTCGCCGCCTCACGCCAGAGGCACACCGATCAACCGGGCGACCGAGCTGGGGAGATCCAGATGCCCGCGACTACGGAGGACTACACAGCACCGACAGAGGCTGCATCAGAGGATTCGGATCACTTTGGCCCGACATGCACGACGCCCGGTCAGACTAATGACCATGGAAGAGATTGATGAGATCCGCCAGCGACCGATGCTGGATCTCTTGTGATTTTAGCTATCCCAGCTAGCTGATTAGTTCACACCTTGGAGTTTAGGATTCCATAGTAGTCATTTAGTCATTTTGTCATATTGTCATTGTCATTTTCATTTCATTTTGTTACTCGGACTTTGTATCAGATCCACCACATTGTAACTTTTAGGTCTCATAGGTCACTTTGGCCTTTTGAAGACGTTAATATAACATTTCATTTCATTTCTCTCTCTCTCTCTCTCTCTCTCTCTCTCTCTCTCTCTCTCTCTCTCTCTCTCTCTCGGCAAAAAAGTGGGGCTTGGTACACTTTTGTATTACGCAATCAAAATTACAAGCGCGAAGGCATTACATTAGTCCGCAGGCACACACATAACGGATCTGATAGTGAAAGAACCCCTGAGATATTCAATGATTACAAACCATAGGGGAAAAACTACGAGTGATGCGAAGTTACAAAAGATGGGTGATACAACAAAAGCTAAGAGCAGGGGAGTGAGGGAAGCAAGTAGCAGAAAGCTGAAGTAGAAACAGGCCACCTTGACATCGAGAGGAGGCCGAAAACTCCACCAAAGAATCTCCAATAGCCAACTCTAGATCTTCAAGGCCATATACAACTGCGCATCCCAGCAGAAGAGACATCACCACCGCAAGAAGACTCTGCACCAAAAATCTGGGGGGGAGCCTCTAGCCATCCCTGGCAATGATCAACAAACCGGGCTATGGCATTCTTCAACCTGCAAGCACAAGTAGTATATGGTGCAAATCTAAAGGCGAGGCGGTTCATATGGTGCAAATCTAAAGGCGAGGCAGGAACCGCCCAACACACCCACTAGCCCACACCCCACAAACCAATTCCAAACCTAAATCACCCATCAAACAAGAGAAAAAACAACAAAGAACAAGCAATAAACATGCTAAACAGGCTAACATACACACTTTTTTTTTGTAAATTTGTTTTGATTAATTTACAAGTAGGAAACCTCAAAACGAGGAAAAACCCACCAAAAAGATCAGATGACAGATACAAAGGGAGGAACACAAAAGTGTTCTGTGATGTGAAAGCGCTAAAAGCAAACATAGAAGAGTTGCAAGATTTTCAGGGATATGTGCCCAATATTCAAAGGTAAAATGTAAAGATTGCCTCAACGAAATATTGAAGAAGGGAAAAGGATCCGCCTCATGCCAATGGAACATGCGAAAATTGCGTTGCCGCCACAAAGACCGTAGCGACCAATCTCTGACCTGTGTGAAGAAGATCGCAAATTGTTTAAGGAAAGTCGGGAGAATGCCAAAAACCCAGAATCGTTTGTGGAAAAATGCTGAGGGAAATCGAAGTTGCATACAAGTAGAAATGTGGGCAAGGAAAGCCCTGGTGAAGCGACAATCCCACAGCAGATGTCCGACAGTCTCATCACCAACGGAGCATCTGACACAACGAGAAGAGCTGATGTGACACGCCGCAAGGAGAGTTCCAACCGGAAGAACTTCCAGCAAACAGCGCCAAAGAAACAGACGCTCCTTAAGAGGCAAGTGGGACTTCCAGATTGTAGTAAGAGCCTTTCTCCACCATCGATCAGATTTGTGTAAAGACCAAAGCGCATTATAGTGATCAGCCAGCCAAGAATCCTGCATAAGAGAAGCATAGATATTCTGGGTGGAAATTGCATCAAAAGGAGTGACCGATAAATTCCAATCCTACATACGGCATCCACTGGCGAACGTCAAAATGGGGAGGAAAACAGCCAACGTTTGCTCAAGCACGCCTGACGTGTCAAGCTACTGAAGAACGGAGCCAACCTTCAAATCCAGGCCGAGGGGCCTAAACCCTAAAAAGCAGCAATAGAAGTAGTAAAAGTTCCACCAACTTTTGGGACCCCATCCGATGGGGCCCAGAAACGCTTCGGAGTGCAAGGTTTCTCCACTGATAACAAACGGAGGCCTTTCTTATGAGTGCGCCACAAGTGAGATACAATATCAGACATAAGCAACGAGAGGCGAGAGCGAGGCCAATGCAACAACAGCAAGTAAAACGGAACATATGCCATCATGATACTTTGGACAGTACGAAGTCGAACATGTAACGGCCATGTAGACAGTTTCCAATAGTGCAATTTGACATTTAACTGTTGCATGACCCAATCCACTTGTCGGGTATTAGTTACCTGCCAGCCAATAATATGCCCTAAGTGTCTCATCACCACATGCGGATTAAGAATTTCGCCAGGCCACAAAAGATGATGCCAATCACAAACACCAAGTGGCAAGAGTTTGGATTTCCGAAAGTTAACTCTAAGGCCTGATACCAGACCAAATGTATCCAATGGCTACATAATCTCTTCTACATCATCCTGGTTATTGCGGGGCATGAACAACAAATCATCAGCATAGGCCTACCCTATGAAGTCATTCCCATAGGGTAATTTCAACCCATGAAGACGACCAAGCAAAGTCAAGTGATCCAAATGCAATAACAAGGGGTGAGTGGCAATGGCATACAACAAGGCACTGAGTAGGCAACCCTGTCTGACAGAGCATCCAAGAGGCCAAGGTTCAGTCAGCTCACCATCAAGAAGGTTTGAAGACGTACTGTGAGCATACAAGAAGTACACAACATTGGCTAACTTTGGACCAAATCCAAGGGCCTACAGTGTAGCCGCATTAAGATCCCATTGTACCGTATCAAAAGCCTTTTCAATGTCTACCTGCATTACAAGAACATCCTGCTGCATATTCCATTCCAATCAATACATTAGCCAGATTATTCAAGATTCGACGACGAGGAATGAAGCCATACTGCGCCTAATGTATACCCACCATAAGAGATTCCTTTATACGGTTTACAATCATTTTGGCCAAGATTTTATTTATAACCGGCATAGGAGTAATCGGCCACCAATGTGAGAACTTCTCGCAAAGTGCTTGTTTAGGCAACAACTTCAACATACCCTCTTTCCAAGATATCGGCAAATTTTGTTTAGCCCACGCGGCATTCATCATATAGAGTAAAGGATCTTTCAGAGGCTCCTTTTGCCTCTTTCCAAGATATCGGCAAATTCTGTTTAGCCCACGCAGCATTCATCATATAGAGTAAAGGATCTTTCAGAGGCTCTCAAAAGGAGATAAAAAATTCCACAGTGAGCCCATCCCAACCCATCATCCGAGAGCAAGCAATGCTGAGTGCAATTCATTTTTCGTAAAATTCGTCTCTATGGCTAAAGCATCTCGAGGCAAGATAATTGAATGCATCGTAGATAACAAAATTTGGGGTGCATGAAGAACTTCAGCAGATGCTGAGGAAGGAGTGGCAAAAACATTCCCCAAATGGGAAAACAAGCTCACGTTTTGAGGTTGTCCAAGCACCTGCTTGGAGCATAACCCTCTTAATAGTTTGAGAAGCCCTTTAATGACGCAAGTGCTTGAAAAACTGTTTTGAGGCACACCCCTTCCCCACGCGCTCGATGGCGAGCACGAGTCTGCCATTTGTCCAATTTTCGTTTATCATTATGCTGCAGACACACCCGGGCCTGGCAAAGAGCTCTCGATTCACTACAAACGTGTGTCAACTAAGAGTTGGGAGTTGTTGATACACATGCTTGGCATCCTCAACATCACCATGTAATTGGAACATGTAATGCTTGCCATAATCCTGATGCACACTCTGTACACTCACAACAAAGCGAACCCATGCAATATGAGAATCAAGGTGCATTTGGGCGACCAAAGAGGAATAACATCATAAATCATCTCACGGAATGCTTCTGTGAAAGAGATGCATTGTTGATATGCAACAGACGTTTCCTAGAAAGAGGCTGATCATAGTGTAGTCGCTCAAAGCGCAATAGCACAACGGGAGCATGATCAGACAATAGAAAAGTATGGTCTATGCTCATTTCGCATACAAATTCAACACATTGTTGCATGTTGAGGACATACCACCGATCTATTCTTACATATGCGGAATGAGCATTATGATGAAACGTGTATCCTAAATCACTGAGATGCAAAAGGATCCACAAGTCCTGTCACGAATAGGATAATAGCAAAGTATGGTCTATGCTCATTTCGCATACAAACTCAACACATTGTTGCATGTTGAGGACATACCACCGATCTAATCTTATAGATGTAGAATGAGCATTATGATGAAACATATATCCTAAATCATTGAGATACAAAAGGATCCACAAGTCCTGTCACGAGGACGGGCACCACGTGCCAACGGAAAAGAACAAACCGAACAACATTAAGCACTTCAAATAGCAATTGAACTGAAAGAGATAGAGAGTGCACGACACACGAGACGGGGAGTGCCGAAATTCCACCCCGAGAGAGCACTGGCTATTGCTAAATTGGCTTTATCTGACATAAAAATAATTCTAAATGAATTATTGGATTTATAAGTGAAAGGATTTTCTCGCTTGGAACACCAAGGAAAAATAATTCTAAATGAATTATTGGAATTTTAAGTGAGAGGGGTTTTCTCACTGGAAACATCCAAGTACAGAGTATCCCTAGTGCGTCATTCAAAGTAATGACGGGAGCACTGAGAACGGGAATATCTATAAGACCACCAGAAACGCATACTTCTGATGTGTCACATCGGATGGGTGACAGGGAGCATCGGAAAGACGTATCCAACCATCCGGGAAGGGACATCTCTGATGCGTCATAAGATGGGTGACAGAGAGCATCATGAAGGAGATTGTAAGTTCGGTAGGAAAGGACTAGGTGATGGGTATTCCTGATGCGTCACAAGGTGGGTGACGGGTGCATCGAAAAGGGGATATTCATAGTCAAGAGGAAATTCTGAATTGTGTTGGAATTGTGCACAAGGAAAAGCGAGCATTTGAATGAAGATGGGTTCAGAGCAAACTTGAGGAAAAACAAATGCTTTCTGAGAAAGCGGGATTGCTTTTCGGGAAAGCAGATGCTTTTCCGCGAGGAAGTCTATGTCTGCATTGCAACTGTGCGTGTGATTGCATCCAGGGACGCCTGGGAAGTGCTGTGAAAGCATTGTTTTTAACTTATAAGGTTTTATTGAGTTTTTGGGCAGATTCAGACTATTTTTAAAATATTTCGACCGCCCACTTAATAAGTGAGCAGCCATTTGATAAATAAGGCAACAGATCAGCCGGCGTTTTCTCTCTCTCTTTTTATGACAGAACAGCGCACCAAAAAAAAAAAAACGGCCGCGATCTCTACACGAGCAGCTATTCGTGTGTGTGGCCAGGAGCTATAAAAGCATCATATGCCCTCACTCAGAGGGGAGGATCAATTTTTGCAAGAAGGAGATGCTGCTGTAGAGTTCACTCGCAAAGAAGAAGTTTGCCAGTGATGCCCATGACTGTCCCAAGTGTACCCGATGTCGCCAAGACCCAGTGCATGAGTTCCCTCGCGAAGAAGTGCCTACGGAGCGTGTTTCCATCGCGACAAGCTGCTGTTTTTCTCTGTTTTCATCCCATAAACGTCGTAGACGGGGCTGATTTACGAGAAGGAACCCGAGAACACACCTCTTTTGTGTGTAGGATTGGAAGAGAGGATTTTCTATGTAGAGATCTCTTCCGCGGAATTGCTTTTCGAGAACCGAGTTGCGTTTCGAGCGCCGAGACTTTGAAGGTAACGATTTTCATGTTATGATCTCTGAGTATTTGATTGCAAGTGTACTTCCTCTTCGTGAGGGAGTAGGAGCAGAGGAAGGCATGAGCCTCTGCAGGGGAAAAACGCTTTGAGGAACTAGAGCCAGATTAGCCCAAGGGTTTCGTACCCAAGTTTGGGAAGTAGATCCACGGATCGGAGAGAGGTAGTCTCTCGAGTTGTGATCCGGAAGTTGAGATTCCCAAGTAAGGACTTCGCGTGCGGGAAAGCAGAGTTGTTCTGCGGGAAGAGGACTCTGGAAACAGAGTTGGAAAAGAGAGTTGCAGGGATGTCATGCCCTGAGTTTGGAAGGTGAGATCCAAAGGCGAGAACTTTGGTTCTCAAGGATTTGGAATAAGGAACAAAAGTTCCTTGGAATAGGGTTTTGCCCTAGGAATCAGAAGCTGAGGCTTCCGAGAACCATCAAGTCTTATTCTAGAACGAACGTGGTAATATGTTCGGTTCAAGTGCTTGTATAGACTTCTCCTCAGTAATAAAGATACTATTACGGGGGGGGACCAGCCCATCTTCTGGTCCCCAGTACTGTGTCGATCTTCTCACTCTCTATCTCTTTCTCTATCTATTTCTCTCTATATCCTCTGGCTTCAGTAATAAATAATAAATCCTATTTATCCGAATGTATTTTATATTCTTATGCGTTCCCGTTTGTGACAGTGGTATCAGAGCATGGTCTCCTCTCTTTCTCTGTAAAGGAGGACGACTCTAGGAAGATACGGGAAGAAGCCATGACAAGCCAAGAGAGAAGTAAGCAGGCGGAACCTAAGTCCTGCAGGAAAAGCTCGTAGAGCTGGAAAAAAAAATTCTCTTTGCAAGAAGTAGACACAAGACTTGGGATTCTCTGAGAAGGCGACAAGAGCATGATGCTCAAGAACCTAGAGAATCGAAGGAGCGGAATGCTGAAGATCCTTCAGAACCCAAAAGATATTCATGAACATCAATCCAGAACCATAGCTAAGAAATCCCGTCATTTCGAGAAGGATATGAAGGTCTCTAGACCTAGGAACACTTCCAATCAAGTTTGATACTTTTGACGGAAGGGAAGATGCCCCGAAAGCTACCACTTTCATTCGACAGCTTGAAGTTGCCTTTGCAAACGGCAATTTCTGAAAAAGCATGGAAGGTGAGGCATGTGACCAAACACCTAAAGGGGATTGCAAGTACTTGGTGGTATGTCAAAGCTCTCCAAGGAACTTACAACAAGACTTGGATTCAATTCAAGGCTGTTTTCCTCTACACTTTGAGGAAGGCATCCAAGAAGATTGGGATCGGTTTACCCAATAGAAATACGAGCGAGTCCAAGCAAGTAGTGGTTCACTCTTGCCAAGGTAGCTCCACTCTTGACCCTCTCTGAGGAAGGAAAGATAAAGAAGTTTAACGAAGGACTTTTGCCCGCATTTTTTTTTAACGCATCCGCAAGATACTTTGTAGCGGATAGTAGAGTCAGCAGTACAAGCTGAAAGTGTACACCTCAGGGTACATAGAATCTAATCCCCACAGTGGGACGGGAACCATTGAACACAGAAACAATGAATTTTTGTTACCTGTCACAAAGTGATGACGTGGCGGACAGCAAAAACCCTAAAAAAAACCTGCAAACCCTAATTTATGCCACAAACCCTAATTTCTGGAAATCGCGGAGGTCAACCAAAAAAAAATAAAAATAAAAAATAAAAAATTTTGGGATATTTTTGAGCGACGCAAATCTCAGCTTTTGGCCAGAAAAGCATAATTGCTTTTTATTGCTCTCATTGAGAGAGAGAGAGAGAGAGAGAGAGAGAGAGAGAGAGAGAGAGAGAGAGAGAGAGAGAGAGAGAGAGAGAGAGAGAATTTGCTTTTGCTTTCAGAAACTCTCTATGAGAGAGGGAAAAGAGCTTTTGCTTTCAGGGCTTTTGATTTTGAAGCTTTTGGGGCTCTGCTTTTGGGCATCCCTTGTAACCTTTAAATAAGTGGTGAGGGCTTCCCTTCTCAGAGCATCTGGATGCAGAGTCTGAGAGTGAATCCCGACCCACTCTCTTGTACTTTGAACTGATTAATATAAAAAGAAATACCGAAAGGGGCGCCAATCTTTGGGGCCAATATCTCTAGGCACAGAACTCCGCCGGGCCAGTGCAAATCTATTGTGATCTATGAATTGTTTTGAAGTGGTTATTTGGTGCTGTCGCGATTGATTCTTGACTTGGAGTGTCCAAGTCTGTTACAGTGGTATCAGAGCACGGCCGATTTCTCTTCTACGGGAAATCCGATCCCCAATTTTTTTCCCGCGGCACCTATGGCTTTAGGCAATGATCAGTCGACTCCCTCTGCATCTGGAGATGCGGGCAGGGATCACAACGAAGATTCCGGCACGGAGTATGACCCGCCTAGGCCTACTCAGGCGGAGCAGCAGGAGATGGAGCGTCGTCAATTGATTGGCGATGCAACAAAGATGATGCTCAATTTTGCCAAGGACCCAAAGATGGCAAAATATATGAACCAGACCTCTTTGGAAGAGGTACAGACGGAGTGGTAGAGAACCACAACACCACTCCAAAAACCCGCTCTCAAGAAACCTTCTGCCTCCAAGAAATATACGGAGAAGGAACTGGAGAATGGTTGATGCACAGATTGCTCAGCTTTTCGACGTGCTAAAGAAAGACAAAAAGCACGGCAAAAAGCACAAGATAGGCACTGACTTCCCGGGATATTTGGGTCATCGGTCGACATTCGACAAGGCAAAGAAACTGAAGAAGCGTGTCAAGTTTGAAGGCTTACCCAGTTCTTTTTCTTCTTCTTCTTCTGACAGTTCTTCTAGCTCTTCAGACTTGAGCGAAGAAGACAGGAAAAGCAAAAAGCGAAGCAAGAAACAACGCTTCGGAAAGGGCAAGAAAAAGGCAAAGAAGTCCAAGTCTCGCCCAGTGAGTGACACTTCTACAGAAGAACTCGTCTACGGGCAGTTCAGACTCTGACAACGAAAACTTTTATGCGAACAAGAAGAATTTTTACAAAACCAACCAGTATGACTTTCTCGAAGATAAAAGCAAGAAAGTCTGAGAGTTTAAGGAAGGTGGCCACTCGATCAAGTTTGATACTTTTTCAGGGTACTCAAATGCTTCGAAGGCTTTGTCTTTTATACAGCAGTTTGACATCGCTTTCGCGAGAAGACGCTATTCAAAGCACTCCAAGATTCGGAGAGCTGCCTCTTACTTTAAGGGGAATGCTCGTACTTGGTGGTCCACGCTTCTTTTAAGCAAGACTGTGCCAGTTACATGGCTGAAATTCAAGAGGCTTTTTATTTCTTCTTGGTTGACTCAAGAGTTTGAGCGAGATATACGAGCTGCTTGGAACCATCTCCGGATGACCAAGAGCGATACAGTGAATTCTTACTGTGAAAGATTCTGGAGCTCTTTTCTACCCGCCTCTTCATTCAAGAAGATCTCGTTCAGAGAACAGATTGAGCGGTTTACCTTGGGTCTACCTACAGAGATCCGAGATCATTGCTTGGAACAGAAGTCAGCTTCTATTCAAGAGTTGATGAGTCATGCGAAGTGGGGCTTTGCAATTCACTCTGGCAGTCTGACCTACCCCACAGATGAGGTCACGACACAACAAACCGGACAAACTTATGGGAATGAAAGTAGAAAAAGAAAGAGCAACCCAGAGAGAAAGGATGCACGACCCAAGCTTACTCCTCACGAGAAAGCTCGCTTCATTAGAGAGGGGAAGTGCTTTGGATGCGGGGAACATGGACATATCTCCTCGAAGTGCCCTAAAAAGGCACAGAAAGAATAGAATGATAAAGACGAGGACGGGCCTGAGAGTTCGAGAGCAGCTGAGGAACATGGCAGAAAAGGCAGATAGAAAAACAGAACTGGTACCACATGGTGTGGAACCTGCACCGAATCTAATGAATGAAAGTACAAACTTTGCCGCTTTTGGGGCAAAGTGAAGGATCAAGAAGCTCTTTCGAAGGAGCCAAGGCCGACTTCTTTTCACTTGGAATTGGCGGCTCGATTTGGAAATTACGCCCGATAGACTAACGCCACAGGCGGAGGTAGTTCGACTGGCACCCGGATGGGATGTTGCCATTACATCAAGCATTGGCAAACTTCGTTTGCAATGACAGGGGTGTTCAGGGCACGCGAGTGACATTCTACTCAGGATCCCTTGGTACCACAAGAACTACGCCGTGGTTGACTACCGGGCCGAGAAAGCGACTTTGATAAATGAAGGGCTTAGAGATTGTACTTGATGAACTTCAGTTTCTTACTCATTCTTTTGGGAGAGAACTGAACGATGGATAAAGGTTGAATATGTTTTGACCTGATCAAAAGAACGCCAAGATTTTTCTCCACACTCATGCCGATTGCTTTTCAAAGGGTCTGAAGATCAAACCATTGATCTGATACCTGGAAGCACGCCACCGAATCGGCCACCTTACCGTGTGAGCCGAGTACAGAATGAAAAGATTATGAACCCAGTGAAAGACCTCTTGGAAAAGGGTCTTGTCCAGCCTAGTACTTCACCGTATTTCTCTCCAATGTTGTTGGTTTTGAAGAAAAACGGATCTTGGAGAATGTGCATCGATTATAGCACTCTCAACGAAATCACCATCAAGAACAGAATTCCGATTCCTAGGATCGATGATATACTCGACAGGTTACAGGGATCCTGGTGCTTTAGCAAGATTGACTTGAAGAGTGGATATCATAAGATCAGGATAGCGCCAGGAGATGTCTACAAGACAGCTTTTTCGGACGACTTTTTGGGTTATTTGAGTTTTTGGTGATGCCTTTTGGCTTAACCAATGCTCCTGCGACATTTAACCGGATGATGGACAGGATTTTTCGAGAGTACAGGCTAGTTGTTGGCACTTTCTTTAACGACATCATTGTTTTCTCCAAGAATGAGGGAGAACACAGAGATCATCTGCTTCAAGTCTTTCAGGCATTACGAGATCACACGTTAGTGATTAATGCAAAGAAAAGTGAATTTTTCATACCAGAGATACACTTTTTGGGACACATTATGTCAACAGCAGCAGGAGTGCAAATGGACACGGCCAAGATAGAGACTATCCGTGATTGGCCCGATTTGAGGAATGTCCATGAAATTAGAAGCTTCTTGGGACTGTGTTCATACTACAAGCGGTTCATACGAAAGTTTGCAGAGGTTGCTTTCCCTTTGCATATCTTGACACAGAAAGGAGTACCTTTCTCGTGGGACAATCCACAGAGGTGACTGCCTTTCATACCTTGAAAGAGAAATTGACTATAGGACCAGATTTGACTTTGTCGGACTTGCAGAAGTCATTTGAAGTATTTTGTGATGCTTCTGGTCATAGTCTGGGTGCGGTCTTGATGCAAGAAGGCCATGTCATAGCTTACGAGAGCCGTTTGTTCTCTAGGCCGGAGATGACAGCACAGATTTATGAGAAAGAGCTTTTGGCGGTTATCCATGCTCTTACTCAGTGGCGGCATTACCTACTCGGAGCGGATTTTACTGTCTTTACAGACCATCAGAGTTTGCGCTACTTCTTGTCACAGAAGCAGCTTTCGGAAGAGCAGATGCGGTGGGCGAACATCTTGTCACAGTTTCACTTCCAGATTGTCCATGTGTAGGGACAGAAGAATGTGGTGGCAGATGCTTTGTCTCGGAAACCGTTGGTTCTGGCTATTTCCGCGATACATCATAGGAGCTTCGAGGATATGGTCGATTAGTATGCCACAGATACAGATTTTGCAAATATTTTCACACGGATACGGGATGGGGAGACAGTAGCTGGATACTCCCTTCGGCAAGGCTACTTGATGAAAAAGACTATGTTGTGCGTTACACAACCGTTGAGGGAAAAGGTTATGACTGAATGCCACTGTCCACCTTTTACGAGTCACCGCGGCATTGCTACCACCATGAAGGGGGTAGAGAGATACCTTTTTTTGGCCGAGACTCAAAAAGGATGTGAAAGAGTTTGTGCGCAGTGGCTTAGTATGCCAGAAGGTCAATTTTGACAGACATAAGGCACAGGGATTGTTAAAGCCTTTACCCATACCCATCCGCCCCTGGAAAAGTATTGAAATGGATTTTATTTTTGATCTCCCGAGAGCACAGAATGATCACGATGATTTTCCGATTACATGGCACGTCTGAGACGATTGTCTCCGACAAGAGACCCCAGATTTATGAGTTTGTTTTGGAAGGCAATTTGGGAGAACATTGGCACGCAGTTGCAGTTCTCATCATCGTTCCACTTGCAGACTGACAGCAATTTGAGATTGCCAATTCAATGATTTTAGATTTATTGAAGTCTTGTATCTCCGATCAGAAGACTCAATGGAAAAAGAACTTACCTTTGGTGGAATTTGCCTACAATAACACGATACACTCTTCGACGGGGAAGACACCATGTGAGGTTGTTGAAAGTGCTGCGAAGGTTCCATCCTTCCTGAGTACGAAAGATTAGATATTTGAAGCGGATGAATATTCGCGAGATTTGGATACGGCTTTTGCCAAGGTTCGCGAGACTTTGCAGGAGTCTCAAGAACGACAGAAAAAGGCAGCCGATCGCCATCGTCACGACTTGAAATCGAAGGAGGATGATTGGGTGCTCTTACGTTTTGAGAAGGCACGCCTACGAAAGAAAAAGGGAAAGGAGAGGCTTTTTCCAAAGCTTAGTATGCGATACTACGGACCTTTGCAGATCACTGACAAGATAAATGATGTCTCCTTCCGATTGAAACTGCCTGATACTTGGAGGATTCACAATGCATTGCATGTGAGTCTCGAAACCTATTAAGGGTGATGTGCCTGATGATGGGGAGCCTGATGAGCAACCCAAAGTGGAAGAAAACGAGGAGACTGAACAGATTTTGGCACATAACAATACGAAGAAAGGTAAAGTCCGAAGGCGGTTCTTGGTTAAGTTCAAGAATTTTCATGCATTTGATGCGAAGTGGATGGAGGAGGAGGACCTAGCAGATACTCCTCGGATTGTGAAACTTTACCTCGATGTTTTGGTTTAGCATAGTCTACTCCAAACCGAACCCAGAATTCAGCTTGGCCGAAGATCTGGTGCAGTGGGATGCACAAGAGGGGAGTTACTCCGCTCCTTTGTCAACAGATGCCTTGATTTTGATGCTAAAGTCACTGATGTCTCTTTGATACTGAGAGCTACCAGTATTCTGTTGGATGACTTTATGAAATGGAATTCCTGATTATGATACTGATTTGTTCTTGACTTCTTGTGAGTGCAAGAACTGATAGACGGAATGACTGCAGCATTTTGGTCTACTTGATCTCGAATAGACATGGTTGCAATAGGGGTTAGTCAATTGGACATCAATGAGGTCCCCATTGGACCTAGATGTGATTGCTAGCTACATTGCCGATAAATCATGGTCTAAGATCCGAATAAATGTTGAATGTCCTGTGATGTCGTGTGATGTGACTGTCGATTTGGTACATGTGCTAGATGTCTGCTAAGACAGTCAGTGTCTGCTAAGACGGTTTATGGCTTTTGTCGGTTTTGTAGGCATAATCGCGGTCGATTACAATGCTTTCAAGAGGGGGGTATGTCACAAAGTGATGACGTGGCGGACAACAAAAACCCTAATTTTTGCTAGAAACCGTAAAAAAAACCTGCAATTCCTAATTTCTGCCACAAACCCTAATTTCCGGAAATCGCGGAGGTCAACCAAAAAAGAAACAATAAAAAAAATAAAAATTTTGAGCAACGCAAATCTTAGCCTTTGGCCAGAAAAGCATAATTGCTTTTTATTGCTCTCATTGAGAGAGAGAGAGAGAGAGAGAGAGAGAGAGAGAGAGAGAGAGAGAGAGAGAGAGAGAATTTGCTTTTGCTTTCAGAAACTCTCTATGAGAGAGGGAAAAGATCTTTTGCTTTCAGGGCTTTTGATTTTGAAGCTTTTGGGGCTCTGCTTTTGGGCATTCCTTGTAACCTTTAAATAAGTGGTGAGGGCTTCACTTCTCAGAGCATCTAGATGCAGAGTCTGAGAGTGAATCCCGACCCACTCTCTTGTACTTTGAATTGATTAATATAAAAAGAAATACCGAAAGGGGCGCCAATCTTTGGGGCCAATATCTCTAGGCACGGAACTCGGTCGGGCCAGTGCAAATCTATTGTGATCTGTGAATTGTTTTGAAGTGGTTATTCGGTGCTGTCGCGGTTGATTGTTGACTTGGGAGTGTCCAAGTCTGTTACATTACCCCTCCTCGAAGGATACGTTGCTATCCGGAGAAAGTTTGGAGTAAGGGAATTCAATCTAACTCCTGAGTTTTTGAATAGAAGACCTCAAAACTTCAAGTGAGAGGGCAAGTATGATCAAAGTTACATCTTTGAGGAAGTTACAAAGTGCGTTTTCTTTTTCGCACGAGGAATGCATAAGTCTAACCAGGATTGATCACACTTGAGTGCTTATGAGAGTAGGGTTGAGTCAGAACATTGTTTTATACGATGAACTACTTTGCTTAACCATCCGGAAGGTCCATGATTGATCTGGAATCCGGTAATTCTCGAACAGATTACCTGCTACTGCGGGTAGGAAATTATGAAGGAACCATTCTGAGCTTTCAAGCAAAGAAAAGCTTTCATGAAGCTTGAGTACTTTTTAAGCCCACACCCCCTACCCGGTAAGGGAAGATATGGTAGTGCTTTTTGCACAAGTGAAGGAATACTCTCTTTACGAGGGAAGGAACAAGCGACAACTACGGCCTGTGATCGAGGAATCTAAGGATTAAAATCCTAGTTTATTTGACGAGCGGGTTTGCTCTAAGATTGAGCCAAGGGATCGACAGGTTGAGCGTCTTCGCTCTAAGGATCTTACGAAGGGAAGGTAACTCCCAGGCTCACTGAAACTTATGTACACCTTTGGGTACGTAGATAACACACGAAGATGCAGACCTATGCTAAGGTGGGCCATCTACCAATCGAATTTTTTTCTGCTGAACGGAATGAGATGAACCAACTTCCTTTTTAGGATCTCGACGGGAGTTTGTTATACTCTCTTGAGCGCCTTTTTGCGCGCAAGGATATTCCGACACGAGAATCATGTGTTCAGTAGAAGGAATTTGAGTTTCTCTACGGAGAAGAGGTTTTCTGATGTTCGTTGATCATTGAGACACTATGTGCCTTTACCATTACAGTAGCAACTTTTGGTTGCGGTATATGTTTCTCCATGAGCAGGTCAAGTAGCATTTACACGCTGCTGGAATAAATTCGAACTATTATGTTCGTAAGAATATAGTTCGCCGTATGGAAGAACATCCCTGAGAATCAAAGAGGGTTCGCTCTATTGTGAACCGGGTTTGAACGTACGTTCAAAAAATGCTATGTCTAGAATCCTATCTGCCTGAGATTTTGCAAGGCGTCATTCATGCTCGCAAGGTGAATCATTTTTTATGATTCTGTAAGGAAGAGACTCTAATGGGCGTCAGGAAAACACTGTTGGTGGTAATAACTCGCAGGAGGAAAAGATTGGAAGGAAGAGCCGCCGTGCACAAGGAATCTTCGGATTGGAACCGTCCGCCTACGTTGAGCGACGACCCGGAACAAGAACCTTCTTTAAGGTGATCGCAAATTGTGAAAGAAAGACATCGAGCTTAATGCTCTATGACTTGGGCATTCCCTATGTGGGAGGACACAAGGTTTAATATCCTCAGGACTAATAGCGCAAGGTTATGCGTAAGGACATAGACCTAGATTGATTTCTAGAAGAATTATTCTTCTCAGAATTGAGAAGGTGGAATTGAGTTAACAGATTCTCGGATGAGGAAACTTCCAATCTGTTGGAAAGACGTGAATGATAAGTTCTTACGTGGCTCGTTAGTTTGATGAATGGTGAAGGATATCCTCGAGGTACTAGACAAACGACATGAACCGATAAGGTAAGTATTGAATTATTGAATTTTTGTTTAATTTAATTTTTAAGTTCTCTTTTGAGAAAGCACTAGCTCAACTCACCATTGAGCAAGATTTGGAATCTTTCCAGTTTTTGCCCGGCAATTCAGTTAGACCTCTACAGTTGAGGACAACTGTTTATAAGTGAGAGGGATGTTGCTAAATTGGCTTTATCTGACATAAAAATAATTCTAAATGAATTATTGGATTTATAAGTGAGAGGGTTTTCTCGCTTGGAACACCAAGGAAAAATAATTCTAAATGAATTATTGGAATTTTAAGTGAGAGGGTTTTTCTCACTGGAGACATCCGAGTACAGAGTATTCCTAGTGCGTCATTCAAAGTAATGACGGGAGCACTGAGAACGGGAATATCTGTAAGGCCACCAGGAACGGGTACTTCTGATGTGTCACATCGGATAGGTGACAGGGAGAATCGGAAAGAAGTATCCGACAATCCGGGAATGGACATCTCTGATGCGTCATAGGATGGGTGACAGAGAGCATCGTGAAGAAGATTGTACCGTAAGTTCGGTAGGAAAGGACTAGGTGATGGGTATTCCTGATGCGTCACAAGGTGGGTGACGGGTGCATCGGAAAGGGGATATTCATAGTCAAGAGGAAGTCTGTTGAAATTGTGAATAAGGAAAAGCGAGCACTTGAATGAAGATGGGTTCAGAGGAAACTTTGAGGAAAAACGAGTGCTTTCTGAGAAAGCGGGATTGCTTTTCGGGAAAGCAGATGCTTTTCCGCGAGGAAGTTTATGTCTGCATTGCAAATGTGCGTGTGATTGCATCCAGGGACGCCTGCGAAGTGTTGTGAAAGCATTGTTTTTAACTTATAAGGTTTTATTGAGTTTTTGGGCAGATTCACTATTTTTAAAATATGTCGGCCGCCCACTTAATAAGTGGGCAGCCATCTGATAAATAAGGCAACAGATCAGCCAGCGTTTTCTCTCTCTTTTTCTGACAGAACAACGCACCGAAAAAAAAAAACCGGCCGCGACCTCTACGCGAGCAGCTACTCAGAGGGGAGGATCAGTTTTTGCAAAAAGGAGATGTTGCTGCGGTATCAGGATCTTCCAAGCTGAAGGGTTTGGTCAATCAATGTACCTCTAGTATAGGTGGACTCTGAAATTTGTTGCGGTGGCTGCTCCTTTGGCTGCACAGTAGCTAGCCTGAAAAAGTATGTGATCTGTCTCTTGGACTGTCTCTCTCCGCCTGATCCCCTAAATAAACACTCTCTGTGTATGCACAGCTCTAAAAGATACAAACCAAGGCATCTCTGATCCTAGTATCTCATAACTCTAGACAATAGACAGTGAAAACGGGCCCGTATCTCGTAGTACATTGGACAATGGCATATATGATGCAGCTCTGTCTCTGGATCCATATGACATAGCTGACATGTCCTAGCCTCCGCTGATACTCCTCTGAATCTACAAGTCTCAATCTCTAGCTGGTCATCCAATAGCACATCGTATCCCATGAGATAAGGGAGTGTCCATGTAGCTAGGTCTCATCACAAACCCATCTTGAAGAAGATGCTCTCTATAGAAAGCCATCTTCGTGCCAAACTCATGTTAGTTGTATCCATGTCAATCCGGTGTCTAACTGAATCAAGTCCTATCTAATGAGTCTGGTGATCTCTATCTGCTTGAGAGACAAGGAGGGTGCATCCAATGAGTACCGAAAGGAGGGAAGTCTATCCATACTGAAACGAGGATGTCATTTGTGCATACTAGCAAGATGTATCTCCCTGTGATGCTAGTTGATAGGAGGACTCCAAGGCCAATCGGACATATCTGTCTCTAGGGAGGTCCCACATACTACGTATAAAGGAGACTAATCTAGTAAGTGCCTCTACCACCAAGGGAGGGGGGGGGGGGGGCAGCTAGCTCTGCTCAAATAATCTCATATGGTACTGAAGCTTTGGCTCTGATCATCCGAGATATCATAAAAACAAATGGCCTTTCCATACATATCAATCCCTCAGTGCTATGGGATACAGAAGACCCCCATATCTGCACTCCATAAAGCATAGATGGAGTCACCAAAGTATCAAAAAGCCAAAGCTTCGATCCTCGTTTGGGAACTTAACTTGCGAACTCATCCTCAGCTGCATACGCTCCAGTCAGTTTAGTCTCTACTGCTCTCCTCAAGGAAAATACTCGGCCACTGAATACCACCGCAAGATAAGTGTATGCATCTATATACTCCATCATCTCCTAACCCTAGGTAAAGTTGGATGCTACCCTCTTTCATGTGCTCGTTCGGAAACTGTGTCATGCCAAGGAAGAGACATGGAATGTGACTTCCTTACATGCATACTTTTCAGCTTTTCATGAGAAATCCGCATACATTCGTGCTCATCCATGAGAGAAACGTGCTCAACACACAATATGTCATGCATGCCTAGGAAAAGGAATCGCATAACGATGTTGAATAAAATACAAGAAATGATCACGAATGAAACATTCGAACAATGCGTACGTATCAATCATGCGAACACATAATACTTCCTGTGAGGGTTCCTTAGACCTAGGCTCTAGAGCCAAGATCGGTTCTTCCTGATTGGTCAAATCTTCCTATGTGGGTTCTTTGGACCTTGACTCGAGAGCCAAGATCGGTTCTTCGTGACTGATTGAATCTACAACGAGGTTAGCGTCGCCAGAGAAAGCATCAACTAACACATCATCCTTGTGAACAATCACATCATCTTCATGCAAAACATCATGCTTGTGAGAAATCACATCTTGATCATGCAAATCATCATGCCTGTGAGTGTCATTCACATCATCATGCTCATCATTATCATGCTTATCATTTTCAATCAAATCATCATCATGCTTCTCATAATCATCCAAAACATCATGCTTATAAGTTATCATCATGCAAATCATTGTCATTCAAATCCTGTGTGGCATGCTTTGGAGAAGAAGAGACTGAGAGAGTCTCCTTTTCCCGAATCTCTTGCATCTGTGCTTGAGCTTGAGAAAATAGTCGCAAGAACTCTTCCCTCCTTGCTTTGATCTCGCGATCAAATTTTGCTTGTCTTGCTTTGTTCTCTGCTTCGTCTTCTGCGTGTCTGCGTTCCATTTCTGCTTTTCTTTCTTTGCATTCACGATCAAAGTTGGCTTGTCGTTCTTTGGCTTCCAAGCGTGCTTGCTCGCTCTCACGCGCTATGGCTGCCATTCTTTCTTGGTATGTGCGCTCTATGGCTGCTATTCTTGCGGCATTTCTTGCTTCGCGTTGTAAATTCTGTTCCATAAACAACGGCTCCAACTCCTCCATTGGAGTTAGTGCAATCGGTGTCGTAGATGGGGAAGGGTCAAAAAAACCTCCTGGTGGGGAAAATTCTTCTTCGCCTCTCTCATGCTCATTACTTTCAAGCGAAGTATCCATTCCGCTTCGAGTGATGACCAGTCTGAAGTCGTGGGTTCTTGTGGGTTCTTAAGTTCACAAGGAACTTGGATTCTTGAGGGTCTTGGGTTCTTGGGTTCTTGAGGTTCTTGAGGTTTTCTTTCGCTTGCAAATCGTGTTTGAGAAAAATCTTCTCTTCACCCGAGTTCTACTCCTTTCTGCGGGCGCACCCCTTGGCGGCCTTGCGCTCACACCAAGGTTGCTTTTTCCCACCTCACGTCGATTGGCCGGCCGCTAAGTGCACGGTCCGCTCTCAATGAGTGAAAAGAGATACAAGAGGAGGCTGGACAAGCCCTTCTTTCTTGGGATTCTTGTCACTCTTCAAAAAAACATGATTAGGAATCGACACGCCCAAGTGAACTTGGGTTTGTGCGACCTCAACAAGCAAAAAAAAATTCTTGTGGTTCTTTCCTTGAGTGATACAGAACACTGCCAAAGCTCTGATACCAATGTTAGGTGCAGCGGAATGATCGTTTGCGCTTTGCTCAAGATGAGTGCTCCGAACTGTGCTCAAGGTTCCTTTTGTTCTTATGGAAGACAGAGCCTTCCGTCCTTAATGAAAAGTGCTAGGATCACAAACAAAGTGAATGGACACTGTGCGTGCAAGTGTATGAGACTGAGAGATAGAGAGAGAAGAGAATACGACACTAGAGACGTTGTAAAACCCTCCTCCGAAGGCCCCACTCTCGTCGGCGAGAGTGGTCTACTTATGATTGCACAAATTGGTACAACTGAATGCAAGTGATTGGTGCAAGTCTAGGCTATGTCGACGATGACGACGGTGATGACGAAGTCGATCTAAGGGCTGAAATTTGCAATCTTTCTACTGCTGTCCAAAAACGCTATGGGCTGAAATCTGCAAATCTTCTATCTGCTGAATTCTGACTCTATGTCGATGACGACGATGCGACGACGATGCGCTGAAAACGCAGATGCTGAAATCTGCGTTTTCCGGGCTGAAACTGTAAACCTTGCGGAAACTGACCGTGCGGCGAGGAACTGATGCGGGAAGGTGAGATCTGCGAGATTCGGGACTTGATCTGCGGGTACTGACTGCTGAAAACTGAAAACGCTGATGGTCCTTGACTTTCCGTTGCGGGGAATCTGTAAAACGCTAGGGTTGTGCTGCAAATCAAAAACGCTAGGGGCTAAAAGTGGTCCTTTTGTCGCCGGGATTCTGCAAATGCAAAAACGCTAGGCTGATCTGCTGTGGTCTTGTCGCCAGGGATCTGCAAAGGTAAAACGCTGGCTGATTTGTTGTGTCTTGTCCAAAAACGCTAGCCAAGTTGCTGTGGAGCAAAAACGCCAGAAGTCCTTGGGTTCTACTGAGAAGTTGCCTATTGAGCAAGGTCCTCCTACTACCTCTTCTACCAAATAGTGCTAGCTCTAGTTTGCTTATATACAAACTTAGCAAAATTGTCCTACCTACTTTTGTTGGAAAGTCACTTAAAAATAATAAGTGAAAAATACCAAAAATAGGAAAAATAGGCTAAATGCACTGGAAAATTCCCCTGACTGAATCTGATGGATTCTGAAGGGAATACTCATGATCATGTTGTGTGCAACCAGAGGATATGCATCTATGCTAAGTGACTGGGCATGCACGGTCTATGAGTAGACTCACAAAAGTGTCAGATCACTGCTAATCTATACTTGACTGGACTGACTGAACCCTGCTGTGGTGTAGCTTGTCCACGGACACATAGGGTTGGGATGTGTCACGTGACACCTTTCCATACATATCAATCCCTCAGTGCTATGCAATACAGAAGACCCCCATATCTGCACTCCATAAAGCATAGATGGAGTCACCAAAGTATCAAAAAGCCAAAGCTTTGATCCTCGTTTGGGAACTTAACCTGTGAACTCATCCTCAGCTGCATATGCTCCAGTCAATTTAGTCTCTACTGCTCTCCTCAAGGAAAACACTCGGCCATTGAATACCACCCCAAGATAAGTGTATGCATCTATATACTCCATCATCTCCTCACCCTAGGTAAAGTTGGATGCTACCCTCTTGACCCACCGTACTGTGGTGTTGAACACCATCTTGGTCTTGCCAAGGTTCACATACAAGCCACTATCCTCAACAAAAATGTGCAGGGCATCCATGTGACGTTGCATTCCACTAGGGAGTCAAAAATCAACACAATATCATCAGCTTATAGAAACAAAGGAATCTATGTCCCTACCAGTTGTGCTCCTCCATCACCCTCTCTCTATGTGATTTGAAACCTCATCCACATATATACCAAAGAGAGTAGGGGAGAGTGGGCAACCTTGTTTCACCCCAATAGTGGAGTGAACCGACTCAAGAGTCACATGTCCCCTTGGAAGTGCGGACCGGCCCCACTACTATCCTATATAAAGCCACGACCCCCCAAATCATCTCTATGGGCATCCCCATCTCCTATAGTCTGCGCATCAATCTAGCTCTAGGAATTGTATCGAAAGCTTTGCAAAAATCCACAAAGCTACAATAAATCCTCCTCCCATGTAATCTACCCTCCTCAATTGTCACGTGACACATACAACCCTATGTGTCCGTGGACAAGCTACAGCATGACCAGGGTTCAGTTCAGCCAAGTCAGTCTAGAATAGGAAGTGATCTGCACTTTTGTGAGTCTGTTCGCAGACCGTGCATGCCCAGTCACTTAGTGTAGATGCATATACTCTAGTTGCACACAGCATGATCATAAGCATTCCCATCAGAATCCTTCAGGGGAATTTCCCAATGCATTTAGCCTATTTTCCCTATTTTTGACATTTTTCACTTATTATTTTTAAGTGACTTTTGTTGGAAAGTAGGTAGGGCAAATTGAGTAAGTTTGTATATAAGCAAACCTAAGGCTAACACAATTGCTAAACCTAAGCTTACTCCATATGAAAAGGTAGCACAAGGAATTGTAGGAGGATACATCACGTCGGAAGAGCAAAGCACTTATTTTAAGGAAGGTCGTTGTTTTCATTGTCACATTAAGGGTCACATAAAAAGAACATGTCATAAGCTTGAATCGAATGAATCTAAAGAATCCACAGAACCCACTTCCTCTGTCAATGCAATTACTGATAACACGAGTGTGCCCCAAGTTTCTCTTGACCCTCCCATTGATGATTCTCTCATTAAATGTTATGGTCATGTGTCGGGGCAACGTTTTGTCATATTGTTTGACCCAGGTAGTATGCATGATGTGATCAGTCCCTCTCTTGTTGAGAGAGCCCACCTAGAAGTTAGTCAGAAATCTCCTCTCGAGGTCTCTGGCTTTGTTCCCGGTATGGACTCTCTCATCACGCAAGAGTGTCTTGGTGTGTTGTTTACAATTCAACAAACTGCTTTCCGTAGAAAAATTTTAGTCTCTCCTCTCTCAGGATGTGATATGATTTTGGGCATTCGATGGTTTCATGATCTTAACCCTCTCATTGATTGAGAGGCTAACACTTTCACTCTCTATGCCAAAAGTGACTCTCCCATTGTCATTCGTAGAGAGAACATTGTTCATTCTCCCTCTTTCATTGCTAATATGCAGGACAAGATTGAGAGGATTCAGGAGAAGGAGACTCTCTCAGTCTCTTCGTCTCCAAAGCATGACACACATGATTTGCATGATGATACGCATGATGATTTGAATGATAATGATGAGCATGATGATTTGGATGACAATGACAAGCATAATGATTTGCATGATCAAGATGTGATTTCTCACAAGCATGATGATTTGCATGAAGATGATGTGATTGTTCACAAGGATGATGAATTAGTTGATGCTTTTTCTAGCAAAGCTAATCTCGTTGTAGATTCGATCCATCACGAAGGATCGTCTTGGCTCTCGAGCCTAGGTCTAAAGAACCCCTTCAAGAAGAACAGATATCGGCTCTCGAGCCTAGGTCCAAAGAACCCTCACAGGAAGTATTGTGTGTTCGCATGATTGATACGCACGCATTGTTCGAGTGTTTCATTCGTGACCGTTTCCTGTATTTTAGTCAGCATCTTTATGTGATCCCTTTTCCTAGGCATGACATATTGTATGTTGAGCACGTTTCAATGTATGCGGATTTTTCATGAAAAGCTGAAAAGCATGCATTCAAGGAAGTCACATTCCCTATCTCTTCCTTTGCATGACACATTCGTAGAACGAGCACATGAAAGTATGAGCACCAAGCATGGGCATTTCCGTTGTGAATTGCCACAGTCAATTGATTTAGATCAAAAGGACAAGATTCGATCTCATTGTTTGCGTGTGTGTAGTGAACGGTTTAGCATTCCGTCTATTTGTTCATCTACATTGCATGCACAATCTTTTAGGAAGACAAGATTTTTTCCAGTCGCTTTACATGGAATGGCTATGTTCATGTTTTTGTGTTGGAAGTGGTTTCAGGAATTTTGAGCCATGGAAATTCTTGAAGAAGAAAGAAGCATGACTCTAGACGAAGTTGAAGCATTGAAGGAGCCACACAAGACTTTGTATCGCTTTCGGCGCGGCCCAAAGAAGCAAGCGTTGCATATCTTTATGAAGTTCAAAGTACCACACGACCCACACATCAAAGTGGGCCGGCGAAGAGTCCCTTCCAGGATTCCGGATGCTGTTGGCGATCTCCCTCGACGCCATACAGTTCGGTACCAGTACCTCACTTTGAAAAAGAGGGGATGTCACGTGACACATCCAACCCTATGTGTCTGTGGACAAGCTACAGCATGACCAGGGTTTAGTTCAGCCAAGTCAGTCTAGAATAGGAAGTGATCTGGCACTTTTATGAGTCTGTTCGCAAACCGTGCATGCCCAATCACTTACTGTAGATGCATATACTCTGGTTGCACACAGCATGATCATAAGCATTCCCATCAGAAATCCATCAGAATCCTTCAGGGGAATTTTCCAGTGCATTTAGCCTATTTTCCCTATTTTTGATATTTTTCACTTATTATTTTTAAGTGACTTTTGTTGGAAAGTAGGTAGGGCAAATTGAGTAAGTTTGTATATAAGCAAACCTAGGCTAGCACTAATTGGCAGAAGAGGCAGCAGGAGCTCCATCGCCCAACAGGCAACTTCTCAGCAAGAATCCCCTTGGTGGTTTTCTCTCCAAGCAAAGACCCCCATCAACCTAGCGTTTTCATCATCAAGTAAGCCTTGCCATAGACCTCCCAATCATTGGCGTTTTCGGCAAGAAGTTCATCGCCAGGACACCCTTCTGCTAGCGTTTTTGATCCAAGCCAACAGTCGCCAAGTATCTGCAGCCCTGGCGTTCTTCAGAGCCCTAGCGTTTCCAGAATTGAAGCCTCAGCCATGGCGATTTTCAGCAGATGAAGACCTACAGTTTTCAGCCCTAAAGCCCATCAGTTTTCAGCCCTACAAGAAGTGCAGGTTTTCAGCCATCAAGACCAGCAAATCCAGCGTTTTCCATGGCATTTTCAGCAGTAGCAGATTTCAGCCTTGAGCGTTTTTGGACAGCAGATAAGTAGCTTCAGTTTTCAGCCCTAGCGTCGGCCTCGTCACCCCCGTCGACGACACCGACATAGCCTAGACTTGCATCAGTTTCATGCATACACTTTGTAACAGTTTGTGCAATCAATCGTAGACCACTCTCGCCAACTGGAGTGGGGCCTTCGGAGGAGGGTTTTACAATGTCTCTGGTGTCGTATTTCTCTTCTCTCTATCTCTCAGTCTCATACACTTGCACGCAATGTCCATTCACTTTGTTTGTGATCATAGCACTCTCTCATTAAGAACGGAAGGCTCTCCCTTCCATAAGAACAAAAGGAAGAGCACAGTTCGGAGCACTCATCTTGAGCAAAGCGCAAACATTCATTACGCTGCACCTAACATCAATAATAGCTGACAGTCAATATATGGTCCAAAGTAAAAAACCTCCTCCCAAAACCCGCTTGTCCTAGTGCTCGTATGCCCTCTCTCTCTGCCCATCTACTCAATTGCTGCTCAAGAATGGATGCATACAGCCTAGCCAATGTGTGTGATAGTTTGATAGTGCAATAGTTCCCAGGTTCCGTAGGATCTCCTCCTGCCTTGAAGATAATCACTATAGTGGACCTACTCCAAATATCAGGGAGACCCTGACAAATGGCTCGGTTGAACATCATCTGCAAGCATATCTCTAGCATGTATAAAGTGCTCTGCCACCATGCCATCATGATCATATACCCTCCCAATCCTCATTCTATCAATAGCTTTCTTTACCTGCTGCATACTCACCCCAAGTCTCAATGGAGGTAATGGCTGGGGGTGGGGCTCCATGCCTCATCTGAGTCCTGACTCCGAAATAGCTGGTACAAGTCCCGCTCTAGCTAGGCGATGTAACAGACTTGGACACTCAAGTCGAGAATCAATCACGACAGCACCAAATAACCACTTCAAAACAATTCACAGATCACAATAGATTTGCACTGGCCTGGCGGAGTTCCGTGCCTAGAGATATTGGCCCCAAAGACTAGAGCCCCTTTCGGTATTTCTTTATGTATTAATCAATGATCAAAGTACAAGAGAGCAGTTACGGTTTCACTCTCAGACTCTGCGTCCAGATGCTCTGCAAAGTGAGCCCTCAACCACTTATTTAAAGTTTACAAGGGATGCCCAAAAGCTTCAAAAATAAAGAATAATCTATTTCTCTCTCAAACCCTCTTTAGGGTTTTCATTAAAAATAAAGCAAATCATCTTCTCTCTCTCCTTGGCCATTTGCGTAGCCAAAAAGCTGAAATTGTGTCGCTCAGCTGGGCTTCTTTTCCACCTCCGTAAAATCCGAAAATCCATACACTGCTGCCACATGGCATTTGGCGCCTATTCTAGGGTTTCCAGCCACTTTAGGGTTTCAGCCAACAGTTAGGGTTAGGGTTTCCAGAAATTAGGGTTTCTGCAAATTAGGGTTTTTGGCAAAAATTAGGGTTTTTGGTAGAAATTAGGGTTTGCAGGAATTTTAGGGTTTTTGTTGTCGGTAGCCACGTCATCACTTTGTGACATACCCCCCTCTTGAAAGCATTGTAATCGACCGCGATTACGCCTGCAAAACCGACAGAAGCCATAAACCGTCTTAGCAGACACTGATTGTTCGTACCTATGTACTAGGAACACACATCTAGCACACGTACCAAATCGACAGTCACATCACACGACATCACAGGACATCACATGACATTCAACATTCATTCCGATCTTAGACCATGATTTATCGGCAATGTAGCTAGCAATCACATCTAGGTCCATTCGGGACCTCATCGATGTCCAATTGACTAACCCCTATTGCAACCATGTCTATTCGAGATCAATCAGACCAAAATGCTGCAATCATTTCGTCTATCAGTTCCTACACTCAAAAGAAGTCAAGAACAAATCAGTATCATAATCAAGAATTCCATTTCATAAAGTCATCCAGCAGAATACTGTCAGCTCTGAGTATCCCTGAAGCTCAAAGAGACATCAATGACTTTAGTATCAAAATCAAGGCATCTGTTGACAAAGGAGCGGAGTGACTCCCCTCTTGTGCATCCCACTGCACCAGATCTCCGACCAAGCTGAATTCTGGGTTCCGTTGGGAGTAGACTATGCTAAACCAAAAGCATCTAGGTGAAGTTTCACAATCTGAGGAATATCTGCTAGGTTCTCCGCCTCCATCCACTTCACATCCAATGCAGGATAGTTCTTGAACTTAACCAAGAACCGCCTTCGGACTTTGCCTTTATTCTTCGTATCCTTATGTGCCAAAATCTGTTCAGGAACAAGGATCTCCTCGTTTTCTTCCACTTCGGGTTGCTCATCAGGCTCCCCATCATCAGGCACATCACCCTTAAAAGGTTTCAAGAGACTCACATGGAATGCATTGTGAATCCTCCAAGTATTTGGCAGTTTCAATCAGAAGGAGACATCATTTATCTTTTCACAAATAACCACTTCAAAACAATTCACAGATCACAATAGATTTACATTGGCCCGGCGGAGTTCCGTGCCTAGAGAAATTGGCCCCAAAGACTGGCGCCCCTTTCGGTATTTCTTTATGTATTAATCAATGATCAAAGTACAAGAGAGCGGTTAGGGTTTCACTCTCAGACTCTGCGTCCAGATGCTCTGCAGAGTGAGCCCTCAACCACTTATTTAAAGTTTACAAGGGATGCCCAAATGCAAAGCCCCAAAAGCTTCAAAAATAAAGCAAAATCTATTTCTCTCTCAAACCCTCTTAAGGGTTTTCATTAAAAATAAAGCACATCACCTTCTCTCTCTCTCCTTGGCCATTTGCGTAGCCAAAAAGCTGAAATTGCGTCGCTCAGCTGGGCTTTTTTTCCACCTCCATAAAATCCAGAAATCCGTACACTGCTGGCCACGTGGCATTTGGCCCCTGTTTTAGGGTTTCCAGCCACTTTAGGGTTTCAGCCAGCAGTTAGGGTTAGGGTTTCCAGAAATTAGGGTTTCTGCAAATTAGGGTTTCTGGCAAAAATTAGGGTTTGCAGGAATTTTAGGGTTTCTGGCAAAATTAGGGTTTCTGCCTGTCGGTAGCCACATCATCACTTTGTGACAGGCGAGGTAGGCCCTCTTCTTCCGTCGCACTAAGCACTGGAGGTAGTCCGTGACTATCAAGGGAGACGGGTTGAGCGGGGACCGGGGCACAGCTCAAAACCTTACTGCGGTTGCAAGCGCTGGCTCAGAATTCGATGCCTGGGTGCACCAGCCTAATGTGGATAAGACCAGCGTCAAAGGGGCTCAAAAGCCTGCTCACAAGTTAGCAGCGGCCGAACAGGGGCGAGGCTGATGGGAAAGAATATATTGGACACTCCAATTGCATAAAGAATGGAGGACCTAGAGAAATCTCAAGATTGGTGCTACAAGCCACTGGTCTAGTTTTTATCCAAGTTGCCAGTCGTATGCAGTTTACATTAAGTCTGAATCTTGCTGCGTCCCAGCCGGATTAAAGAAGGGTTTAAGTTCTGAACATAGAATATGACCCTATCCTTCACTTTATTGAAATTTCATCAAGAAAGCAAACAATTAACTCTCGAAAAGGAAGGACATGCAACAAGAACAAGCAGCTCAGATCAATACCTACAGTAAAAATATTAGGGAATTGCTGCTTCCATAGTAGCTTTGTATAAAGCCATGCATGCTCCTCTTCGCCTACCACGCATGCTCCTCTTCGCCTACCGCTGTTACACGTATGTTTGAATCCATAAAGAGATTGACAGCTGTGTGTGTTTGTGCCCTCATGAACTGTAATGATTCTGCCCATAGCAAGCAATCCACAACCACAAGCTCAAGCTAGTACAACTAAACTATAAACCATAATGCAAGTTGTAAAATAATGAAAAAAAAAACCCAGGACCCTCACCTTGTGTGTCTGGAGTTTCACTTATGCAAGAAGTATCACAAGACGTCCAGCTTTTGCGTTTGCTCTGGTCCAATCTAGTTTAAAAAATAAATGCTGAATTTGTACTATCCTTTATGTAATGTGCAGTGGAGGTGATTTATGGTGAATGCTCAGTGTGTACTCAAGGTTCCTTTTACTGAATGAGAGTTCCTTTTACTTTTTTTTCCCGAGAACGAGACCCTTCTATTAGTTACTGAAACTGCCCATAGGGCTACAACCACCTCTACTAGAGAGGGCTACAACACTCATAAGGGGAGACTCTCCCAATGAAAAAAAAACAGAATATGTACAATGAGGCTAGATCAGGAGATGGGAGGGGGGAAAAGCCACACAGGTGGACGGTAGTGACAGCTGAGCTCACCCCGGACCATGGTGAAGAAAGGCCAAGGGCGCCAGAGTCAAAGGAACTCCTCTCTGCGCTTCTGCATGCGGTCGGAGCTGCCCTGAAGTCTCTCGAACTGTTCCCTGAGAGTATGGATCAGCTCCAGCCAAAAATCTCGAGAACAGTCTCTGCTGGTGGCACAAGGGCGAGCCTCGAAGATACGGAAGCAGCGGGCCCGCCAGATGAACCAGAGTGTCAGGCCACAGACGAGCTCCCAACACACCTCTCTCTCACTGCACCACTCCTGTGGGGTAAGCTCTGTAGCAGGCTAGAGTGTAGGTCAACCCCCCTGTATCACTATCATCCTGTTGGTGGAGGATAGCTCAAACTGTACTGCAGGGCCGGTGAGAGTGGACCAAGCAGCTACCCCCCAACTGTACTGCCATGCAATGGAAAGAACTGGCATCAGCCGAAGGACCCGAAGCCACACCTGTTGTGCCATAGGGCAATCCCAAAGACGGTGACGTTGACTCTCCAAGGGATGGTCACAAGCTGCACCTGCAGGACCACTCTAAGTGCCAGGCTGGCGTGGTGGCCCCTGTCGACGTCGACGACGAACCTGCTGCCAGCCCTCCTCCGCCTGAGCCCCAGGCTCGGAGGGTGGCTCTGCCTGCGTACGTTGTGACTCTATCTACTGATGCTAGCCAGTCCTTGAAGGCTGGGGCTGAGCCTAAGATGTAGGTCGGGGTCTCTTCCGTGGAAAGACCTTCGCAAGATGGCCCATCTGACGACTAATAAAACACTGATTCGGGAGGCCCCAATACTCCACACTCTGATGAAACAAACCTTCACTCACCCGAGGTAGTAGAATGCATAGTTACCAGGAACGGGAAACCGGAACGGGAAACCGGAACGGGAACAAGGAACGGGAATGCGGAACAAAATGCCATTCCCTGTTACGGATACTCACGTTTGAAACACGGAACGGGGATTCGGAACGGGAACTTGGAATGGCAACGGGGAACGGAGACCTGAAAACGGCCATTCCCTGTTACTATGGTAGAATGACCTTCGGGAGAGTGTGGGTGTCCCGAACCAGAACACGTCTGTGGGGATGCCAGCCGCCTTGGTAGCTACAAAGGCTGTCGTGCGAGGTGTCTCCAGGACAGTCCCAATCTCTGATCCTATCCTAGAAAAAAGCGGAATATACTCCCTCCGTAGGCCAGGGAAGCAGACTGAGATGGGCAGGTCTGCCTTCTCGACAAGAACATCGGTAGCTAGGTCGAAACCATGGCGCCACTGTCGAAAGAGTGCCCGAACTGCTCAGATGGCCAGGGGGCTCATCGCAATGACCTTAGACGCCATCTCGGGAATCTCAAACTCTATCTGGTAGTAGCCACGCCAGAGAAACTGAACATCGGGAATCGTACCCACCTCTGCTAAAAGGCGGCCTGAAGGAGATCGCGCACCTCTCCTCTGCTAGGTCGGGTGTCGATGATCTTGCAGATGGATGGGAGTCGCTTGGAGGCGCTCCACCTCTGCGGCTAGGCTCGCTTGCTCTGTCGGCAAGAGAGCAAGTCGGATGGTGGGCTCTACAAGGTCTGGCGAGGGGGCTTCTGGAGAGTCCCTCTGGGGCGGAGCATGAGACTCCATCTATGTCTGTTGCTAACAAGAATGCTGAAGGAATGAAGGCGAGGCCAAGCCTTGCTAGAGAGAGCACACCAAACCGCGAGTGATCAGGGCAAGGCCTTCAAGTAAAACCGGGGGAGGAGGGGACAGGGTGTGCGGGGATTGAGGCCAGCGAGCGAAGTGGGGGGGAGGTGATGGCGAGCAACGGGGGTGTGGGGGAGCGGGTTGACCAGCCACGTTGGTTAGTTGCAGGGACAAAAGTGCGCAGGCAAGGGCAGGCAAGCAGCACGCAACATGGTAGGCGCGCGGTGTGAGGGCGGGGGAGGGAGAGGCTAGCCATGGCGAGAGGGGAGGCGACAAGTGCAGGCGAGGGGGGGACCTGCGAGAGCAGCAGCAAGCCTCCAAAATTCTCAAGGAGAGTTCCTTTTACTTCATGAGAGATGTGCAAAGACTAGAGATAGAAGAGAGAATAATATTGTGCGAGGAGGTCCTGAGAGAGAGAGAGAGAGAGAGAGAGAGAGAGAGAGAGAGAGAGAACACCAGATGGGGTCCCAAAACCCCCTCCAAGGGCCCCCCTCTCTATCGCTAGAGAGGTATTTGCTTTAGATTGCACAGATGTTGATACAATGGTCCCAGATACTGAGATACTGATGGGATCTTGCCGTAGATGCTTGGATCTGCGAGGCTAAGGGCTGAAAACTGAAAACGCTAGGGCTGATATGGCTTGGAACTGCCATCTGACGATGAGGCTAGGGCTGAAATCTGGAAACACTGGGCTGATTCTTCTGCTAATGCTTGAAAAACGCCTTGTGCTGTGGGTACTTGTATTGCGGGCGGGTACTCACTTATTATTAATAAGTTGAGAAACTACTAATAAGAGGTGGTTCGTATGTAGTTATTACCTAGGCTTGGTACTGATGCTGTTGTATGGGAACACTCCCCAATGCCTACACCACGACTTTATAAAATGATAAATGTCACTTATAAAATGTCAGATTGAGCCCCACGACTTTATAAAATGATGCCAAAATGTCACTTATTATTAATAAGTTGAGGAACTACTAATAAGAGGTGCTTTATATGCAGTTATTACCTAGGCTTTGTACTAATGGTGTTGTATGGGAACACTCCCCAGTGCCTACACCTAGCACACACTTGGTGTGATCATGTGCAATCAGAGGGTATGCAGCTACGCTGAAGTGCCTGGACATGCATGTCCTGCATACAGGCTCACAAGGGTGCCAGAACACTTCCTAGCTGTCCTAAACCCTAGAAATAGGAGTTACAGCTTGTCCACATGCACATAGGGTTAGATGTGCACGTGACACTATATCACTTCTCTAGGATATAGAGATGTGCAAACTTTGGAGGCCCTACATGAGATTTCATTTTCTGTTGGACCCTCCAAAAACACTCAAGAGAACTTACCCAATACCTTAACCTTACCTTATCCATCGCTCGCACCAAAAATATCGCTAGCTGTTATGGCAACAGTTTCGAAACAAAAGGCTAGCTTCTGCTGAGTCAATAGTTGAGGCTACCGATATCACATAAAATGTAGTTTGGGGTTTCTCTAAGGCTAGTGATGTATGAAAAGAGCCTTCCTAGAGAACGTGATGACTACGGTGTTGTGTGTGGCTAAATTTGGACAAGACTATCACAATATTCACAAGGGTGTAGTTATAGAGTCTGAGTCCGGTTATACTTGCACGACACTACTAAATATTCACCCATCTTGTCAAGTCATCTATAGCATTGGGACCATGGAGCACACATGGCACGCGCCAATAGAGCGTGTAGAGCACACGCACGTGCCATGGTTCAGGGGTGGAGTCCACACGGGATTTGAGGAGGCCTAGATATCCATAATGGTGTGTAGCCTGGCACACCATAGACTTGGACATACTTTGTCAGTGTCCGGCCAACTATGGATGGCCAGGTCTATATAAAGGGACTCCTATGGTTGGGTGGTAAGTCTTTAGCACTGCTCCTACGTCAGATAGCTCATTGGACGTCCTTGCAAGGAGTACCAGTAGATGTTGGCTGGTATTCAGTTCTCTATGGCCCATGGTGTATGAATAAAGCCTTCCGTCTTATAGACAATGTGATAGCTACGGTGTTGTGTGTGGCTAAACTTGTACAGCACTACCCCAACTTTAGGTGCTAGCTATGGTGTTTGAGCTCACCCATCCCTTGCAAAGCTTACAGGTAGATGTCAGCTGGCTGTATTAATTGTCATGATTTTTTGAGACTACCCGCCATTGTAGATGCGTAGTGGGTTTAGAGAGGATCCCTTAGGATTTTCGAAAGTGGTATACATGGGGAGATTTTTGTTAAGCTTTAAGCAGGACCAGCTATGCCTCTTTTATACGAGGCTGATGATGCACACATTGTGCTTTACATTCAAGGTTCTCGTTAGCATTCCTTGAGCAGCTTGTACTTGTTCTAGGATTCAGACCTTCACATAGATCTTTAGTACATTTGCCAGTACCAACGTATGGTGTATCTGTCCTGCAAGGTGCACACTGTATTTCAAACAGGCTCCTTGTATTTACCAAAGCACTATGGCAGGGATAGGGTGGTCCACCATTGACTCATGGAGAAGAAATTGGGATTGTTCGGTTACAATCTCCCCAAAGAGCTTGAGAACAGATGGGAGATCTCTTCATTGAGACTCGGTCTACAACAGTAAAAGCTTCAGGGAGTTGAGGAATGGGCATCCTAGATTAAAGTAAGCAGCATTTTGCAGGCTCTCATCTCACAAAATTAATATTATTATGCGTATACTGTGTTTTGCAATTTTAAGCATTTGACTGAATACAATGAGATCGCTTTGTTTTTTTGTTTTTGTCATTGTAAATACCAAGAACGATAATGGCTCCAATACAAATAAATGCATTCCCATATAGTGCAAAGAAACTCTAAAGAGAAGAAAAACACTAAAGAAAGCTAGAAGAAAGGTGATGAATACAAATGTGTCAATGCACGCTTGTGCACTTCTTTATATAGACAAGAAAAAAAAATTGACTTTCCATTTCCATTGGGCTTTTTATTTCCATTGGTCTACAAGAGTAAAAGCTTCAGGGAGTCTCGTAATGGGCATCCTAGATTCAAGTAAGCAGCATTTTGCGGGTTCTCATCTCACAAAATCAATAATACTATGCGTATACTGTGTTTGCAATTATAAGCATTTCACTGAATACAATGAGATCTGCTTTGTGTTTTTGTTTTTGTCATTGTAAATAACAAGAACGATACTGGCTAGAAAATTCCTAATGGCTCCAAAACAAATAAATTCATTCCCATATAGTGCAAAGAAACTCTAAAGAGAAGAAAAACGCTAAAGAAAGCTAAAAGAATGGTGATGAATACAAATGTGTCAATGAATGCTTGTCCACATCTTTATAAAGACAAGAAAAATGTTTTGGCTTTCCATTTCCATTGGGCTTTTCATTACCTAAACCCACCCTTCAATTATGCATTTGCAATGTTTTGAAAGGAATTTTATTTTTTCGAGATAGGGGAGGCCTACCTGGCTAGAAAAAAAACAAGATCATTACAAAGCGACACAGGACTTACAAGGATATGGATATGTACGGCCAGCCTTGATCTTGCACATAAGCATGCAATATCAGGACGAAAAACTGAAGGACTGTCAATCCTGCTTCCAAAATAGTTATTACCTGAGGTGTCCACACCTGGAAGCACTACAAAATTAGAATTTTAAACTTGACATAATCAGCAACAAAGCAGTCAAGACACTTTTCAGAATAAGCTGAATGCAAATGGACCCAATTACTAAGATAAATACCTTGCTTGGAGAGCAGTAGTGTTTGTTATATGTGCTCTACATGCTAGGAGTGATTCTGAGTTTCCTAATCTTCCTTGAAACTACATAGCCACACTATAAGTTAACCATATATGTAGTACAAACGAAGAGAGGGCGAGAGAAAATGGGTAAGTACAATCACATGATCCAATTAAAAACCTGAGAAATACTAATTGTGTTGAAAAGAGCAGGAACATTTTACAAGATGTGAACACAGCTAGAAGATGACACACACATAAGGGAGCCAAAAAATGAAAAGAGACCCCTTGCCATGAGACCAATCTAGCAAACAATATACCATGGTTCGCGTGTAGAACTTCAACCTATTAAACTGGCAAAGACCAGAATTATGGCTCTTGCTAAAATGAACTTTGAAATTTATTGACTGCAACCACTCAAAGCACCCAATAGCCATTCTCACCTAAGGAAACCATGGGCACAAAAGGGCGCTTAAGGTTAAGGGATGATTATTCACGGACCAATAGGAAGGTGGTGGTGGTAACACTCTACACCCTCCAAAAAGTATGGAGAGAGGCTATTTGGCCCCCATTGTCCATAGAGGGAGGGAGAAAAGGTGACTTTTCTTCTTTTTCAATATTTTTAAAGAGGGGGGGAGGCGGGGGCGGGGGGGACTCTAGCCTACTCTCGATGAATCTAAGAACCTCATTATAGAGCTCTCTTTCTTGACATGAAGGATTTTTATGGTTCATCTTTTGAATTACTTGGGTTCTTTGTAACGAATTTTGACCCTATGACCGTCTTCCCAGCTTACCCCTACATTTTCAAGATTAGGTTTCCAGCATTGCGACACGCTGAGGAGTGGTCGTTTCTGGTTGCCTTTCCATTTGGATTGGCGCTTCTTGAGTTGTGGACCTCATTATAGAGCTCTCTTTCTTCTGATGAAGGATTTTGATTTTTTATGCTTCGATTTTTGAATGCAAGCTGCACTTATATGTGCTCGCACGCTCCTCTATCATCTTTGGCTCTAAAATCATCCTACTCACTCCTTGCTCCACCTGGATTTTCTGTAAAGAAGTTCGACCCCAGTCAATGGATCCCTCATTTCCCTGTGACCATCTTCCCAACAACCCACGACTGAATTGAGCACAGCAAATACTTGAACTTAAAAAGGCAACAATCCACAACTCAAAGAACTGAACATGAGACATGATGGAGCAGAGTTCTCACCCAGATGGACTGGCCCCTTTGCAGTATTGCTTTACTGCTTGATAATCACAGATACAACTATTAAGGAGTCGCTCTACAGCCTCCAACCCTAAGCTTCATATTTAAAGGTACATACGCCCAAACAGAAACTGGTATCAAGAACTGGCCAGAAAAGTATCAACGTCACCTACTACCACGTCACCACCATATGGACCTGTTATAAGCTTGGACACTCCAAGCGAGAAATCAATAGCAACACACGAACGGAAATCGTAAAATCACTGAACTTGAAAAGAGAGAGAGAGAGAGAGAGAGAGAGAGAGAGAGAGAGAGAGAGGAGAGTCAACAGGGCACGGCGGAGTTCCGAGCCAAGACGCATTGGCCCCAAAGACTGGCGCCCCTTTTGGTATTTCTTTATTATTGCTCTTCGCAAAGTACAACTCCCTAGGGTCCAAACTCTCTCAAAGACTCTGCATCCATATGCTCTACGGAAGAGTCACGAGTGCCCTCTAGGCTCTTTTAAACTTACAAGGGATGCCCAAAAGCATCAGGTCTAAAAGCATTGCACCCAAAAGCTTCTGCTCTCAAAAGCTCACATAGAACTACCAAAAAGCCAACAACGCAAATCGCGGATATCCGTACAGCTGCTACATGACACATCATCACTATCAGCGAAATTTACGAAAATCAATCAGAGGTCAAGCTTTTGGTGTTTTTAGGGTTTTAGACCCCTCCGCTGGTGCTCCATAATAAGTTGGGTAGGGTTAGGTTCTTAATAAAAACCCTAACTCCTTCTGCCTCAGCCACACTTTATGGGTACAGTTCTTCAGGTTTCAGTTCCTCTTGTCCATGCCGTCATTTCTCTTCCAATTGGGCACGCCACGTCATCACCTTGTGACATTCCCCCCTCTTGATAGAATTGTAATCACCCTCGATTACACCTGCAAAACAGCCAAAGGACATAAACTTTCTTCAGTAGACACTGACTCTATGTACCCATGCACCAAACTCCACCAATCCAGCACTTATACAAAAACATCAGTCACTAATCAATCACAATTCTGTCGAGGGTCTCAGATACAAATCATGATCATTGTAACCATTTAGCAATCGCATCCAGACCGCATTGTCTTTTCACGGATGTCTTGATGTACTAAATCTTGTTACTATCAGATTCATATCCTTTCTTTTCACATTTCAATCAAGCAAACCATGCCCATGACCATCCCCACCAAACAGTTCACATAGCATGCAGTTCACAAACCACACACTTAGTTCAAACTGAACACCGTGTTTCAATCATTCAATCTAACCGATCTCATTCCATCCAGAATTCTTGATGCGCCTAGATCATTGTGCAACCATCTCATCCAAATAGACATCTCGATGCACTAGAATCTTATTCAGTTCAAATTCACTTAGCCATCATATCCAGATCTCACTGATCTCTGACAAATGTCTAGATGCACATCATTAATTAGACAAAATGCTGCAGACATTTCATCTTTCTCTACATGTCTCTCACAATACACACATGATAGAGCACATGTCTTCACTGTTCACTTCGATTAAGGAAATTTCCAATTCAGTGCACATATTTTCATAAAGTCATTCCGTAAAATACTATCAGCCCGTCAGATCCCTAAAATCTCAAGGAGAAATTAGTGACTCTATTCAATCTAGGCAATTTGTCACAAAGGAGTGGAGTGGCTCCCCTCTTGTGCATTCCACACCGCACCAGATTCAACCTGCTGATCAGTAACTTTTGGCATAGACACGACTAATATTTCAACAGCTTCAAGGTACAGCTCTCTCTGAAGAAAATTTGCGATGTTCTCCTCCTCCATCCACTTTGCATCGAGGGCCAAAAAGTACCCTTGACCAAATTATCCGGTGGACCTAGCTTACCTTTCTATTCTTTCCTTGTGCCCTATGACTTGTTGGTAGCCCTGCTGGCCTCCCCTATCGGCTTAACCCGTTCATCTTTTCAAGAGCTTTGTCCAACTCTTTCTGCGAGTATAGTTTCCGCCTTTCTGCACTCAGCTTTTCTTTCACGTCTTGAGAGGAGAATCGACAGCCTCTCGCCATCTCGAGTGAATCTTATCAATCGGATAATCCTTCAGGTGTTTCACATATTTTGGGTCTTAAGAGTACTTGATCAATCTTTTCACCCGTGTCAACCTACAGTTGACGTGTGTACTCCCCCTTTGTCGAGATTCCCACCAGAAATTTGCAAAAATTTTTGTCAGTTTCTTTAGTTCCCACGTTGGGTTTCAACTTTTCTTCATCACCCTGGTGACCAAAGTCAGAGGTGTCCTCTCTGTCAGATTCTCCGCGCGAGAACCCATGTGTGTTGCAAAAAGGATCAGATCCTCCGTAGAAGAAGAATCGTTATGAGCTCTGATACCACCGTTACAAGCTTAAACACTCCAAGCGAGAAATCAATAGCAACACATCAACAAAAACTGCAAAATCACTAAACTTGAGAGAGAGAGAGAGAGGGGAGAGAAGGTCGACACGGCACGGCGGAGTTTTGAGCCAAGATACACTGGCCCCAACGATTGGCGCCCCTTTTGATTATTATTGCTCTTCGCAAAGTACAGCTCCTGAGAGTCCAACTCTCTCCGAGACTCTGCTTCTAGATGCTGCACAAAAGAGTGGCCCTCTCGGCTCTTTTAAACTTACAAGGGATGCCCAAAAGCATCAAGTCTAAAAGCATTGAACCCGATAGCTGCTACTCTCAAAAGCTCACGTACAGCTGCCCAAAAGCCAGCAATGCAAAATGCAGAAATCCATACAGTTGCCACGTCATCACTGTCAGCACAATTTACGAAAATCGGTCAAAGGTCAAGCTTTGGTGTTTTTAGGATTTTAGGCCCCTCGATCGGTGCTCCGTAAGTTCAATAGGGTTAGGTTTTTAATAAAAACCCTAATCCCTTCTGCTTAGGATCTTTGGCCACACTTTCTAGGTTCAGTTCTTCCAGTTTCAATTCCTCTTGTCCACCCGGCCATTTCTCTTCCTTTTGGGCACACCATGTCCTCACTTTGTGACATGGACTCCCACGTAACACGTTTGCAGTCCTGTGATTCGCACCTCGAATCCCGCTGCCATTTCCAACGTGCAATTGGGCTCAGACTTGGGTCTTCTCATCCAGGTCCAATTAAGCTCATGTTCTCCTCTTCTGATGGGGACAGTCATGCCACATCATCACTTTGTGACATAGTAGTTATCGAATATATCTTTGGGGTAAAACTAGTCGTGGTCACCCTGATCATCACTTGCGGTGTCATGACTTTGACTCGTGGCAATCCTACCTTGCCTTGCCTATACCAGCAATCCCTTAGGCCAATTGTCAGTTGGTAGCAAGTTCACATCACCATGCTTTCTACACCCTTACTTGATCGACACATTAGGATACGACTATCGAAGGGATTCGTCAACATCCCTTACTCCTATGGTACAATCTTCCTCTGCTCCTTCCCACGTATCTACCACTCCACAAACACCGAGCGGCTTCTCTTCCCCCCCCCCCACCCCCACACCCCATGAAACAAATAAGGGCATCCAAAGTTTATACGTATTTTCTTTGTTGGTTAGTCACCTCCTATTGTACCACTAGATAGGAGGCCTTCCAATACTTTGATATAAATTCCCAATTGCCTGTAGCACTCCCTCTACAAGCCTTGCCTTCTCCGCCATCTAGCATTTCATTAAGTACAGCTCCTTAGGTTCCTCTCTTCAAATTTTTACCAGATTGTTGCCCCTTGTCACAAAGTAATGATGTGGCATGCCTAAAGAACATAAGGGGCCAACTTAAAGGAGCAGAAGAAGCTTTACCAACTTACAGATAATGGCCGAGAGGCCCAGAAGGGGTTAGAATTAAATAACCCCTCCCAACTTATGGAACCTGACGGAGGGGCCTAAAACCTTGTAAATGAAGCCAGGACCAAATTTTTGTATAAAAAAGTGACACATGGCAGGCTGTACGGACACCTCTAAATCGCAAATCGCTCTGGCTAATGATATGGCAACAGCATATCGACTTGCCCATGAAGCGCTTGCTTTTGAGCCTGGAGCTTTTTATTTATCAGCTTTTGGGGGGCGCCTAGCTCCTGAGCCCCCCTTGTAAGTTTATAAGAAGAGCCTGCCTCCTCTTCTCCTCAGATTGGCTTGGGAGCAATGAGAGAAGGAGGACCATCGGACATTGTACTTTGTGAAGTATAATTGACGCTTAGAAAAATTGACGCGCGCTCGCTGCTGTTGCCCGCACCCCCTGTCTCTTCTAAGGGTGTAAAGATGGACCCGGCCAAGGTCGAAACTATTAGAGATTGCCAGATTTGAAGAATGTACATGAAGTTCGTAACTTTTTGCGCTTATGTTTGTACTACATGCGGTTCATTCAAAAGTTCGCGGAGATTGCTTTTCCCTAACACATTTTGACTCAAAAAGGAGTACCCTTCACCTGTGGACCATCGAAAATTACCGTATTCAAGACTCTTTAAAGAGAAATTGACAACTAGTCTAGTGTTGATTCTACTAGATTTACAGAAACCCTTTGAGGTTTACTCTGATACATGTGGACGCGGTCTGGGGGCGGTCTTAATGCAGGAAGGCCATGTTGTAGCTTACGAGAATAGAATGCTCTCACGATCAGAAAGGATTGCACAGATCTAGGAGAAGGAGCTATTGGCAGTCGTACATGCTCTTAATCAATGGCGCCATTTTCTACTCGGAGCAGATTTTATAGTGTTCACGATCACCAGAGTTTGAGATACCTCTTATCCCAGAAGCAACTTTCAAATAAGCAGATGAGATGGACAAACATTTTGTCGCAGCTTCATTTCCAGATCGTCCATGTTAAGGGAAAGAAGAACTTGGTGGGCAGACAAGTTGTCTCAAAAGCCACAGATATCGGCTATTTCAGCAATCCACCATCACAACTTCAAGGATAGGATATGGGTGATCAGTACGCCACAGATCTGGATTTTCCAGAAATCTTTGACCAGTTGCAGAGTGGGGAGGCAGTTGCAAGCTATACTCTATAGGAAGGTTCCTTAATGCGGAAGACAATGTTGTGTGTTACTCAGGGGTTGAGGAGCAAGGTTTTGACAGGGTGCCATAGTCCACCTTTTGCTAGGCATCACGGCATTGACACCACCTTGAAAGGTGTGGAGAAACATTTCTATTAGCCAAGGCTCAAAAAGGATGTGGACGCTTTTGTTTGCAATTGTTTGGTGTGTCAAAAGGTCAAGTTTGATCAGCTCAAGGCGCCTGGTCTCCTACAACCTTTACCCATTCCTAGCCGACCCTGGGAGAGTATGGCAATGGACTTCATTTCTCATTTTCCCAAGGCTCACAGTGGGCATGATGGCATTTGCGTAGTCATCGATTGATTCAACAAACAAGCCCATTTTATTCCGGTGAAGAAGACAATTAAAGCCGACCATTTAGCTAAGTTGTTTGTCTCGCGGATTTTCTAATTACATGGTATGCCTGAATCTACAGTTTCAAATAGAGATCCCCGCTTCATGAGTTTGTTTTGGAGGGAAATCTGGGAAAATATAGGCACACGGCTTAAACTCTCGTCTTCATTTCATCCACAGACAGATGGGGACAGACGGGCAGTCGGAGATAGCCAATTTAGTAGTCTTCGATTTGTTTAAGTCTTATATCACTTATTAAAAGACTCAGTGGGAGAAATTTTTGCCCTTGGTGGAGTTTGCCTACAATATACACTTCATACGCCTACCAGGAAGGCACCATTTGAGATTATCGAGGGTGTCACGAAGGGTCCACCCATTTTGAGCACCAAAGATAAGATTTTTTAAGCAGATCAGTATACACAAGATATGGTGGTCTCAAGCACGGCATAAGAAGGCAACAGACAAGCATCGAAGTGACTTGCAGCTGAAGGAAGATGATTGGGTGCTACTCCGGTTTGAGAAGGCACGATTACGAAAACGGAAGGGTAAGGAGAGGCTTTTTCAAAAGCTAAGTATGCGATATTATGGACCTTTCTAGATACAAGAAAAGATCAATGATGTATCCTTCAGACTGAAGTTACCAAATACTTGGAAGATTCACAACACACTTCATGTGAGTCCACTGAGACCTTTCAATGGTAAAGTGCCAGTGGACAGGGAGCCAAATGAGCAGCCCGAAATAGAAGAGACGGAGGAGATCATCATTCCCGAACAAGTCCTGGCTCACAAGGAAAGGAAAGTGAAAGGTGAGCTGACACGACGGTATTTGGTTAAGTTCAAGAATTATCTGGCTCTTGATGCCAAGTGGATGGAGAAGGAGGACTTAGCAAATACTCCTCATGTACTAGAGCTCTACCTTGAAGCTTTTGGTTTAGCACCGACTATTACAAGAGTTGCCATGAATCAACATGTTGAATTTGGTGCGGCACGGATTGCACAAGAGGATAGTTACTCCGCTCCTTTGTCACACATTACCTTGATGGATTAAAGTCACTGATTTCTTCGAAGCTTTCAAGGATACGGACAGGCTAACAGTATTCTGTTGAATGACTTTATGTAAAGAAGCTAAGCTTTCAAGGATACGGACAGGCTAACAGTATTCTGTTGAATGACTTTATGTAAAGAAGTACTTTAAAATGGGAATCCTAAAATGAATCTTTTACATGTGCTCTCTCATGTGTGTTGTTTGAGTATGATGAAATGGCTGCACCATTTTATCTTAGTCACCTGATGGGTGATGTGAATGTGATAATAACGAGATTTAGTAGATCAAAACATCCATGAAAAGATCAACGCGGTATGGACGTGGTTGCTGAATAAGTTACAATGATCATGATTCTCATCTAAGATCTCGGCGGGGATAGTGGTGTGAATGTTCAGTGATTGTCGTCTTCATGCAAGTGCTGGATATGTGTGGTCTAGTACGTCGGTACTTAAGAGTCAATTTCTATTGAACTAGTTTCTGTCCTATGTTTGTTTTGCAGGCGTAATCGAGGGCGATTGCGCCTGTTTTGGCGGGCAATTACAATTCTTTCAAGAGGGGGGTATGTCACAAAGTGATGATGTGACATGGCCTAAAGAATAGAGCCCGGACAGAAGGGGCCAACTTAAAGAAGCAGAAGCATAATGGCTGAAAGACCCAGAAGGGGTTAGGTTTACCTAACCCCTTCCAACTTGAAGCACACTGCCGAGGGGCCTAAAACCTTTTAAATAAAGCACGACAAAATTTTTACGTCAAAAGGTGACACGTGACAGGCTGTATGGACACCCGCAAATCGTGGTGTGATTTGCGCTCGGCTGATGACGTGGCAACAACATACGGACCTGCCCATGGGGAAATTGCTTTTGAGCCTAGAGCTTTTTATTTATCAGCTTTTGGGGGCGCCTAGCTTTTGGGGCCCCCTTGTAAGTTTCCAGCCTCCAGGGCCTCCTCTTCTCCTCAGATTGGCTTGGCAGCGCTAAGAGAAGGAGGAACCTCGGACATTCTACTTTATGAAGCATAATAATAAAGAAATACCGAGAAGGGGCAGTCTTTGGGGCCAGTGCATCTGGGCGTGGAACTACGCCCTGCCGTGTCGACTGTCCTCTTCTCTCCCTCTCTCTGTTCAAGTTATTTTGCAGTTTCTCATGTGTCTTGCAATAGATCTTTGGCTTGGGGTGTTCAATTCTATTACACACCCCTCCCCCCCCTTCAGATTGCATCTTGTCAATTTGAATGAAGAGGGACTCGCTTCATGATGATTGACAATACTCACAATTAGATGAAAATGACGTTCCGGTTTCCTGTGCCAATCAATGTAACATGAGAACATATGTTGCAACTTGCACAATTGCCGCAATCTCATCATCTTTGTGGATCCTCAATTTGGGAGCCTCCCTTTCCAACGATGCTCCAAATTAGGGGCAAGGTGTGGTAGGTTGCATGACCCCAAGCACCTTCCTTGAACTCCTTAGATAGCCAATCACTAATGACACTCTCACTGTGGCAAACAACGCTTCAATCTTATCTCAACGCACACACCCCTATTCAATGATCCCGATACGTTGTTTGTTTAACAGATCAATTCAATGTTGGTTTGTGCCAACCATGCATGTCCCCCAGAGCATGCCCAACACATATACACCTCTTGAACCATGCAGTTTTGTGACAACCATACATACCCAAAGAATCAGGGATGCATGTATTGGTGCCTCGAAATGGCTGAATGACCGGCTCTAGAACGTTTCAAAATGCTTAATTCGTCCACTTTTCTGTTTTGGTACTGCCTGAACAACACAGAATGTGGGGTTGTCCGAGATGGGCATGTCCAGACTCCAGTTGGAACACATTTTGAATGTATAAAATGGCCAAATGGGAAGGGTACCTTTTCAAGAGGGGCTCTCTTTGAAAGGGGTCTCTCTTCACAAGCCATATAAGAGATCCCCTTCCCCTTAGGCCTATTGCAAGTAAAGCTTGAAGCTCTACCGCTCCCAGGTCTCTTGAAGTAACAAGCACTCTTGCGAGGGACAACTTGCCTCCCCCTCCCCAGTTGCTGTTGTGCTTAAAGCTTACTGAAAATTGTGTATTTAAATGTTTTTGTGTCCCCATTCAGGTCCCTGTTCCCATTGTGCCACTTTGGCCATTCCCGTGCCACATTCCATATTTCTCTGTATATGCCCCCACAATATATCTAGCACATATACCTTGTTAGACCATGCCTTCAGCCTTGGGCTAGGATATTAGGATTTCTTAACCATTTGGCAGATGCAATAGAAGCATATGCTTTGACAGCCTGCCTTTGACTCCTTTGATTATTTCCATGTTTCACTTACGCATGTGCATGGACACGTAAGCACAGCAATCCAAAAACATCATTTACAACTAAGTACAAATTATAAACTCCTAGTGATCGTCCTCAAGACTTACTAATTATCAAATTCATTATGCAGAAAGTAAATTGAACACTATGACATTCACAGTAACACCAAGAGTGCCACATTGCGAACACTAGGTATCAAAAGGAAATCATACACTCCTCACAACCACACACACAGACGATTACTAGAATATAAAGGTCTGCAAACTGATTTTTGGTCAAAGCTCAAGGGATAATATCCAAGCAACAAAATATCCGTATGCAGGTAAGGTGCACTCCTACCATGATAACAGGCAATACAATCATTTGTTGAATCATTAAACCATAGATGGCTACCTAAAACGCATCAGGCCTTGCAAAGAGCCTTAAAACCCCACTGGACCATTGTGTTTTGGACAACACCAAGAATCTTGCACAGTTTGTTCTGCTTCGAGCTCAATCTGTTCTCTTACCAAACTAATTCCATGTATTCTAGATAGCAGAGAGAGAGAGAGAGTATTCATTGAGACTAACCAAAAGAATAATGTAAAGCCACACATATGCCCACAGTGACCAAGCTAGCTCCACCACCCAAACTCCAAGATCTAGAACTTTTTTGATTGAGCCTTTTTTCAGTATGATGATACACATAGCATGTATAAGATAAAGATCACAAGCAGCAGAGCCTACAAGAGTGCCTGGACCCACACCTGCAGTAAATATACTAACGTGTTACTATAAAGTGTAGCATCTTTACGTCATACGTCTTGCATGCAGAAACAGTTAGCAGGATCTTGTCCAACCAAAACGCAGCAAAGTAAAACAGCTGAAGTAGCTCATGAGTGTTTTCTGATCAAACCATCAAAAGTACTAAATATGCCCATGCATCACTCACATAATCTAAACTATCATCATCAACAACAACTATCCTACTCTTCCAGCAGGGCACTTAAAATATATTGTAGATGCAATATATACATAGATGAATCCCCAGATTCACCTTTAAAGGAAACTGCAGGTAAAGACAACATATATTTGATTCCCAGAAACACCCCAAACCAAGAAAGATTCATTCCTTTTGCATTTCTCATTATTGGAAATGTGCAAAAAACTGCAGGTGAGTACCTTCACAAACAAACCTTGCTCTCCAATTTGGAGTTTGAACTTAGTAGCACTTATTCTCAAATGATGGTCTTGGTGACTGTGATGCTTGCAAGGACAATTTATACTAAATAGGCAGTTTCCTGGAAGCAGAACAGTGTCATTCCTACTGAGTATTTACTAGTTGTTGTGGAGAAGACAAGAGGCGGTGGTCTTTGGCACTGAACCGCAAGTGGCTGTATCTAAGCCACAGGTTAGGTAGGCTCCATTAGTCATGCTCGTTGCAAAAGTGGCACAATGCAGTGCAAGTTTTAGTGAAAGGGAGAAAAAAAGAAAAGAAGTTCAAATTTACAGAAAACTAACCAGTAAGACTCACAATATAGCGTTACTGTTGTGTTTAATCATAAAAGAAAGCCAAAAAAGATGTTTTGAAAAGCCAAAAGAGTGGAATAAGAGAGCAAAAGTGACAACACAAACAATGTTTGACAGATGAGATCTGCTCAACTCATGATCTTCCTCGCGAGCTACAATAGGAAGGAGTTGTCCTATAATTGAAGAATGATGGCCCTGAATTACAAGTGATGAAGGTGTGGATTACTCTATACTAAAAGTCCCAAACACCCATTCCCCAATTTCTTTGGGTTGCATTGGGTATGTATGCCATGTGTTCACGCAGTATGAATAGTAATGAGCATGTCTGCTGTCACAAGTGGAAGTGCACACATATATCAATAGAATTATATAAATGAACCAAATTAAGTGAAAGGGAGCTAGAGAGAATAAAGAAGATCGACAGCACATTAGGGACCACAAGATGTGTTGCCCCCCCCCCCCCCCCCCCTTTTTAAGAAATACTTTAATTGTTGGGGAGGATCTAAGCACATGAACCGGAGATGGGGTACTTGTAGGTCACTCGATTTGATCTCAGTGAAAATCCGCTCTTCAAACTGACTCGGATTCCAATGGGAAATACCTCGAGCATAGGTGTCACGAGCACATCTAACCCTATGTGCATGTGGAAAAGCTGTAACTCCTAATTCTAGGGTTTAGGACAGCCTAGGCAGTGTTCTGGCTCCTTTGTGAGCCTGTACGCAGGATGTGCACTCTAGAGTAGCTGCATACCCTCTAGCGATAGAGAGGGGGCGCCCTTGGAGGGGGGTTTGGGTCCTGGGACCCCATCTAGTGTTAGTCTTCTTCTCTCTCTATCACTCACATAAGCTTCACTTAAAGTATCATTCTCTCCTCTAGAACCTTCACTCAAAGTATCATTCTCTCTTCTCTCTCTAGTCTATTGCATATCTCTCTCATGAAGTAAAAGGAGCTCTCTCATGCAATAAAAGCAACCTTGAGTACGCATAGAGCACTTATCCTGAGTTATCACCATAAATTACAACGGGCCAAAACCTTCTCCTGCTCTAGTCTCAGAGAGATGATATTCCTGCAAGAACACAAACTCAAGGGGCGGCAGGGTTGCTTTTTTAGGCAACCGGGCAGCCACCACGAATAGGGGGCCTGCTCTTGCTTTTCGGCTGAAATAGAGCAAAAGAGGGGGTGTCTTGCTTTTCCTGCCAAAGACGGGGGAAGAGAAGGGGCAATTCTAGAGATAGAGGGACAGAGAGAACATTGGCTGTTTTTTACAGCATAAAGAGAGAAACTAGGTCAATTGTCACAAAGTGATCACATGGCAATCACATTGGCAGAAGAGAGAGTTGCTCCGCCATATTACTCTACATGGCATCAATGTGCCATTGTGGCATATTTATGTCACGTCATCAAATGATGACACATGGCTGAAAACAAAGACTCTGACCCTAGGAAAGCCTAGGAGCAGGGTCCTCAAGCCAGCCTATCGGGTGGGCATATACATGGCTTGTACCACCGGAAAAGGTATGTCTACCTCAAATATGGCTAGGCACACCCACAAAATAGCCCTCACTTCCTAATCTGCTCCCGGAAAATACTAGAGCCACCACCAGACAGGAGATGAAACTCTAATAGGGCCTTCATTGTACAAGGGAGTAGTCCAAGAACTTTTCGTTCTTCTCACAACCTGTGAGAAAGAATCAGTGGTCGCATAGGTCCATAACTTGAGCCTCTCGTATGGTTGGTATTAGCACTTAGCACTAACCATCCAAACAGAACTTTTCACTCTTCTCACAACCTGTGATAAAGAAACGGTGGTCGCATATGTCTATAACTTGAGCCTCTCGTACGGTTGGTATTAGCACTTAGCACTAACCATCCAAACACAGTCATTCCTCAACAACTTCAAAGATGCATAGATAATGTACACAAACCCTCATTTACTGCATAAACACAAAAACACACAGCGACACTTATATCATCCCTCACAGATAACAAAGTTACATCAAAATGAATTACCTCCTGCATAAAGATTTCCAAGGTTCAAGCATGCATCAATTGTGGCCAGTGAAATTTGAGGAAAACTGGTCCCAAAAGCAAGAAGGGTGATGTCTGCTACTGTGTAGTTCCACAACCTTTCACGTTTCACAATGAGTCTCCCAGAACTAGGATCACGTTTGGAAACTTGACGCGTCTGTTGAACAATGGCCTCCATGCCCAAGAAAAAGCGAGCTGTAATGGCGAAGAGTCCAAGAAAACAATATGCGAGTAGGAAGCAGTATAAGAAGCCCCGCAGAATGGAATTTAAGCTTGTCTCGATGCCAAAAAGAAGGTAAGAGGAGCAAGATCTCTCCATCCCTCTCCTCGGACTGAAAATCCCCTCTGCTGCAACTCAAGCATTATCTGCATCCATCTCATAAGTAGTGTCCCAAAAAAGACGAGGTCCCCAATACCGACGTCAACAAGTCAATTGCTAGAGCTTCAGCACAAAACTATGTGCTAAACAGAAATTTTATGAACGCACAAATGGTGCTTGGGTTTCTCTGTAGGCGAGCTTCAAAGATATCTGTAAAAGAGGCGTACAAAAGAAACCATTCTCTCTTTTTCTCTCTCTCTCTCTCTCTCTCTCTCTCGGTACGCAAGAGGCTTGCGATCACTCTGATACTCTCGGCATAGCGTTACATCTTCGCGTAGACAGAAGAACTGGCTATTTGGGGTGCTAGGAATGGTCCATGCATTACGAACAAAAAAGTATAATTGAATAGTGCGACACATCTATGCTCTTTATAATGCAGCTCTATACTCTTTATAATGCAGCGTAAAATTTTTGAGAAAGGAGAAGGCCTCCACGCGTGGAGTTCTCCAGGCCTTGCATGGACTCCATCGCTTTCCAGCCTTCCTCGTTGTTGACAGCATCCGTCCATGCCACAGCTATACTCTTTATAATGCAACGTAAATTTTTTGAAGAAGGAGAAGGCCTCCACGCGTCGAGTTCTCCAGGCCTTGCATGGACTCCATCGCTTTCAGCCTTCCTCGTTGTTGACCGTAGCCATCCATGCGATATTATATGCTTTTCCAAGCATCGCGTACAACTACGTGTAGCCTTGAAGGTACTTTGTTTTTCAATCCTACATACCTACAGTAGCCCAAAGGCCTACGAGAGAGAGGTCCTACTGGTTGTAGGTGCTCGCATGCGTACAGCGTGTGTGTGTGTGTGTGTCAGAGAGAGAGAGGGTGACAAACAGTGTGCATGTATCTGTTTGGATGTCATTATTGTGCACTGAAGACAGAGAGAGGGGGAGAGAGAAAGCGATTGGGAGTCAATACTTGAAAAAAAAAATCCAAATTTTTGAAAAACCTACAAGTGAGTATTGCTCTGCAGCGAACAGTGGCGACGAGGCGGTAAAGCCAGGCATACATGGACAGAGACGAGGTTGTCGCAAAGGTGAAAATCGACAAGTTGTAGGAGACAGGGATTGGGCATGCTAAAAAGCTAGGCAGAGATGGGGACCAGGCATGCATTAGAGATTGTTGAAGGCGAAACAGAGGTGGAGGTGCAGTATATCGAACATGGCTAATTAGTTGTGGAGCAGGGCCTGCGAGCAATAGATTGTTGAAGCTGCTCAAGAGCAGAAGTAGCTCAAGGTCAGAGTAGACTTGACATGGGTGCATCACCAAATACGGTGTGAGCGTGCAGATGTCACTGCACATGGGCACTCAAGGAAGAAAAGATAAGGCAAAAACAGAGAGAGAGAGAGAGAGAGAGAGAGAGGTTGCTAGGTAAGGAGGGTGGGACAAAATGTGGGTAGAGAGTAGGAAGACAGAAAATGAGGAGGGAAAGGAGAGAGATAGAGAGAGTTATTTCATTCAATGAAGGCCAATGGTTGAAAAAGAGACAGACATGTATTTAACTATACTTTATCTTAAAGATCTTGAGGAAATGTCCAACTCTCATGCTTCCAAGCTTTGGACAATGCTAAATCAACAACATCGCATTGAGCACCTCCACACGTTTATCTTGCTAGCCTTGAGGATGTGATGTAGCTTCACACAAAGAGATAGAGTAGGATGGTCTCGGAGTCAAACTAGCACTACATGTGCCTCACGTGGGCAACATGAGCATATGGAGAGAGAGAGAGAGAGAGAGAGAGAGAGAGAGAGGTCTTGAACAAGGCTTTACATTTTTCTTAATCAAGATAATTTTTAGGTAAGTAAGGACAAAGTTAAAACTCTTCCCGTGTTAAGGTCAAAATTTGAAGAATTTGCCGATATTTATCCTAAAAGCGGGAAAATTTTACCAATTTTCTTCAAGGAGAGCTTGGAATGTAGCAAAGATTTTGCATTTTTGGGAAGTTTTTGAAAAAATGAAACTCCAACTTTCTGAGATCATTGGAAGTAAATAAGGGCACAGTTGAAACTCTTCGAGTTTTTAGTTCAAAATTTGAAGAATTTGCAAGTGCCAGATTTCTTCAATGAAAGCTTGGAATCGAAAACCCTTCTACTTTTATAAACTCTTCCGGTCTCAAGTAGCCCAAAATGGAAGGACATGATGGATGTAGAAAAGTTGGATGCTTAGTACATCCACGATCACTATCTCGCCACCCAGGGGACATGCTCTACAAAGAGAGGAGGGACGCACCTGTCAAAAATTTGTTACACCCTCGCGTGAAGCACCAACGCGAGAGAGAGAGAGAGAGAGAGAGAGAGAGAGAGAGAGAGTTTCCTCGGCAACTTGGTAGCTCTCCAAAAGCAACCACAAACCGTTTCACAAAAAAAGGGAGTCAGGAGTTCTACGATGAGAAATCCTTTATCTACCTATAGGGTAAAGGAGCCAGTTTAGAGACACTCAAGAAAACAAGCGTAATTTTAGGCGGGATTTTGTAAATTTGGTCAGATTTGAATTTTGAAAATTGTATGAGATTCCTCATGCAAAGGCAGATTAGGTAATACCAAGATTGATATTTTTTTTATTTAATTTAGTCAGTCAATTTGAGAAAGTTTAAATTTTGAGGTCTTTTAGGGGTTAGAGACACCCAAGGCCCAGTAGTGGGACAGTTTTCAACAAATCACAAGTTGACACATAAGCAAGATTCCTAGTAAATTTTGTGTCTCTAAATCGAGGCGTGTATGACTTTTAAAAGGCACCTGTGTTACAACTGGCTCCTTTACCCTAGCACTCACTACTTTGGCTTTCAATGTTGCACAAGCTGAAAGAGTGGTGGCATTAGAGTTTGTAGACATGCCAATCTTGCCAAGGAAATATTATGAAAAACCAAAGACGAAGTATCTTGAATGTACGAAAACAGAGTTTGGAAGGACTTGAGGTTGACCATCAAAAGAGGGAAGTGAAATTGTGGTGGTGGATTGAGACGTTACACTATTGGCTATTATGGTTGTATTTTTGAGACCCGCAACAAAGAAAATTTAATTGAGGGAAATGAGAAGTATTATTTGAAAATTCGCATGAGCTTAGGTGGTGTGCGTAGAATTATATTACCATTGAACTTGGATATCCAAATAACAATTTCAATAGGCAAGGCCCAAAGCCTTAACTTTCTCAGAGTAGAGGGCGTTTGCATTTGTGTTGCAGAACTAGGATCTGGTTCATAAGACATTGCCTTTTACATAGAACTCATGAAGATTTCTTCCACATAAAGGCATCGAATGCGTGAACAATTTATCTCAAGATTTCCTCCCCATAGGGGCATCAAGGCCATGCAAATTGAGCATATCTTGACTAGAAAAGATATCTTAACATTGTTCAACAAGGATCATCTATCCACACACACACACACAGACCTAACCAACGAGTCTTCAATCAAGAACTAAGAGAAGGGGAAAGGAATATAATCAATAAAGAGGAATAAGAGAATTTTTTTGTTGTTGGAGGAAATCCAACACAGCACCAAAGATATGCCCAATGAGTATTGAACACGAGACTTCATGAGAGAGAGAGAGAGAGAGAGAGAAGAGTTTTGACGTCGTAGACACAATCTCAAGCAAAGTCTTGAAATGAAGGCATGTTTATTCAAGAGGGAACTATGATAACAAATTAGAAAGGTTATTCCAACACCGTCTTCTTTTGTGTGTGTGAGAGAGAAAGTTGCAACTCCTTACCGGCCTGCATTTGCCCATAAGGAGAGAACGATTGATGGGGGGGAGAAAAAGAGGGGAACTGAGGGCTAAAATCCAACGTGTGTGTGCATGTGTGTGTGTGTGTGTGTGTGTGTGTGTGTGTGTGTGTGTGTGTGTGTGTGTGTGTGTGTGTGTGTGTGTGTGTGAGAGAGAGAGAGAGAGAGAGAGAGAGGTTTTAATGTCACATGAACACATCAAGAGGCCTCAAAGACGAGTCTTGAACTTAAGACCCCGTATTTCAGAGGGAACTATGATAACCAATATACCACACTCAAAGTTATTCCAGTTTCCCCGTCTTGAACTTAAGACCCCGTATTTCAGAGGGAACTATGATAACCAATATACCACACTCAAAGTTATTCCAGTTTCCTCTTCTTATTCGATAACGAAGATTTCAAAGATCTACCCAACAAGTCTTGAACTCAAAACTTTGTGTGTGTAGCTGTTTAATCTTAGATAATAAGACATAATTGAACTTTTACATTCAAAAGACAGTTGGCTATGGAACAAAGAAAAGATAAGTACAGAAACAACTCAGTATTAGAATCATTTATGTACAATGTTTGTAGGAATGAGGTCACATTCCAGTATACAGGTAGTACAAAAACTTCTCGAATCATAAGTGAGTGTGCAATCTAGGTCAGCTTGCCAAAGTTAAAAAAAACCTCCAAGATAAGATAGAGTCCTTACCTGCATCCATCCAAACAAAACAGCAGTTCAGTTAGCCTTGGATGTGTTTTATAGGTATCAATGGACTATACCAGTTGTTATCCATGTCCATCTTACAAACTTTTTTGAACTTTACAAGCTTAGTCCAAAGTTTAAAATATATATATTCTCTAATTTCCAAAAAGAATCCCAGAGTTTCTAGTCAAAGAGTACCATTTTGATTAGAAGGCCATCACCCCTTCTAATCCAAGTGTTAGAATCCCCCCTATCCATATATTTTAACGGTTTTATCAGTTATGAAAGCTCTACCAAATGAAGTTTATAAAAAGTTTTATTTACAGTTTTATTTAAATATATAAAATATCAAGCTCGTTTAAACTTGCTACTAGGTTAGAAACTCATCATAGCGAATGGACTCCAAATCATCCCTTAATTTGTACATCATATACCATATACTTCTCTTAAGCCATCCAAGTAACAAGGAGCACTGCTAAAAGCCAGGCCTTACACCGAACCATGAAGTTTTTTTAAGGGAAAAGATATACCATGTTTAAAGTGTTAGCACCATAACAATAACCAAAGCTATAACCGGAGCAACATCTGGTCGAGTGAATGAAAAAATTGTATTGTATATCCTAACCTTACTAAAGTAAAAGAATAGGGTGTAAAAGAACCATCTAACACATGTATGCAGCAGGGTGAAGTTCTATCTTTTTGTTTTTACAAAACAAGATGCCAATGCAAAAAAAGCAGTATATCGGCCAGAGTTAGGGAATCGTTACAAAAGACGTAATCGAATGCATTTCTGGCAGCTTTCTTTACCAAAGTGATGCCAAAGTAATATAACCAGTCTCAAAAGGCAGACAACAGTAACCCATCATATCAAGTCCTTAAAGGGAACACCAACTACTAGTGGGCAGGCTAAAACGTAAAGTATAGCTTTTTTTCAAAATGAAGGTTGTCGTTCAGAAACAGCCATAATGTACAGCCTGGCACAATGCATATAAACACACAATCGGTGTGCAGAGGGTGGAATACCATACCCCCTTTTCCCAGTTCACTATCCAAACCCAACTATGGTTCAACCAGTCAAAAGGCAACAACCCATGTAATCAAGGCACCAGTTAGCCGGCCAGCCTGCAAACAGATTAGTGCGTATTCAAAAAAATGCATGTCTGTACCTGTTACTAGGGTAAAAGGCCATAGCCAAACAAGTGGTCCAGCCATCGATATAGTAGTTGATTTGTATCATGGTAGAGAAACAAAGTTTTTAAGAGCAATCACTAGACAGTAAGCTGTAAAAAAGAACTCTAATACGTTATCTTTAACATAAAAATGTAGCACTAATAAAAAACCTCATGTAACATGCAACCAGAAAACCAAAGTTTTTAAGAGCAATCAGTATACAGTAAGCTGTAAAAAAAGAACCACTAATACTTATCTTTAACAGAAAAACGTAGCATAGATAAAAAAAACCTCATGTAATATGCAACCAGAAAACATCTTTTAACATTAACAGTGCCTGCGGCATTACCATAGCCACCATGTCATGGCATGTAAGCCATGTGTGCTTCTCATCAAAGAGTATCATAACCCCGGTATTAGAGCAGTAGCAACATGCTTTTTTTTTTAAAAAACCATTCTCAACAGTAGTTATTTCAAAAACCTACAAAACATAAAACCATATGGCCAAGGAAGCGGACCTGTGTGCTAGAATTAGTAGTGAGCTCCATGCTTCAATGTCAAAACACCACGCAGATTTTTCAAGGCAAGGCAACAACAAAACAAATCTAAGTGAGGGCCAGAGAAGTGGCCTCACCTTTTTATATAGAGGAAGGAGGGAGGCGGTCCGCTAGATCGTAGTCATGAGTATAATCGCCATGAGTGTACCGACTGCATTACATGACAGTGAGGCCGCCTATGGTTGCAGAGAGAGAGCCCCTGCGCCTTCACGGCAAGTAATGGTAGTAGGGTAGTAAATCATTAAGTAAAAACCTACTTGCAGGTAAGAGATACGGGCCTAGTCCCATGGTGAGGAGGTGAAGTTTAACAAATAAAGGCCAGAAACTATATCTAAATACCACTGTGTGTGTGTGTGTGTGTGTGTGTGTGTGTGTACCTGCCCTAACCCAGGCGCCATACACAATGGGTTGGTAGTAGGCCCATTGTGTATGGGCCTACTACCTTATTAGAGAAATGAGATTATCTTGGTTAAAGTGTAATCCAGGCCAATTATGCTGGGTGAGAGATTGTGTAATTATCTTGGTTAAAGTGTAATCCACCCAATTATGCTGGGTGAGAGATTGTGTAATTATGTCACAGACCTGGTTTCTATTAAACCCGTTAAGGTAATACTTTCTGATTAGTAAATTAACATCCTCCCAAGCAAGGAAATAATCAGAGGAAAAATAGAAAATTACGTGTAGCAGGCTGATACATGAGCTAATAGCAGCCTTGTGAGGCCTATTGGTATTCCTTTCTATGAGCTCCACAAGTGGTAGTTTCAGGAGATCTCTTTTCCAAACGAACCTTAGGTCATATCCACCGACAGACGTAACATGAAGAGAGATAGAAAGGTTAAGGAATTGGACTAATGTGCAAAAATCCCCATTGGGTGTAATGATCCCATGTAAAGATGTAGGTTCAATTTTAAGGCAGTGAGGATAAATCAGACAAATTTCTTTGAGGAAGGCTGTATTTTTGACACTTAATAAGTCATCCATATATTTATAGGTATGTCTGAATTGTGAAATGTTATTTTTGCAAGATTCCATGGCTCATAAAACCATTCATATTCGAAGAAAGCAAGGTAGATATTACACATAAGTGGAGAACATGAGAACCCCATGGGGATGCCTAGGCATTGGTTGAAGCATAGACCGCCGGAAACTATAGTACAGTTATTAAGCAGCCATGAGATGTAGAAGCAAAGCTTTTCTTCATTGAAGTGTAAGGAGTGATATTTTTTAATCCACCTGGGTTTTTTGGATAGAGAGATGTAAAACAGTTTCTTCTTTCTAGCATTGGAAAAAGCCATTTTAATCACCTTGGCAAGAATGGTCTTAAGGCCAAGATCCCCATCAAGGGGAATGTTTTCGTAGCATTGTGTAATGTCCGCAGTGAAAATGTGAAAGATTTGTTGTGGAAGGTTAAGCGAGACTTTTGTAGAGTTTTTCGTAAGCCAAAAGGGGTTGTAATGTATATGAAAGAAGTCATGGCAGATTTTTTGTTTAGTGGCATAAAAAGTTCAAACTCGGTTGTAATGTATATGAAAGAAGTCATGGCAGATTTTTTGTTTAGTGGCACAAAAAGCTCAAACTCTGCTAGTATAAGGTCAAGGCAAAGCATGATATCCTTGGTGATATCAGTAAAGATACCATTGGAAGCATCAAATATCCATCCGAACTTATGCTTATGAATAAATCTTATAGGTGGGAACTAATACTGGTAGCTTAGTGTTCTGTACAAAGTAGCCTAGATTCCCTAAGCATTTTGAGATGTTATCGGTAACTGTTTGTAGTGAAGAGTTAATATTGTAGAATTCCTTTCCAGATACTCGATCGCAGGCAGCCTTCCAAGCAAGGTATTTGCAAATAAGAGTGGGGTAGTTAGAGCTTTTGTCAAGCCCAACTACAAACCATTTTGTCAAGTTGTGATGTAAGCCAGGATTCATCCAAGGATAACCATTTTCTAGGAATTTGTGATATTTTTCGAAGGAAGCATTCCTTCACAACTTTTTTTAAGTCCGATCGGACTGTCATCTCCAGTTGGAGAGCACTGACAAGATCAGTGAGGCAGCTTAGTATAGCTAATAGAGCAAGGTAGGGTTTTTGGGAAAGTTAGGTATATGATCGAGCCCATTGGCCAAGATTCTACGTACTTTAGTATTTTCAATAATGCTAAGATCACAGGTACAAACATGTTTTCCATATGCCTCGAAGTTCCTGCAAAAGATGGTAAATTGATAGCATGTACGTTCGGAAACAGAATCACGTCGAAGAAAGTAATTACTGTAAACCAAATTTTTCACGGGTTGTTGATACTTCCATCCTATGAGTATATTATCAAGTAATTTGTGATTGCCAAAAAGGAGTTCAAAGCACTCACAAAAAAGGTTTTTTGGTTGAATCCAATCGAGAAGTACATTGTGAAAGAGACAGTGTATGTAGATATATCTTTTGTTCGGAACCACTTTGTTGAGAGTTCTTCTACCGCAAGGGCTTGTAGTAACCTGCAATATCATCAAGGATTACATTTCAAGGAAATTCCTGATGGGGGGAATCTTGCCTCTACCCCTAGTGTAGCTACGAGCTTTTCCCCGGTTAGAGGATGAGCTAGGTGTTAAAACGGAAGTGAAGGAGTTGGGGGTAGTCAAAGAGTTGGGTCTTTTTAGAGCAAGGGAGTCATCCTCATCAATACATGGTTTAAGTAAACTAGTGATGATCTTAACACCTTTATAGTTAGCATAAGTAGTTAGGTAAATCACAGGTTCATCAATTTTTAATTTCTTCAGGATATCCAGCATTAGTCCACGGAAGATGTTTAAGGCAATCTGCGCAATTACAATTTGCTTAGCTTGGCCACCCAACCAAGAGCAAATGAGAGAGAGGTGAAAATCCACAAGTTTTTCTGAGAAGAGTAGGTCAAGATGGTTGAGAATAAACCAAATGGTATGATCGAACCACATGATGCTGGATTCACAAGAGGCTTTAGGGTCAAAAAATTTGCAGGCACATTTTACATAAGACCGAAAGACATTCCAGATGGATTCAGTGTAGAAATCCGGGTTACTTTTAGCAACTTTTGTTGGAATTAGGGTTGCAGAGAAACACACACAGCTTGGAGAAGACGAAGGAAGCTCAAGGCACACAATAGAGAGTGTGTTACTTAGTGTGCAATGGAAAAATTGATAGTCCCAGAGTGATGGGCGTATATACAATGCACGGGGGAAAAAACCTCCTAAAGACGGAAAAAATGCCCCGGCGGTCCTAGTGTGTTCACACACATCACTACCACATGTATATGGTAACAAATCTCCCCTGGAGTGATGCGATGAACGAGAGCTGGCACATGAGTAAAGGGAAGTGCCATGCCCTGAGGACAGGATCAGTCCACAAAGGGGAGTAAGCCCAAAGCTTTGCGGAAAGCTTCAAGCTTCTCATGAGACAATGCCTTTGTGAAAAGATCTGCAAGGTTGTCCTGTGTTGGCACATAAGCCAAGCTGATCTCTCCTGCTGAGAGCCTCTCCCTGACATAGTTGTAATGCACCTCAATGTGCTTTGTGCGAGCATGAAAAACTGGGTTCCTCGCAACTGCCAATGCGCTCTGACTGTCAGTGTAGATAGTGTTGGTAGTGTCCTATCCAACACCCAAATCAACCATAAGGCGTCTGAGCCATACACACTCAACTGTAGCTGCGAAGACTGCCCTGTATTCAGCCTCACAACTCGAAGTGGCCACAGTAGGTTGCTTCTTGCTCAACCATGATATACATGAATTGCCAAGCATGAAACAAAAACCACTTGTGGACACTCGCGTGTCAAAACAACCAGCCCAATCTGAGTCCGAAAAAGCATGTAAGTCCGGCGGCAATGATCTCCCCTTGGGATAAAACAAGCCAAGATGTAAAGTGCCACTAAGGTAGAGGAAAATCCTCTTGACAGCCTCCCAATGCTTAGACCTTGGGCTATGCATAAATCTGCTGACCTGTGAGACTGCAAACTGAATATCCGGCCTCGTGTTGCATACATAAATGAGGCAGCCAACAACAGTTTGGTAAAGAGTGACATCAGCAGCAGGATCGCCAGCATCATGTAGACTCAACTTCAAACCTGTTTCCATGGGAGTGGCAATAGGTTTGCAATCCTCAAGTCCAAACTTACATAGCAATGTCTCTATGTAACTTTTCTGACACAAGGCAATACCACCATCACACAGCTTAAACTGTATACCCAAGTAATGACGCAACAACCCCAAATCTTTCATCTTGAAAGTAGCATTCAAATCAGCCTTAAATTCAGCAATATGTCTCTCATTTGGTCCAGTGATCAGCAAATCATCAACATAAAGAACCACAATGAGAGGTACATCACCCTCACGCTTTACATACAATGTGCTTTCTGTTGGACTATTACGAAAGCCTTGTTTGACCAAATGAGTGTCAGCTTTCTCATACCAAGCACGAGGAGATTGCTTCAACCCATACAAAGCCTTGTTACATTTGCACACTTTGTCCTCTTGTTCTTTTATGACAAAACCGCGAGGCTGCGTTACATAAACTTCCTCAAATATGTCACCATTCAAGAAAGCAGTAACAATGTCTGATTGATGTACATCCCAACCAAAATGAGCTACCAATGCACATAGAAAACGCACAGTAGTCATACGACAAGTGGGAGAAAAAGTTTCTTCATAATCTATGCCTTTTTGCTGTGCATAACCCTTTGCAACAAGTCGAGCCTTATGGCGATCAATCTCACCATCCGGCTTGCGTTTCAACTTGTAAACCCACTTCGTACCAATGGCCTTTTTTCCAGGAGGCAAATCACATAAAGTCCATGTGTCATTCTCTATAAGTGCATCATATTCTGATTGCATGGCAGCCATCCAATTTTTTGAATTCTGTGCTTCATCAAAAGACAGAGGCTCCTCAACATCATGTAAGCTAGACACAGCCAAAGCATAACAATCTGATGCATAAGATGCATGGCGAGAGCCTGAACGAGTACAACTAGACAAAGGTGCATCCAATTTACTGTCACGCAAAGTGTGCACCAGCCATTTTGGCATACTTCTAGCCTGCTCATTTTCAGCCCTTTCCTCATCAAGTACATCATGTACATCTGCATCAGTAAATAGGCTGATCTAAAACATTTTCAGAAACCCCCATAGGTTGTACATTTGCCTCATTGGAACTTACATTCGTATTTCCACCACTAAAAAAGAGGCAACAAAGTGTCATAAATCTCGTGTGAGCTTACATTACTTTCTCTGGTACATGACAACAAGGGCTGAACAGAATCTTCCACAAACACTACATCCTGTGAAACCAGAATACGTTTTGTTTGCGGATGATACAACCTGTAACCTTTGCTTTCAGCACTATAACCAACAAAAATACATTTTACAGCCTTATCATCCAATTTTCTGCGCTGCACTTGTGGCACCAAAGCATATGCCAAACAGCCAAAAACACGCATGTGCTCAATAGAAGGCTTTCTATCATGCCATGCTTCATATGGAGTAATAGGCTGCAAAGCTTTCGTAGGACACCTGTTAAGTACATAAGTGGCACACATGACGGCCTCAAGCCAAAAAGAATGCGGTAAAGCTTGACTTTTGACCATACATCGTGCCATTTCCGTCAGTGACCTGTTTTTCCTCTTAGCAACACATTTTCCTCTCAGCAACACCACTTTGCTGAGGTGTATAAGGCACTGTACATTGGTGTATTATCCCACGACTAGCCAGAAATGCATTAAATTCATGAGACATGTACTCCCCCCCTCGATCGGAACGGAGGGTGCCCATAGTACATTTCAAGACATTTTGAGCCATAGCCAGAAATTGTTTGAAGCACATAAAAACTTCGGACTTCGCTTTAAGCGGAAATACCCATGCATGCCTGGAGTAATCATCAATGAAAGTCACGAAGTACAGGTAATTGCCCAAGGACAGAGTTTGCATGGGCCCACAAACATCACTATGAACAAGCTGCAACCTGCATGTGGCCCGAAATGAACCATTCTTTGGAAATTTAGAACGCTGCATCTTACCCAAAATACAGCCTTCACAAACATGTTTGACAGGTGCTTCAAGAGGCGGCAAAGAAGCAACCATATCAGATTTCTGCAAACGTAGCAAACTGGCAAAATTCAGATGACCAAAACGTGCATGCCAAAGTTTTGCATCTGAAATAGCCCTTGAATTTGCAACAGTATTTGCAAAATTTTGTCCACACTTGTCATACAAAGTGAGCTTATACAGACCACGGCACAAAAGCCCAGATGCAACAATTTCATCACCAAAACTGAGATCATCAACTGTACATCTGTCATCCACAAATTTGACTACAAGTCCAAGTCTAGCAAGTGCGGATACAGACAAGAGATTCTTCTTGATCCCAGGTACATAAAGTGCATCAACAAGTGTGAAGGAACTGCCATTAGCAGCAGTGAGCACAATCTTTCCAACTCCCTGAACAGGATAAGAGGCATTGTTGGCACAAGTGACTGAATTCCCATGAGGGACTGACTCGAGAGAGGTAAACAATTCACGATGTGAGGTAATGTGCTTTGTAGCACCACTGTCAAAATACCACACATGTGAATCTGCAGCAACTTACAAGCATGCATCATGGACAGCAGGATTGTAAGTGCACTCTGCGCTAAAAGCCCATTCTGCATCAACATCAGCAACACAGTATCCTTTCACAGAAGACTCAACAATGGCTACATTTGTAGTGGAACCAACATTTGCAGTGGAACCACCCTCTTTCTTCTTAGCCTCTTTGGCCTTCAACTTAGGACACGACTTGATCAAGTGATCATTGGCTTTACAATAATGGCAACGCATCTTCTTTTTTCCCTTATCACCAGAATTTCCAGACGAAGTGCTGCCAGCGGAAGCATTAGGAACATAAGTTTTGCCACTCGCAGCAGAACCATAAGAAGTGGTTGCATTGTTGTTACCACCCTTTCTTTGAGAAGCAATAAAAGCCTGTTCAACTGCACGTTGTCTAGTCCTGTTTTTTCTGGAAAGTGACTCTTGCAACAGCAATGTGCATAATGCATCAAACTTGACAACTTCAAGATTTCCTTGGGTCATAAGTCTCCAAGTACTAGCAAAAGTCTGGTAGGAATCTGGTAAGGCATCAAGAACAGTCTGCACAAGGGAACTGTCTGAAATGACTTCACCTGCAGAAAAAAGCTGCTCATTGATATCCTTGACACTAGCAAGGAAAGTGTCCATATCATTTTCCTCATGCATAATCTTCGACTCCAGCTCTTTATGCAACAAAGCAATTTTAGCCTCATTGCGGCTTGCATAAAGACCTGCTAAAATATCCCAAGCCTGTTTTGCAGATTTTGCTGAACGGATGTGAGGAACAATGGTGCGCTTCACAGACAACGCAATCAATGCATGAGATTGCGCATCCTTTACATCCCAACGAGCTTGTTCTGCCGTAGAAAAAACAACTCTAACAGCTGCAATCCTTGCAGCAAGGCCTGCAACATCCTTAACATCGCCTACATCCTCAGAACCAGGACGTACATCAATGCCCTGCACAATGTTCCAAACACCCTTTGACACAAGAACATGTTGCATCATATAAGCCCACATAGGGTAGTTGTCCCCATCCAACCTGTCCTCAGCAGCAAACATCTTGAACACATCTGTGTTGTTGTTGTCAGCCATGGTAAATGCTGCACCTGATGTGAAAACTGCTCGAAAATAGGAGAAACGGAGCGGGAACAACCTGTGTTATATAACACAAACCGTAGAAAACTATAAGGCACCTGTTATGCAAAAAACGGCACTGACAGAAATTCTGCACAAAATGACGAAATAGCCTGTGCAGTACTACCTATAGTGGAAACGGAGGCCGAAATGAGCCCAAATCAAAATTCTGAGCAGACCAAGCTCTTTGAGCGCTCCCAAAATATTTGTCGACCTGCGAACGCTCGCCAAAGCTCACTGAAATCGAAGAAAGTGAGCAGGCGTGTGCTGGAGCAGTTGGCGACTAAGCCCGGGAGGACGTGACCTGCTCTGATACCAATTGTTGGAATTAGGGTTGTAGAGAAACACATACAGCTTGGAGAAGACAAAGGAAGCTCAAGGCACACAATAGAGAGTGTGTTACTTAGTATGCAATGGAAAAATTGATAGCCCTAGAGTGATGGGCGTATATACAATGCACGGGGGAAAAAACCTCCTAAAGAGGGAAAAAATGCCCCGGCGGTCCTAGTGTGTTCACACACATCACTACCACATGTATATGGTAACAACTTCCATGTTTCCTTTAGTGCGGATGTAGAGGCCGGTATTGGAGGGACATTTGGAGTGGTCAATGAGATTGAGGTTTAAGGGTGCTTTGATGATCTCCCCTTTGTCCAAAAATTGTCCTCCTTTCAAAATCTTGAGTCTGTTGTCCTCCACAGTAGAGGCGGGGAGGTTGGCAATGTATACCCAAGTTTCACTCAAAATGGGTACTAAGAACGCTGGGCACGACCCAAAGCTGATGGTTAACCCCAAGGGATTCAATTTCAATTTGTCTAACATGAAAAACTTTAGAGATCTTAAGTACCATCTCCAGGAGGTTAGAGTCATTGAGGGAACAAAGATTACTCTGAAATTATTTAATTGCTTCAAGAGCTGCACTGTCTCTACAAATGATACCACCAGATTGTGGGATAGTCGGAGTACCCGGTGTATAGACAAAAGAGGGATTGAGACCGCACAGCTTCCTTAGAAAGTTAGACAGATCAGCACCTGAGGAAGAGAATAGGGCAAGCTCTTGTTGGTACTGTGAAGACAGTAAGGGGAGTTGGGCTATGTATTGGGTAATTAAATTCACCCCTTCCTTGGAGTCCTTGTCCAGAGTAGCCAAAATTTTGACCCAATCATTAAAAGACAACATATGTAAGACAAGACAATTTCTTGTCAGAGGTAAGAGGTGAGTCATATATTAGTTGAGAAGCATCCAAGCTGCTAATACATCTGAGTACAAGAGATGTGGCCACTGAGAGGGGCTCACAGGTCAATTCTAATCCTTGTGAGAGGAGACAAGAGCCGAGTCATATATTAGTTGAGAAGCATCCAAGCTGCTAATACATCTGAGTACAAGAGATGTGGCCACTGAGAGGGGCTCACAAGTCAATTCTAATCCTTGTGAGAGGAGACAAGAGTCTGCAATATTTCAAAAAAGTGTGGTGAGGTTTACTTTTTCTTATCGTAGTAAGTAATACAATCTTTGGCTTTCCTAGTAAGGAAGGGTCTAGTTCTAACTGCCAAAGCATTCTTTGGTTTATGGTCCTTAAGGTATAGCTTAATCTGTTCAAGAATCTTTGCAAGATTCTCAGGGTTGTGTTTAGTACTCATGCGGGCTGTCTTTCTAAAGGGTATGTAGTCCTGAAAAAGGAATAGTTTAAACATAAATAAAAATAAAAATAAAAACAGTAATTGTAGTTTTGGGCTTGCAAACCTTAAACCGGCAAAGTCAAAGACTATAGTAGCGGTGAGCAGGGGACCAGAAATAGAGTCTATGAAGGACCACCTAACACCAGTCAACCAGTCTCAACGGATTATAGACTGTGGGTCCAACCTAGAGCTCAATTTCAGAATTAATTTCCAAAGCCAGTATCTAGGTTTCTCTAGAAAGAAAAACCTTATGTATAGGATGTGTGTGTAGCTGTTTAATTTTAGATAATAAGACATAATTGAACTTTTACATTCAAAAGACAGCTAGCTATGGAACAAAGAAAAGATAAGTACAGAAACAACTCAGTATTAGAATCATTTATGTACAATGTTTGTAGGAATGAGGTCCATTCCAGTATACAGGTAGTAGAAAAACTTCCCGAATCATAAGTGAGTGTGCAATCTAGTGTAGGCCAGCTTGCCAAAGTAAAAAAAAAAACTCCAAGATAAAATAGAGTCCTTACTTGCATCCATCCAAACAAGACAACAATTCAGTTAGCCTTGGTGTGTTTTACAGGTATCAATGGACTATACCAGTTGTTATCCATGTCCATCTTACAAACTTTTTTGAACTTTACAAGCTTAGTCCAAAGTTTAAAATATATATATTCTCTAATTTCCAAAAAGAGTCCCACAGTTTCTAGTCAAAGAATACCATTTTGATTAGAAGGCCATCACCCCTTCTAATCCAAGTGTCAGAATCCCCCTATCCATATATTTTCAACAGTTTTATCAGTTATGAAAGCTCTACCAAATGAAGTTTATAAAAAGTTTTATTTACAGTTTTATTTAAATATATAAAATATCAAGCTCGTTTAAACTTGCTATTAGGATAGAAACTCATTATAGTGAATGGACTCCAAATCATCCCTTAAATTTGCACATCATATACCATATACTTCTCTTAAGCCATCCAAGTAACAAGGAGCGCTGCTAAAAGCTAGGCCTTACTCCGAACCATGAAGATTTTTTTTAGGGAAAAGATATACCATGTTTAAAGTGTTAGCACCGTAACAATAACCAAAGCTATAACCGGAGCAACATTTGGTCGAGTGAATTAAAAAACTGTATTGTATATCCTAACCTTACAAAAGTAAAAGAAGTAGGGTGTAAAAGAACCATCTAACACCCGTATGCAGAAGGGTGAAGCTCTATCTTTTTGTTTTTACAAAACAAGATGCCAATGCAAAAAAAGCAGTATATCGGCCAGAGTTAGGGAATCGTTACAAAAGACGTAATCGAATGCATTTATGAGAGCTTTCCTTACCAAAGTGATGCCAAAGTAATATAACCCCTTTTTCTTACCAAATTGATGCCAAAGTAATATAACTAGTCTCAAAACGCAGACAACAGTAACCCATAATATCAAGTCCTTAAAGGGAACACCAACTACTAGTGGGCAGGCTAAGACGTAAAGTATAGCTTTTTTTCAAAATGAAGGTTGTCGTTCAGAAACAGCCATAATGTACAGCCTGGCACAATGCATATAAACACACAATCGGTGTGCAGAGGGTGGAATACCATACCCCCTTTTCCCAGTTCACTATCCAAACCCAACTATGGTTCAACCAGTCAAAAGGCAACAACCCATGTAATCAAGGCACCAGTTAGCCGGCCAGCCTGCAAACAGATTAGTGCGTATTCAAAAAAATGCATGTCTGTACCAGTTACTAGGGTAAAAGGCCATAGCCAAACAAGTGGTCCAGCCACCGATATAGTAGTTGATTTGTATCATGGTAGAGAACCAAAGCTTTTAAGAGCAATCAGTAGACAATAAGCTATAAAAAAAGAACCACTAATACGTTATCTTTAACAGAAAAATGCAGCACATATCAAAAGCCTCATGTAATATGCAACCAGAAAACATCTTTTAACATTAATAGTGCCGCAACATTACCATAGCCACCATGTCATGGCATGATAATCCATGTGTGCTTCTCATCAAAGAGTATCATAACCCCGTGTTAAAGCAAGAGCAACATACTTTTTTTTTTGTTGAAAAAACCATCCTCAACATTAGTTATTTCAAAAAACTTGCAACAAAAAAACATATGGCCAAGGAAGCGGACCTGTGTGCTAGAAGTAGTGAGCTCCATGCTATAAATCTCAAAACACCACACAGATTTTTCAAGGCAAGGCAACAACAAATTAAAGCTAAGTGAGGGCTAGAGAAGTGGCCTCACCTCTTTATATAGAGGAAGGAGGGAGGCAATCCGCTAGATCGCAGTCATGAGAAGAATCACCATGAGTGTACCGACTGCATTACACGACAGTGAGGCCGCCTATGGTTGCAGAGAGAGAGCCCTTGTGCCTTCACGGCAAGTAATGGTAGTAGGGTAGTAAACCATTAAGTAAAAACCTACTTACAGGTAATGGATACGGGCCTAGTCCCATGGTGAGGAGGTGAAGTTTAAAAAATAAATGCCAGAAACTATATCTAAGTACCACTATGTGTGTGTGTGTGTGTGTGTGAGTGAGTGAGAGAGAGAGAGAGAGAGAGAGAGAGAGAGAGAGAGAGAGCATTTTCATATTCTTGGAGTGATTACAGGGACTAAAATCCACCCTCCTTGCTTGCATGCATGCACACACACACCTCCAAATGTGTGCGTGTGCGTGACCTAATGGCCAAGTGTTCATTGGCCGCATCAACGTGCGGGTTGAACACTAGTTTGAAATGAATGGAGGTAGACAAAGACATTGAGAGTAAAGTGGTCAAAGGTAGAAGCTAGAACAACTCAAATATATAGAAGAATGCGTGTAACATCTTGCCTTTCGTTAGTGTATGTTTTTGGACTACATAAGTAGTCCTTAGTAAAGGGTGGATTTTGGGTGCAAATCTCGACAATTAGAGATTAATGCCACATGGTAAATTAATGATATTAAACTTTATTTTAAATGATTTCTTGCAAGCTCTTGTGAGAGAATGTTGACATTAGTGTACCTCTCTTTAAAGAGGGGCATTGTGTATTGTGTCAAACATTATTTTCATGCTTTTGTAATATATTGTAAACTAAAAAAATGATTGTTGTCATTTTTTTTTTCAAAAAACTTAATCCTACCACATGTTTTCAAATAGTAGTGTCACTTTCTATTCTTCCCTCTCGTAAAGAAGCCTTTATATGATTTATTATGAGACTCTTCTCAACAGCCTTATGTAAGCCATAGTTAATTTTCACCTTGTTTTTTATTTTTCTGGACTACATAAGTAGTCCTTAGTAAAGGGTCAGATTTTGGGTGCATCTTTGGACCACTGGATAAAGTTTGCAGATTAGTGCCACATTGCAAACTAATGATAATTTTTTTAATATTATTTAATGCCCTTGTGAGAGGGTTTTGACATTTGTGTACCTCTTGGGCATTCAGTATTGTTTCAAACATTATGTTTTATGCTTTGGGAATATAATGTAATCTAAATAATTCATTCTTACACTTTTTTCAAAAAAGATAATCTTTTATTGTGATACCACATGTTTTAAAATACTAGTGTCACTTTCTATTTTTCTCTCTCACAAAGAAGCCCCTTATTATGAAATTCTTCTTATGTAGCTTTATGTAGGCCATAGTGAATTTTCACCTTGTTGCATTTGGAGACAATCCTCTTTCTAAATTCGTTGTAAACAACTCAAATCTTCTTGATCGTGCTCTTATCGAGCAAGCTCAAGCCATGTCATATATGTTGCACTCATTGAATTGCAAGAGACCATACCCTAAGAAAAAAGCGTCAAGAATTTGATCACCACAATTTGAAAACATCTTGACCAAAACAATACCCAACATGGCACATTTTAAATTTGCTTCAAGATAATATTATACTAGTGTGGGTGGCGGCCTTGGGCCGCCTCTCTCTCAATTTGATCACCACAATTTGAAAACATCTTGACCAAAACAATACCCAACATGGCACATTTAAATTTGTTTCAAGAAAATATTATACTAGTGTGGTCGGCCGCCTCTCTCTCTCTCTCTCTCTCTCTCTCTCTCTCTCTCTCTCTCTCTGCACCTTTCTCGTTGTGCACGTTGTCTAATGTGTCGTCTAAGTTGCAAGGAACATAGGCTGGTTGAAAGAGGTTGCGACACATGTCAAGGGGGGTGGAATCACTCCCTCTTTTATAATAGTATAGATTATTTGTTTGAATAAATCTCATGGTACTATGTGCATTCTTGTCATCCACACAAAAATGTGCTTGATGATTTTTGGTGTTGTGCTATGTTTTCATCAAAGTATGTGTCCTTTTGATTGGTACAATGTTTAGTACGCTATGATGTTGTGATGTCCTACTTTTGATCAGTATATCTCACAAAAGAACCATAAGGACGGTTAGAATTCATATAAAATGATGATCCGGATCATTTGTAATATGTTCTCTTTTAATTGTTGTTCACTTTTTGGCCTACTGGAAAAAAAGGCCTTAGTGTTCAGTCGCGTTAGGCGTACTTTGCCATGGACCGTCCACATGGATGGCCATGGTTCAGGTTACTTTTTTGAAGGACAATGCTAGCTTATGGCGCATTCAATAACAACAACCTCAAGACAGTGCAACAGGGGAATATGTGGCTTAAGTCGACGTCTGGGCCCACGCTCGTGCCCTATGCGGAGAGTTCATGGCAGAGATCGGCCCTTGTGCATGTGAATAGAGTCCACAAAATGCAATGTTTGCAGGGCGACAATGAGGTCCACATCGGCCTTTGTTGACTAGTGATTTGCACAATTTTTGCATGCAGATGTTGAGTGTTTAATGCAATTATGATCGCATGGGTCGATCAACACATGCTTGCATTTTTGTTTGTGATCGCGAGTTTTGTGCACGATGCAACATCTACAAGGAAACAATGAGATCCTTATTAGTAACATTGATAGAAGATCTCTTTCTATTGCAAATTTATGTGCACTTCTCTGGGTTTGCTAACTGTTTCTCTGTACAATTCTGCCTGCAAGTGGTGTTGAGTGTTCAATGCAATTGCAGCTGCATGGGTTGATTTGTGCTACACTTTTTGGCAAGCTACAAAAGGAAAGGCCATGGGTTTTGTCATCATTGGATCTCAATAGTCTCTTGAGCACTGGCAGAGTTTCTTGATGCTCTTCCATGTGTTTAGAAGGTATGCATTAAAGGGGCATTTGACAAGAAAGTAAAATGTATATAGCTATGGTGTTATTTACTTGAGCTTCTCTTTATTTGAAAATGCCACCTAGGCAAGGTGCCTTTGTTTCTTAGGTAAGCTTCAAAATGGTGCCTCAACATTTTCTAGATGCCTTGTAGCCACTTGTACTTGCAATATGTTTCTAATGCAAAAGTACTTTCTAGGCACTTCTTGACTCACATAGCTCATGGAAATGGTGGATCGGGACAATTTGTAGTAAAGGATCTAAGGTTTATACATGTATAAGCGTTAAAGAGTTGAAATGGGTGATTATGATGGAAGAATACTTAGAAATGACACAGCAAAGCACTCTCAATAATAAATGTATATTGTCATTAATGTTGTGCAAGTTGCTGCCATGTGCTTTCAACCTGAGGCAGATCACCATCCTCATGTCAAAGATGATGTTTAACCTTTGATATCCTTCCATGTAGGTACTTTTTCATTATATGTCAAAATTGTTCTCATTAGGTTAGCAAAGTATAAATGAGTCATGCTCGGATAAATGTCTGTTGTGAACACGTGTTGTTAGAATTATGGTACCTATAAGCCTCAATTGCTCCTGAGCCTTTCAAATTGTGTGTGTTGCTTGTCCCAAGTAATCTTGCATTGAGTCTTAGGTATCTTTGTGCAACACATGTAATGATGGGAAAATGATTCCTACCACCTTCGAGAAGGTCTGCTAGTAAATTTATTTGTTTTTGATAGTACAATGGGCATCATATGCATAGCTCATAAATTGCTCTTGTGAACTTGTACAAAGCTAGCTTTGTGGAAATATATTTGTCCCACAAGTGACTCAACAAATTGCATTGGGCAGATGAGAATGGGATCACACTTCTAGACTCACAAAATTTAAATTTTGCTGAGGATGAGATCACAATGTTTGCATTGTTCATGAGTTGAACATGTAGTTGAGTTGTGCTAATAGTCCATGTATTTTTTTCTTGTTTTAGAGTGCTTTCTCGATTGTCCACCCATTTTTTCTTGCCTTGGCAATGCCAGTGGGAATCGATCTTGAAGCTTAATCCTCAAGGTTGCTGGAGTTAACTCTCCTCTTAATGGGTTTTATATCCTGCAAGCTTGCAAAAGATTGGACTCAATGAATCCTAAGATAGGAGGTATAATAAAAGCGGTGTAGCATAGAAACAAAAGAAATTTGGAAAAGTGTGCTTTTACTTGTTCCAACTCTTAAAGGTGGGACACACATGCAAAGTTTGAGTTTATCTTTTCGCATAAAGTCCTATATTGGTACTAGAGTGCTTCATTAGTTGCATTTGTGTTGAGTCAAATGAGTTGGTTCAACCATGCAATTGTAGGGTTCTAAAATGCTATATTTTCCCCTCACACTATCAAAAGATTTTGGGCCCATTTCAAGTGCTTGTGTAAGGCCATAGGCCTTCAAGGTGCAAGCATAGGTGATTGCATTTGGAGAAGGCCCTCCCTTCGTATCTGATCAAAACAGCCCTGAGCTTCCTTGTGACACAACCATGTTGGGCATATCTTGCAATTAGTGCCACATTTTGGATTGAAAACTCATCAAGAGCCCTTTGTGCTTTTGTGACGACACCATATTTGGCATACAAATTGATCAAAGCATGGCCAAACTTGACATCTTTCTCCAATAGTCCCAAACTAGTTTTTCCTCTTAGCCATGTGAAGATGTTGTTTAAGGCCATAGGCCTCCTTACACTGTGCAAGCATAGGTGAATGCATTTGGAGAAAGTCCTTCTGTTGCATCTTCCTAAAATAGTCAAGAGCTTTCTTGTCATAGCCACTTGTTGCAATCAACACGTTCCAAGTGATGCCATGCCATTTCATAGCGGATGCTCATCAATAACTTTTTATGCTTTGGTGAGGGCACCACATTTGGCATACATCATCACCAAGCACATCTTTATGCAACAACCTAGACAAACACATTTTTATGCAACAACTCTTGACCAACACAACATTTTCATGCAACAACCCCTAAACAACAATCTCATCATGACTCCTCATAATGTTCTTCTTGTCTATGCTTGGCTTATGTGAGAATATTGCTTCTTACCATAACTTGCCAATGGATTTTTTGTTCCTCTATCGACACAAAATCGATGACACAAGATATTCATCAAACATAAAAGAACATTGTGTGTGTGCATGCATGCATGCGTGCGCACACACATGTGTGTGTGTAGTTGTTTTAAATAAGAAAACTTTTATCATAATCAAAGTTTCCAGCTACCGTCAATTGTGTGAGAGAGAAAGAGAGAGCGTGAGCTTCATCCTGACACACACATGTGTGTGTGTGTGTGTGTGTGTAGCTGTTTTAAATAAGAAAACTTTTATCATAATCAAAGTTTCCAGCTACCGTCAACTGTGTGAGAGAGAAAGAGAGAGAGAGCGTGAGCTTCATCCTGACACTACTTCCTCCTTGCTCATCGCACTGGAGATTCGACTGCACCATTGTGATAGACTCAATGAGAGCTACGCAATAACACCAAGCATTCCACGTGAAGTGGAGCACACATGTTAACGCTTCTTGTGGTCATAAGTGTATCAAACAATGTCTGTTTTATGCGTGCAATTATTCATTAGAATCATGGCGACATAAGCTACACATAGGTATTCATAGATTTCAATTTTGGGCACTTTAAAAATCCTGCTATGTCTTTATATGCGTTTTTGTAGATGGGTTTGGAGTGAGGATTTTGAGTGTAGAGGCTTTGGGGTAGGTGTGTCCTAGTGAGGGGTTGGTGTTCTTTAAGTTTTGTACGATTCTTGTATGATTTGGTGACTTTCCTTCCATTTGTGTGTATGTGGGATGGGTGGTGTAGTTGAGAGCTGTGAGATTCTTGATTTTGGTTTAGTTGGCCTCCTAGAGTGTTGTATGTGTGGGATGGTCTCAGCCTGACAAGCTATAGAGATTGCCTCTGTGTGCCTATCATGTCATCTGTGTCTTCAATTGATATTATGTTGATCTAGATAGTGTTGCATGGACTTTATAGGTGGTGTGGTTTGCTCCTGCAACATTGGCACCACTGTCGGGGACACAAGGACTTGAGTAGGTAATCCTACTAACACTTGTGCAATGGTTTCTTGCTTTAGTTTTGACTAAAGAGAGAATTCTTCTTAAGTGGATCCGGAAGAGGATATTTCAAGATCAAGTGGATAGCCAAGACGCATGTGTCTTGCTGAGGGTCTGCGACTATATAAATTTAGTTAGGATTTGTAGTATTAGTTGTAGATTAGAGTAGTTGTTGGTGGTTGAGTGATTTGTGAGGTGATAAAAGCATTTGCTAATCCGTGTGTGGCAGTGAAGCGTTTTTCTACTCATAAATGTAAAACCCCATATGATCTGTGGGAGTAGCTTTAGATAAGTGATCTGATTTTGATCTAGAGCTATTCATCACTGCTTTATTTGTTGAAGTGCTTGTTTGCATTTGAAATCACGAGAAAGTTTGATTTTGAGGGTAAAAATGCAATAAACAAGTAAGTATAATTTTTCATGAGATTGATTGATGTTGTGCATATAAGAGGGCATTTGCAAGAGTTTTGTGTAGAAAAATTGAGATTCTAAAAACTTGAACATCATACACGTATGATGTCTCAAGAGGCATCTGGAGACCAAATTTGACAAATCTAACTACAATAGAGTGTTCAAAAGGGGTGTTTTACCCTAAGTGTACCTTGAGACTAAAGTTTTGACCAATCCTTGGTATCCAAAAGACAAAAGACGAAGTGTCAAAAATTGGGAAAAGAGAAACTTGTGATTCTGGGCATATCTTTGCATGAAAATTGGTAGAAGTGCTTGAAAACCATTGATGGAGACTTGGGGATGCTTGTGGTAAATTTTTGGCCAAAAATTCATTAGTAGACATCATACTCGTATGATGTATGAAGGGTAATTATGGCATCCAGAATAAACTTTTGACATTATACCCATCTTCTGCAAGTTGTGTTGAGCACATATACCAAATTTCATTTAATTTGGGCATATAAATTGAGAATTGAGGAGATTTTACTCTTTCAAGAAATTTCCTTGTCAAAAAGTGGTGAATTTGTACAATTTTGATTTCCAAATTTTGATATGAGCACATGTGCATGTTGTACATACCAAGGAGCACCTGAGGTAGAAACAGAAGTCCATTTTGACCAGATAGACATCATACGCATATGATGTCCTAGAAGCCAGATTTGAGGTCAAAAGATACATCTTAGTGAACCCTTGTGATCTAGAGCATTTAGGAAGCAAATACGAAAAAGTCCATTGAATTTGAAGCATTTTTGGACTTATAAAGGCCACAAGACGTATCTAGGCAAAATGAATGCTTGAACTAATCATATCTAGCACAAAAGCATTGGAATTGAATTTTGAAAGCTGTTGTGAGTTTCTTGTGAGGTGGGAGATCTCTGGAGTAAGTTTCACTTTAATTTGACCAGCTAGACATCATACCCATATGAGACGTCATACACATATGATGTCTAAAGGGAAATTTTAGGGGCCAAAGCTGACATCAGAGCTTACCAGGGTGTTTAGCACCAAAGAACAAGCTTAGAGACCAAATTTCATTGCATTTGGAGCACATAGACATCATACGCGTATGATGTCTCCTGGGCCAATTTTTGAACAAAACTGACCATTTGTCACTATAGGGTGCTTTGATACATTGTTTTGAGCATCCTCCCCAAGTTTGAATCATTTTGGACATATGTCTTGAGAGGAAAGTGTGATTTTGCATTTCATGGAGGTGACAAGTAAAATTTGTAATTAAAGAGCAATTTTGAGCTTTAAACTTTGCTGTGATCATATATTCTTGTTGCTTATGATAAGGAGGACCTAAGGTAAAGACAGTTCCAAAATCTGAGCACATAGACATCATATGTGTCAAGTCAAGATCTGAAGGTCCAATTACACTTTTGACCACATAGGAGATTTGGAAATGATAATTTAAGCTTGTTTGCAAAATTTCATCTCATTTGGACACATATCTTTGAATTTAAGAAAATTTTATGCAATTCTAAGAAGGTAAAGGTGAAAAAGTAGTGATTTTGAGAAATTTTGACATCCAATTTTTTTTGTGAGCACATATTCTTGCCGTATACATCAAGGAGAACCTTGGGAAGAAGCAGAAGCAAAATCTGAGCCAAAAGACATCATACACGTATGAAGACTTTTAGGCCAGATTTGGGTCAAATCAAACATTTGAGTATACCATACTGTCCTAAAGCATAAAAGAAGTCCCTAGCCGAAATTTCATTGCATTTGAGAGCTCATTTGGGCTATAAAGTGACAAAGATGGGAGTTGGATAAGGTTCATGCTTGTATTGACCATAACTTGCACAAAAAGTGTTGAAACTGAATTTTGAAAGCAATTGAGAGTTGCTTGAGTGAAAAAGAGTTTTTGGGATAAAAGTCAATTCATTTTGCCACAAAAGACATCATACATGTATGATGTCTCAAATGCCAAATTTGAGGTCAAAACTTACATATGAGCACACAGAAGTGTTTGCCATCACAAAGTAGGCATACAGACATAATTTCAACCTCCCAGGGAAGTTGCAAGCAACCAAACAAAAAAAGGAGTGATAGACCTGATTAAAAGTATTAGAATCACAAACTGAGACTTGGAATGGTTAGAGTACATCAAGGAGAGTCTATAGTTAAAGTTTGGAGAAATTCTAAGTCAGGAGACATCATACACGTATGAAGACTCCCCAGCCACAGGTTGAGGCCAGATATGAACTTTGACTAGTCAAAGGACTTCCTTTTGACCCTAGAATCCCAAATATCATTCCAAAACAAAATCTGGACACTTGTAAGTGGACCAAAGCATGCATCTAGTGTTTACACTTTAAAATTGCCAAAATTGACCTACAAGAAGGTTGAATGCAATAGAAGACTGTTTTGTCCATAGCAAAGCTCCAGAGTAGCTCTACAAGATTCAGTGTAGCCCTCCTGAATAAAAATAAAAAATTCTTTGAATTATTCATTGATGGTCAACGTTCAAAAAAACATCGTTTGAGGCTTCAAAATACATCCGGAAGTTAGTTGTGTCTAAAAGTGACAATTTTAGAGAATTGTGAGAAAACGGTCATGGTTTTGGACATAGTTTCAACTTTTTCCTAACAAAAGCACTTGAACACATTGGAATAATTCTTCTTACATCATGCTAGAGCTGTTAAGCCCAGAAATCATGTCTACTTTAGATTCAAACTCAGCTTACACAAGCTTCCGGATCCCAGCGGATAGAGGAGTATCCACCTATAATGGATCTTCCAAACTTGCAGTTCATAAAGATCAATTTTTTTGAGAGAGTTTGGATGACAGATCATGAGAGTGAAGGACTGTATAGATACATTGATGACAATGAAGTCAACGTTTATAGGTGCTCAGAGCCATACCCAGAAGAGTTGACGGATTACAAGCTCTTATATGTTTAAACATACAGAGTCGATTGTCAATGGAAGTCTATAGTTGTCGAAAAATATGGACTAGAATACAGAGCTATAGAAAGCACAAATCCACATATCGCATTAGAACTAGGTGGATATTTGGTCATTAAAGAACAACAGATACCTTCACCAAACACGAGAATTCCTAAGGGAATTCCAAAGAGAGAACCACATGGATTCCCTCCTAGAGCGATAACGAGAGATGAAATGATCACAGAGATGGTAGACAAGCCTCCTCAAGTGAATCTCCCTAATAGACCAATCTCCAATAGAACAACCAATCCCTTCAAAGAAGAAGGCATAGTAGAAGGCCTGAAGCGAGAGAAGGATTGGGAGAGTCTTTGATTAGACATGTACACAATCGGAGAGTTAGACCGTCCCAAGCTCAAAAATGGGTAAATATGATCGGAGATAAAGATCCAAGAGATCATGTAGCGGCTTTCAAATAGAGCAAAGGAAGTTTTGGATTTTGCAACACAATTTGCGAGATTCGGACTGACCCTGGAAGATGATGAGGCTACATGGTTCGACTCAGTGGAAAGATGCAATTTTCAGACTCTAAACAAGCTCTTTGAGGAATCATCGAAGAATTCTCGCAGAAAGGCATAGCTCAAATTTTCACAGATAATTGAGTCCATTGCAAAACCAACGACCCCTATTGATCAAGAATAGTTTGTCGAGACGAAATGGTCAAACGGTTAACTCCTCTTATAAAGGCTGATTCGAGAGAGCCTAAGTGGTGCAAAACTGAGAGGAAATGGACGAACCATATGAGGCAAGAGTGTTACTATAGCATGGAATATACTAGGGAGAGGTATGTACAACCTATTCGAGTAGCACCTACTCCACCTAAATACGTTACGGAGAATGCGCGAGGTCCAGTAGGAATTTCAAGGCCACATCCTATCTTAGGAAAACAACCTCCACTGTCAGGTGCTAGAATGCTTGTAGACATGAGATACACACCGATGATAAAAGCATCTAATAAACAAGCACTAGTACCAACTACAATGTATTATAACAATCAAAGCGGGCACTGCCCTTTGAAATGACAGAAGATGAGAGAAACACATGGAATGGTGAGGCCGGTACAACCTCCACCTCTTGTGTTTTGACCTGAAGGAAGAAGGTATGAGATAGACAAAAGCAGTTCATTGTAAATAGCGGCTTAGCTAGGTCAGAGCCAGTTTAGAGCTCAAGAGGAAATGCAAGAAGAAGCTCCTCAACCAAAGCTAAATTGTCACAACAACTATGACAACCACTTGGTCAAACAATGTCCTCAAACGGAGATCACTCAAGTAAATGCCTATTGTCTTGATTGTGGTGTCATTCACATGATCCCCGACTGTCCAAGAAACCCAAACCAAGTCATAAAGTATCAGGTACTACCCAGTAGCTCAAAAAACAAAAACGACGTGCCAATTCAAGTAGCTACAAGAGCCCAAGCTCAAAAGGAAGATGATGAGAACCTATAGACACAAAAAATGAAAATTGATGTGAGTTTAGGGACGGGTGAACCAAAGACTGATGCACCTAGTCAAAAACTTAAGAGCAAACGAAACAGTTGGAAAGCTAGAAAGGCTAGGATGAAAGCACGTAGGGAATGAGAGTAGGAATCCCTAGCTGAGGAGCTTTCCCAAGTTAAGAGAAGATAAGATAAAATGAGGAAAGGGTTGCACCTTCTGTTATGCAGACGTCTCAACCTCCAGAATAACCATCCATGGAAGAGAAATTGAGAAGTGCTAGTTCAGGAGGACCAATGTTGGTCGAGAAGGTTAATGAGCCATTAGATGCCCTCTTGAAAGCCTATGAAGTGCGGCTCAAAAACAACCAAACCGAAGAACAAAGGTGGATGACATATCCCTATGCGGAACTAGAAAAGCAAAGGCTTGAAATATGCAAGAAAATGACTCAAACCGCCCAAGATTTACTAGAACCACCAATTGGAAAACTTGAAGATGTGATCCTTGTACCACCTACACCAGTAATCCCACCAAACGAGAAACAAATAGAGCCACATTACTGTCACGAGCACGGACCATTGCTCAAGGACCCAACATCAAAACCAATGATAGTGTTGAATACCACGGATAACTCTTCCGAGGGATTTCACCTAGCTATACCTGAGGATTATAAAGAAATAGATGGTCTTGACGGATTGTGGAAACAAGTCAGAGAGGCCAATGAAGCCAGTGAGCTAAGTAGGCGAGTAAACGAGACTGGTGAATTTGAGGTTGGATCTCAAATGAATCTAGAAGTGCAATCATATTGGGGAGACAAAGGATCTGTACAGTCTATGGACAATCAACCCCATTTGCTAAGAACACTGCCGTCCTATACGGGAGAGCACAAGGCCAAGTTAGATGTTATTATAGTTCCATCACAGAGATTTTCTTCCAACAAGGTCGTCAATTCAAAAAGGTTAATAGATATTCTATCTACCCCAATCAAATGTGCTATAACGTTAGCCGAGTTGCTCAGAATAAGACCAAACATGTGGACTACTGTACAAAAATGCTTAGAGAAATTTGGCCTAAAAAACCAATCATTCAAATTGAAGAAGGGATCAAAGATCTTGAAATGCCTCAGCTAAACACTAGGCCAATGGCATTAAACAAGGTAGGTGAGTACTATGAGGAAGAAGATGGGAACACCACTCTTCTTGTGGAATATAAAGGTGTAAAAATTGTGACAATCCTTGATAGTGGAGCTGGTGTTGCCATCACAACAAAAGAGATTTGGAAACAATGGGAAAACAAGCAGTGAGGGCTACCAGGTTGAAACCGTAGCTTGTAGACGGACACATGGAAAAGCCCATATGACTGCTAGAAAAAGTAGTTACTTCTTACGGCATTGGGCATACCTTTGCTATTGTTGATTTTGGCAAGAACAATTACAACATAACATTGGGAAGACCATTTATGCGGAAACTAAAAATGGTCCAAGATTGGGGATATGACCGTATCTACTTGAGACACATGGAAACCATGACAAGAATAAATCTCCAGGACCTTACTTACAAGGATGTGAACCGAACCGCCATGGAGGAGTTTGATTCCGCTACGATAGCAGGATTATAACTTCTAGCATGGTTGGGTAAGCCTAAAGAACTATGGATGTATGGAGCTTTGCAATGTGAAAGCTTAAAGAGAGAGGAATGTATCATAGAAAGGGTGATCTAAGATAAGGATTATATCCCAGAACCATTTCTTGAAGAAGCATTAGAGCCACTAGAATGGGAACACATCTTGTCTACTCTAGATGTGTGCATTGTGGCTGATGGTCCCACAACAAAGTTTCTTCATAAAGATGGCTATGATGTCATTCCTTACTTTGTAGTGAGTGTGATCCAGGAAACATAGAGAACCAAGCATCAAAAGTTCACGAGATGAAGGGCAAACAAAGAAATGTGACAAATCATAAGACAAGTTCTATGACTCGGTAGAACACTTGGAGCTTCAAGAAGATGCCGAAAACAAAAATCCAGACAACCCAAAAGATGACATGAACAGAACTTTGACTAATTCACGATTTTATGATGATCTAGATCAAAGATCTAGGAACCAGTGTCACCACTACAAGAATAAAGTGCATCAGAAGTGGATTCCAAAATCTCTAGTGGTGACACAACGCAACAAGCAATCTCATACACGGCTCCTATACATGAAGAAAAGACTCAACCAAGAAGAAGATGGCCATGTCAATGGGCTAACAACGCTCTAATCAATTGGCTAGAAAAGTCATCCCAAAAACAACAATCCAAGGGGAAAAATTATAGTAAATTTCCATAAGCATCCAAACCACAAAGGGAAAGTGTCAAAATTCAACCTTGCTAAGGATATTAGCGATAGTGATGATTCTTATGAGATCCCCTACCAGGAACTCATGTCATCACCCTCACTAGTATCTTTCATAACAACCATAGAAGGCAAAAAGCAAAGAACAACAAGTGAGAGCCAAAAAGTTTGACAAATCTGGATACCAAAGAGCTAGCTCGGCCAAAAGCAGGTATGATCAAGAAGATGAAGATCTTTGATGAAAAATCACAAGAGACAACACCAAAAGGAAAACAGTCAAAGTATGCAAGAACCGCTAAGAAGATCACAAAGTCTCAAGCTTTTCCAACTCAGATTTGGATTCCAAAGAAGTTGATTCAAGCACAAAGAGGTCAATAGTTTATCTGGATTCCGAAATGGTTAAAGTGTCAACTCCCAAAGTCTGAATCCCGTCCCTAACCAAGCATACAAGGGCTAAAGCAAAGACAGTTGTTGACTCACACAAAGACAAGGTGGATCCCAAAGAAGTCTCTTCAAACACAAACAAAGCAGGGACAAGTATGGGTCCCAAACGAGCATCGTCAACTAAATAGCCAGTAATCACAAAGAAGTAGGTCCCAAAGGAAATCAATAAACCTTTACTATCACCGCACTGTTGCTTGAATTATTTCAATTCGTCCTATAATTACAGTACAGTTAGAAGAGATCAAGTTTCTCACAAAGCCTTATGGATGAGGAGATGAAGTGAATGCACAAGAAAATCTTCGAAGGAAAATAACCATAGGCAACCAAAGAGGAAGACCAAATCTCTCTACAACCTTCAATCAAGCAAACGGCACAGGAGCTTCAAAGACCATCACATGAAGCCTCGCCAACAAATGCCAAAAAGCAAATTGTGTATACCCACATCTTGCACATCATAAATTTTTTCCATGCATTGACTATGTATGCATAATAGGGCTACATTACAAGGCCTGCGTTGGCACAATTTTTAATTGCCCAAGCACAACACATACCCTTGATGATACGTTGTTGTTGTTGCCCAAGCACAACACATACCCTTGATGATACGTTGTTGTCCAGGAGGACTCCAAATAGGAGGGAGGGCAACATTCTAAATGCAAACCTATTATTATGAATATTAGAGGGCAACGTTTTGTGAGCTACATTTAATTTTGCGTTTGATTGCGATAATTTTTTGACAAAATTCAGAGTATATGTCCTCATAATAGCGTTACAAGATGAGTACATGGACAAAATCCATATATGAGCCCCTAGGGACATGTGTACAATGTACATAGCGTTTAGAATTTTATTCAAATGATTTTGCTTTTTGTTGAGTTGATTTTTGGTTTTATTTAGTTGTTTTTAGATATTTTCTTGAAAAAAAGGAAAAAAATCCATAATCTAGATGAAGAAAACGCTGAAGAGACCCTAAGTAGTAGAAAGAGAAGAAGGTACAGAAAAATGACAAAACTTCACGAGGCATGTGTCAAAAGCCATATGCACAAGGCTATGATGTGAAAGGTAAGAAAAAAATCGCCAACCAATCTTCGACAACAATATGAGGCCGAAAATGACTGAGAGTGGTAGATGGCGTACAAGGACAAAGAAAGTTGATGATGCGACTAAACACAAGCACGAATCAAGTGCAAAGTTGCCTCTCAGACACTTCATGCGACTACAAGGCCATATACAGGAAGTATACTTATATGTAAATCTTATATCTTGTATGTGACTTAATGAAGCCTAACAAACAAAAGTAACTAACATTATTGACAAGAAAAAAAAGGGGGTAGAAATGACAATCTAGTCATCTATCGCGATAAATGTTTACAGCAACCCAGGGTCAAACCAAATGGTCCTCATCATTGGTTCTACATGTTCAAAGGATGCTCAGGGTATATTTGATTTCATCAAGTTTGGCAGTCAGAAGGTGTCAGAGATGCCCATACATTGTTGTCGAGACTGAAATCCAAAAAGTGCCAAATACAAGTCCAAATCAAGCCAAACTTTGTTAGTAGGCTATGAAGAAAGAATACAAGCTAAGGGTGAATAAAAATTGAAAAAGGATAGAAGTCTAACCCCTAGCCAAAGATGCAATTTTTCAAATTTGAAACCGAATAGCCCCCTGCACATCATGTATATGAGGTTTGGGGACAAATGGACGATGATAGCTCATATGGTCATCTATTGCGAATGATGTCGGATAAGGCCCTTTTAAAGCAAGTTACTAACTTGGGAAATTAATTGGGGTTTGTAAGGCTTTAATTAAGTCATGTATCAAGTAGAAGCAGTATAATGATTTACACATGACACAAAAGCTAACAGTGGCGAAGAAAAATTGGTGAAATATGTGAGAAAATAGTTCAAAAATCCTACAAATTTTAAATTTATGCTAGTATTTTTGATTCGCTTCTTTGTGGGAAGGAAACTCAGCCGACAACCACTTAATAAAAGAGGCTTTCTTGAATATTTACTAAAATTAAGTTATAAAATGTAAGAAAAGTCAAGCCATGTGAGGCTGTGAAATGAAATTTGAAATAAAAAAAAACTCATTAATATATATATGTGTGTGTGTGGTATCCATAGGATTTACTAGAATGATGCAAATGAAGTTTCACTTTCACATTCCAAAACAATAGAGTGCAAGAAAAGTCAAGACATGTCAGGATATGAAATGAAAGTGAAATAACAAGGTGAAGAATCACGGTGGCCTGCACAAAGTTAATTGAAGTTGGTTGAGTGTGGAATGGAAATATTAAAGGTGTTAATAGGGGATGATAATGTAAGTCGAGGAGTGATTTGACAAGTACATGAAGTTTGTTCCTATTTCATAGGTAGCCCAGATGTGGTCTAGGGATGATCCATGGATAGTTGTAACATCTTTTATTAATTGGTTGATGCCCCATTTTTTTAGCGTGGAGGATAGACGGTTGTATGACTTATTTTGGGCATTAATTTCAATGTTGAAGTCACCCAAGATAACGATTGGAATTTTGGTATCACGATTTTTGAAAATCAGAGATAACGCATCAATCAAATTTGGAAGGGGTGTTGCAGGGGAATTGGAAGCAACCTCAATGGTATGGTGTTTGTAAATGTGATAGTTGTGTGCAATATCTCTACTCCTGGACGAGAGATACAGCTAGTTTTTGAGTGGGGCAGATCTTGTCGGTGGGGTAGAGAGACGCCCATGTTTGCATTGAATTGGTGTTGCAAGTAGCTTGCTATGGCATGTGGCACATTATTTGTCAGTTCTCGTTTCTTGCAAGCAAAGCACATGTGATGCCATTAATGTGGAACTTGCTACAATCTTTGCAATGTGTTTGTTGAAAGACACAACGTTTAGTGATTGAATGATGACATGTGTGTTGCAATAATCTTCTATTGGGTGGAGATCCATTTGGCTTGTACTTGGAGCCGATTTAATTCTTCTAGCACAATTTGGTCAACTTTGATATGGGAAGGTTGTAGTGTTTCGAGCAGGTGCAGGTTTGCTGGGTCTTGAATGCATGATAGTGTTGTGTATGCAAGGCCATGTGTTCGTATGTGTCTGGGATTGAATGCAAGGGTTTGGAATGTCAGGCCTTGTGAACAGTGGATTGTCCGTGCACTAGCTGGTTGTAGTGGGAATTGTGATCTTAACATTGTGTTGAAATATTTTTTTCCCACTTGAAACTCGCGCACAACATTCTCTATTGGAGTCCATTCTCTAATGATGGTTGATGAGTATGGTGTTTGATTTTCATAGCGTTTTTTCTTTCCAATAATAGGATTTGCAAAATGAACCCAGAGTATTATTTTGTTAAGTGTTTTTGTGAAATTTTTGTACTCGCCTTTAGTGCCATTAACTAATCCATCGAGAATGTCTAAGTTTCCTACACATAGCTCGACAACCATATTTGATTTTTTAAAGCTCAAAATGGAATGCAACCCTGCAATTAATTTGGGATCTATCAAAATAATTATTGTTTTGTTGCATGACTTGTTTCTTTTACCGATGGCAATGAATGTGTGTGGTTCTCCTTCTATTTGATTGACTACTTGAAGGTTTTGGTTGTCCTTGTCTTTGTTGGAGTAAAATAGATGAGAAACTTGAAGGCTATTTGGAACAGGTCTATGGTAGTTTTTGTTAAGGTAGCCTAGATCTTCAATGCTATGTTGCCCAACTCGAAGCTTGTTAGATATTTATGAATGTTGGGTCGCTTTGTCGCATAGGTATTGTGAGTTCATAGCACTTTGGATGTATATGCCAATATGAAGGCGACACAATTTCTAAGAGTGTTTTTTTTATACAAAGATCCATGTGTCTTTTACAAGACTTGCTTGACACAAATCGCCGCATAGAATGACATCCAATCCACCGAATGGTTTGTCGTGGACTCGTTCGATTGCACGTAAGCGCGAGTCCGCCATTGAGAAGACCATAGAGCCAATTAAAGAGACCTCATCAAAAACTACAATTTGTAAATCTTTGTAGAGGAAAGAAAGTGCATCCAATTTTTTGGCATTTAAACTTGTTTGCAAAGATGGAACTAAAGGCAAGTGGAGAGCAGAGTGAATAGTTGTGCCACCGATATTGAAAGCTGCCTTTCTTGTATAAGCCATTAGTAGTGCCATTGGAAAATTTGGATATGGTGGCATTTTATGGTTATAGAATCTTCACAATGCTTCTACTATCAATAGCAAGGTGAAAGTTTTGCGTGTTCCTGCTCCTCCTGTAAGGAACAAATGTATTGCTTTGTTAGGATGTATTTGTTTTTTGAGCATTACATCATTGAGTATGTGTCGCTGTTGGGGGTTAAGTTTCTCGATGCCAGCGTAGTAGTCATTATTTGACATTGTGAGATACTTGAATTTATGTACATAGGATTGTGTCTTAGAGTGTTGTGGCATGTTTAAGTCATTGACAATATCTGCTTCATGTAATTCTTGTGGGTCATTGTTTGCTGTGGTAGTTGTGGTCAGAGAGAGGCCCTGTTGTTTTGGTAATTTTTCTATTGGGGTGTTGTCTTTATTGAACTTTTTTTCATTTGATTTTATGATTTGTGAATGTTCGTCATATACATCTCTCCATGAAGAAGATTCTTTTAGATGTTGGTTCTCATTTGTAGTCCAAGGGAGGTACACATCAGAAAATTTCGGAGGTCTTTTGGAGGGCCTTGTAGTAGAGAGAGGAAAAAGAGCTCCTCCAATGAGAGAAGAGCTTACGTTACGTAGAAAAAAGCATGATATTAACAAAAATATAAAAGATGCATTCAATGAGCAAACGGTTCTTGAAAATGGTCACCTTCTTATTAAATGTGGGTGTCTTTATCACGAGTTCGGTGCCGCTCATTCAGAATGTCTTACGTCATCAATGAAATTTAAAAAAATCACAACTCTCAACTAGTGTCAAAATTTGAAGATTTTGACACCGCGAGTGCGTTCGGAACGCCCAAAAACCTAAAAATGGAATGTCTACTTGCCCTTTTCTGACAATCGGAGAGGGAGAAATTACCAAAAAACCCCTAAAAATGGGTCTTGGGATCACGACGCGCAAGGGACAACTTTTGTTTTTGTAAAGTGGCCTCTACGCGCCGTGATCCACTTTGTTGTCCCTCGCGCACCGTGATCCCAAGACCCATTTTTAGGGGTTTTTTGGTAATTTCTCCCTCTCTGGGTGTCACAAAAAGGCAAGTAGACATTCGATTTTTAGGTTTTTGGGCATTTCGGACGCACTGGCGGTGTCAAAATTTTCAAATTGTGACACTAGTTCAGAGTTTTGTGATTTTTTTAAATTTCATTGATGACGTAAGACATCGTAAATGAGCGACGCCGAGCTCGTGAAAAAGACACTCGCATTTAGTGAAAAAGTGACCGTTTCAAAGGAATGCTGAAAAGTTAGGTTCACTTTTTAGAGTATTTAGTTGTCCTTTTGGATGTACTGAATAAGTACGAAGGTATTTTAAGAAATTTTCTAAAGAGAGAAATAGAATTTCTTAGAAGGCCCTCCAAATGACCTCTGAAATCTTCTAATGGTAAGCATTGTTCCCTGTAGTAGTCTTCTGGGCTTTTGAGAACGTTATATTTTACAAACCGTATGATCTTACCCTTTCGTAGTGTTGTATGCTCTTCCATCTTGCTTAATTGTTGCTGTATATTCAACCAAACATAGATAGTGGAGGCTTTCTGGTCTTTTTGCGTATTTATAAAAAATAGTTTAAAAGAATATGTCTTTGCTTGATGGGTCAAGTTGTTGCAAGGACGATTTTCTTTTTAGGACCAATGCACGTTGATCAAAGCAGTTAGTATTTATGTACATGAAGTCACGAGTTGCACTATGGAGTAGTAATGACAATGCTATATAAACTGCTTGTTGCACAGTGATTTGTTGTGTATTTAAAATAGTGTTGCCCACCTTGTGTAGTCTCTCAATAGTTGTTGCATTATTGGCCACACATATGTCAAATTGGGATTTTATTTCTTGGATTAGTATATTATCCATTTTTGTCATGTATGAAGTGCAATAGCTTGTTGCACCATGTGCATTCAAGAAAATTGAATGTCAGTATTTGCATCCCATAGTGTTGCAATTGTGGTGTTGAAATTGTTTATGTGGATATCCTTTACATGTCGTTTTAGAATTAGTGTTGCAGTGGAGAGTGTGCTGCTCATTGCCAAAGTGTATTCATCGAAAGATATTTGTAAGGTTTGTAACCATTTATCGAAAGGAATGTCATCTTTTGAAGTAAGTGTATTAAGGTTGTTTTTAATTTGTTTGAAAGTCGTTTTGTTGTTAGCTCGATTTTGGTGCTTATTGTAATTGGGTCTCAAAATAATTGTGAAAGGCATAGCAAATCTTGGAAAACCAAAGCGGCAAGATTTTCCTTTTTTAAGGTAGTTTTTTTGTGTCGATGTAGTTGTATTTCTTGAAGGTTTGATGGGAGTCTAGAGCTATCTATAGTTATGTGCTTATCCACAAATGCAGTGATGTTGCTATCTTCGTCATGATCAAATATTGGAGCTTCTTCGACCCACAAAAGGCCATGATCATGTTGACTACCACGGCTTTGAAACTCTGTGACGAAGAAGTAGTCAACAATTTTTGAACAGGATTGTACTATCGTTCAGAAGCAGTCTTTTCATGGATGTGAAGTGGTTAAGATAAAAGCGAGCTGTTGTTACTAGATCTGCACGGATTAGATGTCTGATGAAAGAACTATCACTTTCATTGCGTTGTCGTTCAAGGGGAACTATTTGTTGCAATGCATTGACAGTGGGTTTCCACCTTTTTTCGGCTGAGGAGAATGTGACAAAGAAAATTTGTGGGCCCAATTGTCGAATCATGCCAAAAACATTCTTTTTTAATTTCTCTTTGTAGTCAAGTAAAGTACAAAGTGCCTCAAAATCTCTATAGCCTAGTTGTGATGATAGTAGCTTTTTGATGCTTGTGTCTTGACAAACTTGTGCAGCACACGATGTTGCTCCGTCTAGTTTCGTTTGCGAAGGAGTATCCAAATGGAGGATAGTATTTTTTGTGTCATGGTCTTTACGGACTTGAAGAACAAATTTTCAATATTAAGAGTGAAACATCTATCTTTGTGCATAAGCTCCCATTTAACTATTGTTTGATAATTTTTTGACAAGTGATGATGATATTTCCTAGGTTCTCCAAAGAAGATTGTAGGAAAGCTAAGCTCTTCACAGAACTCACTAGTAAATAAGCCAAGTGGCGTGTTGCCTTCTGATGGTGCTACATGTAGAATTTTGTCATTGTAATCAACTACTTGTTCAATGGTAGTGATGCTATGTAGCATGACATCAGTGTCAGTATTGTCATCATCCTCAATTTCATCCATGTTTGCTTGCAAGGAAATTGATATTTTTGAGATTTGTTGCAAGTGAGCAAGCCATTTTTTGTTTATGCTTATCTTGTCTTTTTTATATAAAGAGCTATTAAGAAGAGTATGCGTGGCTTTTAATGTAAGAAATGGTCTCACGAGTCCAAATAAATAGCAATGTGTGAACTCTAACTTGCGTTTAATGCCTACCAACATTGAAGCCTCGTCTTCAATAAAGCGAGGGAGAACTTGTTGTGCTTTTTCAGTGTTTGCGAGAACGTTAACCACACTTCCACGCAAGCCATATTGACCATCATACGTTAGTTCACGAATCTTTGCAAATGGTATACGAATAGAGACAAGGCATGCTTCGATAGAGTTGAGTTGTGAGACTGGTGCTAAAGGCTCATTAAACCCTAACGTGAGTAAGTTCTTGAATGACACTTTAGAACTATTTGTTTTTCGGTTGCACGCACGTGAATGGTATTTAGAATAGTCTCTCTTACGTTTTCTATTTCCATTTTGTGAACATATTGGATGGTGCATTTGTGTAACTTGTGAGCGGAAAAGCAAGCGTCCACATTTTTCACATGGATAGGTAGGTGTGTCATTTAGTGCCTTCGTTATTGTTTTCACAGTCTTGGATTCTTGCTGTAGATAAACAAAAGAATCTTGGTTTGATGGGGGATTTTGTGAAGAGTTTATATTTGTTAGTCGTTTTAATTTCGTTGTGATTGCAGACTGTGTATGCTCACAAAGTGTTTGTTTTTCAAGAAATAATTTTACGATTTCGCTTGTTGGCTTATTTTGATTTTGTCGCCACAACTACATTAACATACCACAATGTTCGGTTGTCCAATGTATGACCTTATGTTGCGAATGTCAAGCTGTGAAAGTATAATATATTAAACCCATAGTTGATGTATCTATAATCATAAGGCCTTTGTGAAATCTACTAAGTGATGTCCCTAGTATTTGTTCTTTTGTTTCTCCAGTTGCAACAGTATGAAGCATGAGAACAAGGGCTTTTTTGAATTTGTGTGTAAAAATATTAATGACCTCCATTGCTAGACTCATTGATGTACTACAAGTTTTGTACAAAGCATTCAACCTCGTAATTGTTACCATATACATGTGGGTGTGAACACACTAGGACCGCCGAGGCATTTTTTCCCTCTTTAGGAGGTTTTTTCCCCTGTGCATTGTATATACGCCCATCACTCTAGGGCTATCTATCTTTCCATTTCACACTAAGTAACACACTCTCTATTGTGTGCCTTGAGCTTCCTTCATCTTCTCCAAGCTGTGTGTGTTTCTCTGCAACCCTAATTCTGACAATTGGTATCAGAGCAGGTTACGTCCTCCCGAGCTTAGTCACCAGCTGCTCCAACACACGCCTGCTCACTTTCTCCAAGTACAGTGAGGTTTGGCAAGCGTTCGCAGGTCGATAACCAATTCGGGAAGACTCATAGAGCTTAGTTTGCTCAAATTTCTGATTCGAGCTCATTTCGGCCTTTGTTTCCACTACAGGCAAGTCTGCACAGGCAATTTCGTCATTTTGTGCAGAATTTTTGTTAGTGCCGTTTTCTGCATAACAGGTTCCTTACAATTTTCACGGTTTGTGCTATATAGCACGTGTTGTTCCCGCTTTGTTTCTCCTATTTCCGGGCAGTTTTCACATCAGGTGCAACATTTACCATGGCTGACAACAATACAGATGTGTTCAAGATGTTTGCTGCTGAGGACAGGTTGGATGGGGACAATTACCCTATGTGGGCTTACATGATGCAACACGTTCTTGTGTCAAAGGCATCTGGAATATTGTGCAGGGCATTGATGTACGTCCTGGTTCTGAGGATGTAGGCGATGTTGAGGATGTTGCAGGCCTTGCTGCAAGGATTGCTGCTATTAGAGTTGTTTTGCCTACGACAGAACAAGCTCGTTGGGATGTAAAGGATGCGCATGCTCATGCATTGATTGCGTTGTCCGTGAAGCGCACCATTGTTCCTCACATCCGTTCAACAAAATCTGCAAAACTGGCTTGGGATATTTTGGTTGGTCTTTATGCAAGTCGTTATGAGGCTAAAATTGCTTTGCTGCGTAAAGAGCTCGAGTCGAAGATTATGCATGAGGAAGATGATATGGACACTTTTCTTGCTGGTGTCAAGGATATCAATGAGCAACTTATTTTTACAGGTAAAGTGTCAAGGATATCAATGAGCAACTTATTTTTGCAGGTGATGTCATTTCAGACAGTTCCCTTGTGCAGACTATTCTTGATGCCTTACCAGATTCTTACCAGACTTTTGCTAGTACTTGGAGACTTATGACCCAAGGAAATTGAGAAGTTGTCAAGTTTGATGCATTATGCACATTTCTGTTGCAAGAGCACTTTCGAGAAAAACAGGACTAGACAGCGTGTAGTTGAATATGCTTTTATTGCTTCTCAAAGAAAGGGTGGTAACAGCAATGCAGCCACTTCTCATGGTTCTGCTGCGAGTGGCAAAACTTCTGTTCCTAATACTTCTGTTGGCAGCAATTCGTCTGGAAATTCTGGTGATAAGGGCAAAAAGAAAATGCGTTGCCATATTGTAAAAGATAATGATCACTTGATCAAGTCGTGTCCTAAGTTGAAGGCCAAAGAGGCTAAGAAGAAAGAGGGTGGTTCCACTGCAAATGCTGGTTCGACTACAAATGCAACCATTGTTGAGTCTTTTGTGAAAGGAGACTGTGTTGCTGATTGTTGGAATTAGGGTTGTAGAGAAACACACACAGCTTGGAGAAGATGAAGGAAGCTCAAGGCACACAATAGAGAGTGTGTTACTTAGTGTGCAATGGAAAGATAGATAGCCTCCTAAAGAGGGAAAAAATTCCCCAGTGGTCCTAGTGTGTTCACACACATCACTACCACATTTATATGGTAACAAATCCCCCCTGGAGTGTTGCGGTGAATGAGAGCTGGCACATGAGTAAAGGGAAGTGCCATGCCCTGAGGACAGGATCAGTCCACAAAGGGGAGTAAGCCCAAAGCTTTGATGAAAGCTTCAAGCTTCTTACGAGACAATGCCTTTGTGAAAAGATCTGCAAGGTTGTCCTGTGTTGGCACATAAGCCAAGCTGATCTCTTCTGCTGAGAGCCTCTCCCTGACATAGTTGTAATGCACCTCAATGTGCTTTGTGCGAGCATGAAAAACTGGTTTCCTTGCAACTGCCAATGCGCTCTGACTGTCAGTGTAGATATTGTTGGTAGTGTCCTGTCCAACACCCAAATCAGCCATAAGGCGTTTGAGCCATACACACTCAACCGTAGCTGTGAAGACTGCCCTGTACTCAGCCTCACAACTCGAAGTGGCCATAGTAGGTTGCTGCTTGCTCAACCATGATATACATGAATTGCCAAGCATGAAACAAAAACCACTTGTGGACACTCGCGTGTCAAAACTCCCTGAACTGGATAAGAGGCGTTGTTGGCACAAGTGACTGAATTCCCATGAGGGACTGACTCGAGAGAGGTAAACATTTCATGATGTGAGGTAATGTGCTTTGTAGCACCACTGTCCAAATACCACACATGTGAATCTGCAGCAACTGACAAGCATGCATCATGGACAGCAGAATTGTAAGTGCACTCTGCGCTAAAAGCCCATTCTGCATCAACATCAACAACATAGTCTCCTTTCACAGAAGACTCAACAATGGCTGCATTTGTAGTGGACCAGCATTTGCAGTGGAACCACCCTCTTTCTTCTTAGCCTCTTTGGCCTTCAACTTAGGACACGACTTGATCAAGTGATCATTGGCTTTATAATAATGGCAATGCATCTTCTTTTTTTCCTTATCACCAGAATTTCCAGATGAAGTACTGCCAGCAGAAGCATTAGGAAGAGAATTTTTGCCACTCGCAGTAGAACCATAAGAAGTGGCTGCATTACTGTTAGCACCCTTTCTTTGAGAAGGAATAAAAGCCTGTTCAACTGCACGCTGCCTAGTCCTGTTTTTTCTAGAAAGTGACTCTTGCAACAGCAATGTGCATAATGCATCAAACTTGACAACTGCAGGATTTCCTTGGGTCATCAGTCTCCAAGTACTAGCAAAAGTTTGGTAGGAATCTGATAAGGCATCAAGAACAGTCTGCACAAGGGAACTGTCTGAAATGACTTCACCTACAGAAATAAGTTGCTCATTGATATCCTTGACACTAGCAAGGAAAGTTTCCATATCATCTTCCTCATGCAGAAATCTGATATGGTTTCTTCTTTGCCGCCTCTTGAAGCACCTAGCAAACATGTTTGTGAAGGCTGTATTCTGGGTAAAATGCAGCGTTCTAAGTTTCCAAAGGATGGTTCAGTTAGGGCCACATGCAGGTTGCAGCTTGTGCATAGTAATGTTTGTGGGCCCATGCAAACTCCGTCCTTGGGCAATTACCTGTACTTCGTGACTTTCATTGATGATTACTCCAGGCATGCATGGGTATTTCCGCTTAAAGCGAAGTCCGAAGTTTTTATGTGCTTCAAACAATTTCTGGCTATGGTTGAAAATGTCTGGAAATGTACTATGGGCACCCTCCGTTCTGATCGAGGGGGGGAGTATATGTCTCATGAATTCAATGCATTTCTAGCTAGTCATGGGATAAAACACCAATGTACAGTGCCTTATAAACCTCAGCAAAATGGTGTTGCTGAGAGGAAAAACACGTCACTTATGGAAATGGTACGATGTATGGTCAAAAGTCAAGCTTTTTCGCATTCTTTTTGGCTTGAGGCCATCATGTGTGCCACTTATGTACTAAACAGGTGTCCTACAAAAGCTTTGTAGTCTATTACTCCATATGAAGCATGGCATGATAGAAAGCCTCCTATTGAGCACATGCGTGTTTTTGGCTGTTTAACATATGCTTTGGTGCCACAAACACAGCACATAAAATTGGGTGATAAGACTGTCAAATGTATTTTTGTTGGTTATAGTGCTGAAAGCAAAGGTTACAGGTTGTATCATCCGCAAACAAAACGTATTCTGGTTTCACGGGATGTAGTGTTTGTGGAAGATTCTGTTCAGCCCTTGCTGTCCTGTACTAGAGACAATAATGTAAGCTCATTGGACATTTATGACACTTTGTTGCCTCTTTTCAGTGGTGGAAATACGAATGTAAGTTCCAATGAGGCAAATGTACAGCCTATGGGGGTTTCTGAAAATGTTACAGATCAGCCTATTACTGATGCAGATGTACATGATGTACTTGATGAGGAAAGGGCTGAAAATGAGCAGGTTAGAGGTATGCCAAAATGGCTGGTGCACACTTTGCGTGACAGTAAATTGGATACACCTTTGTCTAGTCATACTCGTTCAGGATCTCACCATGCATCTTATGCATCATATTGTTATGCTTTGGCTGTGTCTAGCTTACATGATGTTGAGGAACCTCTGTCTTTTGATGAAGCACAGAATTCAGAAAATTGGATGGCTTCCATGCAATCAGAATATGATGCACTTATAAGAAATGACACATGTACTTTATGTGATTTGCCTCCTGGCAAAAAGGCCATTGGTACTAAGTGGGTTTACAAGTTGAAATGCAATCCAGATGGTGAGATCAATCGCCATAAGGCTCGACTTGTTGCAAAGGGTTATGCACAACAAGAATGCATAGATTATGAAGAGACCTTTGCTCCCACTTGTCGTATGACTACTGTGCGTTTTCTATGTGCATTGGCAGCTCATTTTGGTTGGGATGTACATCAATCAGACATTGTTACTGCTTTCTTGAATGCATGTGTGTATATTTTTGTGTGTTTGAGATAAAAACAAAAAGCTTAATATTTGACACAAATTATTGCGATGGTTTGTAACACACACACACACACACACACACACACACACACACACACACACACACACACACACACAGAATTGTTGTGTTTTTTCAAGTTCTTGCAGGATTATTCATGTGTGAAAAAAGGTATGTTTTGTCTGTGTGTGTGTGTGTGGCTGTAGATAATGAAATTATTGTGTACTTAAGAGATAAAGAGATAAGAGAATGACATTGTAAATTTTCAAAATCTTGATTATAAACACAAAGGATACAATAATTTAGTGCACAACCAAAATTGTGGATACACAAGCTATAAACAAGCCAGGATGATGAGCATGTAGCTCCGATTCAAATATGTAGGTACACGAATCATTCAAATACAAACAGGTAGAGATTAGAAGGAGTAATTCAAAACACTAAGTTTCGGGCTCATATGTCACCACATGGCTGCTTGCATTAATTTTGAAGCGACCGACACGTGAGGTTGCTGTCAAAGCATCTTGTGCCTCGTGGACGGAGTCGAGGTAAATCTCGTTGAAGCTTCTATCCAATGCAAGTATCGAATCTACTATTGCACCAACAAGTTGTACATCCTAAACCTTCTTGTCTTTATCTGTGATACATGCTTCCAACTTTGCAGTTGTGATTATAGTGGTGATGCTATTGCACAATCTGCAACAAGGTCCTTCGCTACTCCTATATACTTTTGTGGACCTACACTTTGTACAATGCTTCTCCACTCACACACTGTTGATATTCACAAATCGAAGGGTTCCAACAAACTGCAAAAGCACACTTTGTTAGACAATTGGAGAAATGGTATATGATTGATCAATTTTTCTTATGTAATGTCACCTCACGATTGTAGCCCAAGCTTTCAGTTTGAACTTCAAATGCACTAGCAAGCTCCTGTCTCAATCGCACACTATAAACCGGCACCAAAATTGTAATATCCAATACAGACAAAGTGTTGGGTTTACTGAGGAATGGACCAATATTCCTTGATCAAGAATTGTGGAAGAAGATTCAAACCAAATGGAACAATACTAAGATTGTTACTCTCGCTATCTAATTGGGATGATTGACCCACATCATATTGGCTGTAAGATTGGACAATAGGCTCACTTCTAGGTTGGACACTTGGCTCAATTTCAATCGCACTTGGATCATTGGTAGTGTTTAGAGGTGTAATGTTGACAGGATTTGGCAATATTGTGGCTTGTGGTGGTGGGCAAAGATCAATATGTGGAGCTTTTGCCTCACTCAATACATGAAGTGGAATAGGCAACTCAATATGTGTGCGCTTTTTGACATTAGTGCACTCTTCCGACACTCCCTTTGCTGTGAAACGTGAAAAAAAAAAAGCACACACCTCTACAACTTTATGAAACAAAGCTCATACACAAAATGCAATGATAGCATTGATATCTCACATATCGATTTTTCCAAGCTAAATAATTCACGTGCGACACCCATGCAAGGCTTCTAAAGTTGTTGCTTTGAGCTTTTCCATGGCACAAATGAACTGGAAGAAATCAGAGGTTCATCAATAGACTTGCCACTTCGCTGAGAAGAACCTTGTGGGTGAAGCAGTGACTTTGAGGCAATGAAAGGCTATGGCTGTCATCCCACCATGGCTACTTATAAGGAGTTCATCTCAGTGTTAGTGGATGCAAACAGATTGAGTGTTGCTGTTTTTGGATTTTCACAGATGTCAAAAAGTGGGTTTTTCCCAGATATGTGGATATATGCCACCCTATTTGCCTCACTTTGCAGGGGTAGAGAATTGGGCAAGGCAAAAAGCCTAATGGAAAACATGTACAAAAAAGAGTGTCCTGAACCGCTATATCTATCATTCCTTTATCGATAACTATCTAAAGGAGGGACATGAATGTTGGGATTCAGGCCAACCAGCCGGACATCCCACTTACTACTAACCCATCTACTAACTTAACCATGTATACACTTATTCTTTAATACAATAGAATAAGGAGCTGCAACAACAGGATAACGTTGTTGTGCGCTCCACCTAAAGTAGGTCTCTCTCTCTCTCTCTCTCTCTCTCTCTCTCTCTCTCTCTCTCTCTCTCTCTCTGCTCTCGCACTTGCACTCACACACGCTTCCTGCGGCACCTTCAATTGGTACCAGAGCAAGGTTCGTGCTTGCCGTTTTTGTGTCTGCGCAAGTGCGCACTTTCGAAAGTGCAAACAGGTTTCTGATTTTGGCATCGGCAAATTCAGCGTTCCGAGAGCGTTTCTCCCAGGCATCCTAGTGTTTTACCCCCCTTTCAAAGCTGTTCGTGCAGTCAAAAGCTTCATCCGAGATACACTTCAGGAGTTGTATTTTTTCAACTCCACTTTTGCTATAGGTACAGGTACAGGTAATGGACACAGGTGCAGGTTGTTCAGAGACTATTTTGGGATTGTATATAGCCATTTTATGGCTATTATGTGCTATTGAGACGGTGTTTATGGGCCAATTAGGAGCACTTTTCAGGATTGACATTGTCTTTGATTTTTCAGGCATCCATCTCCTCACAGGTTCTTGCATACATAGAGGACATCCAGGTTTCTTACAGGTTGCAGTGTTTAGCATCAGCACAGATTTCAGTGGGAGTATTTGATGTGCATATGCATTGTTTTGGCACTTTTGATAGTGCTTGAGCTCTTTTGAGAGCGATTTTACTCTCCGCAGGGATTTGTTTACTGCTTGCACATTTTGTTTGGCGCCTGTTTGAGCGCGTATACTGCACCTTGCAGTATTGTTGACAGTGGATATACGTTGAGTTGCAAAAACTGCCATATGTACCTTTTGTGGAGCCAATTTGGCTTGTTTTTTGCAGTCTCGGCCGTTTCTGAGACTCTGTTCGGAGGCCCTTTCTCAGACTGGGCTGGTTTCTTGTCTGCATAACCTTTTGTGAGGGTCGATAGAGTGAGGTTTTCTTGAGCTGGGGGATTCTCGAATGTTGAGATCCTTTCGGTGATACACGGTGCTGGAGTACCCCTTTTTTGTGGCCTTGCCATAGGACATGTATAGAGAGGGCTAGGTGCATTTGACGCCGTGTTGGCAGTCTTGGGTCAGCTTTTGACTTTTTATACACAGTTAGTGGTTGATGCGCCTGTCTTATGCTCTGAGAGCATTACTTTTTGTGCGTTACTGATCTCTTGTGTGACAGTTTTGGATTGAGATTCTGTTCGTTTTTCTAGGGAAACTATGCCGTATTTTTTCTAGAACTACTAGTGTTTATTGCCATATTATCTTTAGCTTGCAACCATATCATCTAGTGGTGAAAAGGATATTTACAATATCCGGAAATTTGATGGGACAAATTTTGCTATCTGGAAAGAGCAGATTCAAGATGTTCTTATACAAAAAGGCTAGTTGGATCCAATCATGGAGCGCCCAGAGGGAGAGTATACGATGTTAGGTGGGAGAAACTTGATGCTAAGGCCAAATCTACCCTTCATTTGCATTTGGCCGAATCTGTGTACTTTACTATAATTGGAGAAAGGACTGCTAGAGATGTATGGGATAAGTTGTGTTCCAGTTATGAGAACAAAAGTGCCACTAATAAGGTTTTATTGATGAAGAAGCTGTTTTACCTTCGTATGAAGGAAGAAGGTACTATTTCTACTCACATTAATGAGTTCAATATCATTTTCACTCAGCTGACCACTCAGGGTTTGTTCTTCGATGAGGAAATCAAATGTATATTCTTGCTACAGTTTACCCTTGTCTTGGGATACGTTTTATACTGTGATTAGCAAGTCAGCACCTGGTACCAGTCTAGTGTACAATGACGTCCTTGGGAGTCTGTTTACGGCGGAGATTCGCAGGAAATCTCTCGAAGGCAAGAAGGATGGTGATGCGTATGTTGCTAGTGATAGACAGAGGGGTCACACTCAAAGTTGTGCCAAAAGCAAGGAACGTGGGGGCTCGCACAGTAAGTCTCAGGATTCTATGAATAATGTCGAGTGCTATCACTGCCATAAAAAAGGGCATGTGAAGAAGGATTGCGGGAAATGGCAGCAAAGCAAGAAGGATAAACAATCCGGTGAAACTTCTAAGTTTGATGATTCAAACAAGGGCAAAGCAAAGTTAGAGGAGATCAATGTGATAGAGTCCTCAAATGATCCTATTGTAGAGACTCTTCCAGCAGTTTTTATGCCACTTACCTCTGACGTATTGGTATTCACAGCAGATCTACCTATCGAGGCTCTTGTTACAAAAGATGCGCAGTATGCACAGAATTGGATAGTAGATTCTGGTGCGAGTTTCCATGTGACACCACATAGAGAGTGGTTCTGTACTTATTCTCACTCTTCTGGGAAAGTGAGACTTGGTGATGCTTATGAATTAGACATTGAGGGTGTCAAAAATGTCAAATTGCATCTAAGGAATGGCACGCACTTTACTTTATGTAATGTCAGACATGTGCCCAAGTTGACTAAAAGCTTGATTTTTGCTGCTCAGCTTGATGATTTGGGCTACAACACCACATTTGGCAATGATTCGTGGATAGTACAAAAAGGTAATCTTGTTGTACTTAGAGGTCAAAAGCATGGTACCTTGTATTCCATGCATGTGTCAGATGTTGGTCATGATTACATATCTACAGCCGAGCTGCCGTCTACTGAGTTGTGGCATTGCCAGCTAGGTCATATTAGCCAAAAAGGAATGAGAACTCTGAGTCGTTTTGGCTACTTACCTATCTTGTCTTATGTTGACTTTCCCGTTTGTGAGCACTATATCTATGGCAAACAGACTAGGTCCGTGCACTTACCATTGGGTCAAAAGCGAGTTGAACCTCTAGATTTAGTACATAGTGATGTTTGTGGTCCTATGTCAACCAAACCTCTAGGGGGGGCCAGCTATTTTGGGACATTCATCGATGACTCTACTCGAAAGGTGTGGGCATATCCTTTGGAGCATAAGGATCAAGTTCTTCCTGTGTTCCAGAAATTTTTAGCACTCGTTGAGAATCAGTTTGGCAAGAAACTCAAGAGGTTGCGGACTGACAATGGTGGACAGTATGTCTCCAAGGAGTTTGACAATTTCTGTGCTAAAAGGGGGATTAAAAGGTAGTTTACTGCACCAAACACACCAGCTCAGAATGGAGTTACTAAGTGCATGAATGGTACAATTCAGGAACGAGTCATAGCCATGCTTTCTAGGGAAAATCTTACACAAGGCTTTTGGGCATAAGCCGTCTTGATCGTAGTGCACATTATAAATCGTTCGCCTAGTACGCCATTGAATTATGAGATTCCAAAAGAGTTATGGTCTAAACGTAAGCCCCACTATGACCATCTACGTGTTTTTGGTTGTGAAGCTTATGCTCATGTGCCTAAACAACTTTGACAGAAGTTAGAGCCAAAGTAACACAAATGTATTTTCATTGGATATGGTGCAGATGGAGAGATGAGATATTGTCTCTGGCACCAAGAATCTCATTGAGTCATCCATAGTTCAGATGTGATCTTCAATGAGTCGAAGATGCATAAACAACCTATCAAGGAAATAGAGATTCGGAGAGTCACTTTTGAGGATGTTGCCTCGGAGACAGTGAAATCAACTCAGCGGGCTAGTGATGTACCTTCCACTAGCAATGCTCCAAAGGGAGCAGATAGCAATGGTCAAGGAGTGAGACGGTCTACTAGAGTCTCTCGTCCACCTGCGTGTTTTGAGCCAGGTCTTGATTACATCATGTTGACCGATTGTGGTGAGCCAAGCTACTAACAAGAAGCCATGATGACGGATGATGTGGTAAAGTGGGAGCACGCTATGGAATCTGAGTATAACTTTCGATTCTGGCTAATGACACTTGGGACTTGGTAGAACTGCCAAATGATGCAAAAGATTTACCTTGCAAATGGGTTTACAAGAAGAAATTTACCTCACGTGATCCAAATCCAAAGTACAAGGCTAGACTTGTAGCCAAAGGGTTCCAATAGCAAAAGGGAGAGGATTTTGATGAAATCTTCTCGCCTGTGGTCAAGATGATGACACTTAGAATCATACTTGGTCTTGTAGCGATTGAGGACATGGAACTTGTCCAAATGGATGTAAAGAGAGCATTTCTTCACGGGGATCTCGATGAGGATGTTTACATGTAGTAGCCTGAAGGGTTTGTTCAGGAGAATGCATCTCGTGAGGAGCTAGTATGTAGGCTCAAAAAGGCACTTTATGGCTTAAAGCAAGGTTCAAGGCAGTGGTATCATAAATTTGATGCATGTATGAGGTCTCAAGGATATAAAAGGAGCGAAGAGGATCACTGCTTGTACGCATGAAAGCTAGATGATGGCTTGATGATCATTCTAGTTTTGTATGTTGATGGCATGCTTATAGCTGGGAAACCATTTTGGAAATTGCCAACTTGAAGAAAACACTTAGCAATAATTTTGCAATGAAAGATTTGGGGGATGCTACACACTTTCTTGGCATGCGAATCAAAAGAGATCGCAAACATCGTATTTTTGAGTTATCTCAGGAAACATACTTTGAGAAAGTTTTGCAGCGTTTCAATATGCAGGGGGGGAAAGCATTGAGTACCCCAATGCAGGCATTCTTGAAACTCAACAAGGAAGATGCAATAAAATCTGATGCTGAGCGAGCTGAAATGGCTAAGGTACCATATTCTTTGGCAGTGGGCAGTCTCATGTATGCTATGGTGGCCACAAGACCAGACATTGCTTTTTCAGTGGGAGTAGTGAGTCGATATATGGCAAATCCTGGCAGCAAGCATTGGGAAGCAGTGAAGCACATTCTTGGGTACCTCAAAGGTACGATCGACAGGTGTTTATGCTTCGGGAACAATGATGCATCCATCGTGGGTTGTGCAAATGCAGACTATGTGGGCTGTGTCAACAATAGGACATCGACATCTGGCTATGTCTTCATATTTGTTGGAGCAACAGTATCTTGGAGTTCATGTCTTCAAGATTGTACATCGTCTTCCACTACGGACGCGGAGTATGTTGCATTGTTGGATGCAAGTAAAGAGGCTGCATTGTTATCTCGCTTGGTCAGAAATCTTGGCATTGATGAGACTCCAGTGATATATTGTGATAGTCAGAGTGCTCTTGCATTGGCAAGGAATCCCGTGCTTCACTCCAAATCGAAACACATTGAAGTCAGGTATCATCTCGTGAGAGATTTCTTGGCCAAAGAGCTCATTGATTTGGTCAAGATACACATTGACGACAACCCAGTAGATGCTTTGGCAAAAGGCTTAGCTTTGGAGAGGTTTACACATTGCAGTGAGTTGATGGGTATATCTTGAAGCCACTAAATTGCTTCACGGTTGTACATACCATGTCACTTGGGCTGCGTTGGCCTTCAAGTGGGAGTTTGTTGGGATTCAAGCCAACTGGCCGGACATCCCACTTACTACTAACCCATCTATTAACTTAACCATGTATACAATTATTCTTTAATACAATAGAATAAGGAACTGCAACATGATAACGTTGCTGTGAGCTCCACCCAAAGCAGGCCTCTCTCTCTCTCTCTCTCTCTGCTCTCACACTTGCACTTGTACACGCTTCCCACGACACCTTCAATGAAGAAGAGGCATTGGCTATTCTTCGGGAAATGCTACAAGTTGGCTGCACACCCAATATAATTACATACAGGCAAAGAGGGAACATCTGTAGATCAATTTTAGAAAGAGAAGGAAATTACACCAGGCAAACATCCCCTACCTTAGCAAGACAAATTGGCACAGTTGATTGTGCGCATGAGTCGTGAAGAGATAAGATACTCTTCTACCTTATACACTTCTGGATTCTTTGATGGTTTGGGCTCCACCTACATACTTTGACCCCAACAACACAGCATGCAAAATGTTCAGGATGAAACCCATATGCAAGGCCCAACTGACAATAGGGTAAAGCCAACATCTACACTTCTGGCTTCTCTGCTTCTTCCAGCCGTGCTACAAATTCTGGCCACAGTAGCACATCGTCGAAACTTTTCAGGTTGTGCATCAAGTGGCACTAGGCATAGTGTCAAGGGCAAGCCGACTAGCACGGGGGATTGAGCACTGGACACAAAGGCAACCTTGTCACGATTCACAACACTAGAAAAGCACACTTAAAACCGTCACAAAACATCCATCACAAAGAGCTCGTAAACTGTAACATTTAATGGTCTAGTAACTTGTGTGTAGCGGAAAATAGCATAAACATAGTGAGCATTTCATTAGAATAGCTTGCTAATGAGAATAACAAGAGTGCTTGGGTGGAGAGAGCAACAAAAAGTATAACACCTAGTTAGATAGCATGAACAATACTTCAAAAGAGAGAGAAATTAAGCAATTGACAACAGTTGAGGACCGGATTTGCATGTAGCCGGTCCCCCCTCCAAAAGGCTTTGTATTATGGTTTCTCCCATCAAGAGAGACATTTTACAATACAATTCTTTGTGTTCCTTCAATACTAGCTAGTGCAATGAAGATGGAAACTTCATGCACTAAGCAAAACACTTATCAAACACAACATCAATTCCCTCACGGTCCTAGACCCAAGACCTCACACACCTTCGAAGATGGTGAGAGCTAGCGGGGTATGAGAGTAGATTAAGAGGAAGAAGGAGTATTCTTACGAAAAAGATATACATCTCCTCACATAATCACTCATATTAGCATAGCTTAGCTTAGTAATTAGCACGGTAGAGGAGATGAGCATGCATTGAAGCTTGGCTCTTGGTTGGATTTGCATCACAAAGCCAAGAATTGTTGGTGTAGGCCTCCCTTCTCACAAGCTTGGAGTAGGTGGTAAGCTTTCCATTAAAGCTTGAGAAGGAGAGAGAGAGAGAGTCTTCTTGCTTCACACATGAGATTGTGTGAGTGTGTGTGTGATAATGCCTTGCAAAAATCAGCCCCCCCTCTCTCTCTTGGTCGACCCCCCTTGCTAAATGCTCATGCTACAGCCCTATTGGACCTCCCTAGGCCTAGCCAATGGAAATTAAGCATGATAATTGATAGCCTTCTGACATGTGTCCCCCTTTTTCCTTTTGTGAGAGCTTTAGATAATTAATAAATGCAGCTAAACTCTCATTGGACCCCTTTGCCTCCTGGCCAATAGGAATCAGGCAAGCCATTGGGTTGCTGAATGCTCATTGGACCCCTTGGGAGGCTGTCCAATAATTTTCTAGAGAGCTTATTCTTATTGGTTCTTTTATTAAGTGTTTTTAAATTAATTAAACTAGATTTACTCTAGCCTAATTCTCATTGGTCCACCTCCAAGGCCATCCAATAGGAATTGAGTACACCTTGTGGGCATCTAGGCTAGGGAGCTGACATGTGTCCGTCATTCCCTTTGTGTAAAGGGAGCTTGTGTGTGTGTGTGTGTGTGTGTGTGTGTGTGTGTGTGTGTGTGTGTGTGTGTGAGTTTCTCTCTCATCTCCTAGTTCTAGGGCTCGCCCCCTCCTATGTAGGGATGGTTGAAGACTTTTGGGACACACACAAAGCATCCAAATTTCCTAAGCTTTGACCTTTGGACACAACCTTTGAATTTTGGAACCTTAGCATTTTGGAAGTCTTAATGGGCTGAACCTTAGGGTCTTTTAAGCCCATTGTTGCACATTGCTCTTTTGCAGATGGCCCCCCCTTTGGATCCCTATTTCCTTCCTTTGGATCCCTACTATGGCCGGTCTGCTAACTTAACCAATATTCTAGCTTTTTCTCCCCTAACACTTCCCCATATTAAATGATCAGTTTAACATGAGAAAATCATTTAGGAGAATTAGATATTGATTATTATGACATTACCTCTCTCTTGAAATCATAGTCGTCCTCGACTATGATTTCAAGTCATCCTCGACTATGGGGTAGAGAAGATAAAGCATATTCATTAGTCCTTTTCTTAGCGGGTAGAGGATCCCTATTTTACCCTACGACATCGTTCTAGAATGGATGACTAGTCCATTTGGTGCTTGAGAGCCTAAGCTGGCGCAAGCATGTCTGCACATTAGTCCTATTAATCTTCCATAGTAGAGTGACAAGCTCTACTTGGTGTTTGGGAGACTTCGTCTCCGCAAACTTGATCTAAGCATGCATACTAGTTCATATTTGTACACTATAAAGAAAAAGAGAGTCCTATAAGACAAAAACTTTGTTTATTTTTAACATTTGTACATTTGATTACTCTAGGGAAGCATTGTAAGCATTGACAAGGTTTAGGTTATCCTTTGATTGTACACCTTGCATCCATCTATCATCTTCAAAAGGATATTTCTTAAACTTAATAAGATATCGTCGGATAGTCTTACCGCCTCTTACTACCTTGTATTCATGTCAGAAAATGGACTCGAGCTGCAACACCTCTTCTTGGTCCTCGATCTCCGATGGGTCTTCAATAGTTGGTTCTTAAGGTGGCTCTCCTTTGTAAGGTTTTAGTAGGCTCACATGGAAAACATTGTGTATGAGCCAATGGTTGGGTAACTTGAGTTGATATGCCATCTCATTGATTGGCCTAAGAATTTGGAAGGGACCATAGTACATTTTTGCTAACTTAGCATAGTACTTTTGGTGTCCCGTAGGATTCTTGCAAGTCATGTGCCTTAATCGAGCCTTGGGAAATTCGAGTAAGACCCAATCATTTTCTTTAAAGGCTTGGGCTCTTCTGTTCTTGTTCATGAGTAGCCTTTTGCCTTTGCTGTGAGATAGAGATATCATCCCTAATCTTTTGGAAAGATTCTTGTAGGTCTCGGCTATACTCATCTGCAGCGAAGATCTTTCCGTGTACCTTAAGTAGAAAGGGACTTTTTGATCTTCCCTCAATTACCTCGAAAGGTGCTTTTCCCTGGAAGTATGTATAGTGTTATTGTAGGCGTACTCCACTAAGGGTAAGTACTTCTCCCATTGGGATCTTTGATCTACTTCCATTACATAGGCTTTTAGTAGATCGAGGATTGTTAGGTTAGCTATTTCACTTTGGCCATCCGTTTGCGGGTGATAGGCCGAAGAGAAGTTTAGCCTTGTTCCTAAATTCTCAGAGAGACCCTTCCAAAAATTACTGGTCATTCTAGGATCTCTATTTGACACTATGGACATTGGCAAGCCATGGTACTTGAAGATTTGTGAAATGAAGAGGGTTGCCATTTGATGGGCTTTGATAGTCTTTTTGACAGGTATAAAATGAGCTTGTTTACTGAACCTGTCTAATATCGTCAATATTTCCGTATTCCCACGGATAGACTTAGGCAACTCAAAGATAAAATCCATGGATATGCTCTCCCATGGTGAATTAGGGATTGACAAAGGTTGAAGCAATCCAGGTTGCTTCCCTTTATCAAACTTTGTCTTTTGGCATACCACACATTTAGAAACATACTCTTGTATGTTTGCTTTCATGGTAGGCCAATAGAAATATGTTTCAATCCCCTTTAGGGTAGACTGAATCCCTCTATGCCCTGCATAAGGAGGAGCATGAGATTCATACATTACTTTCTCACGTAGTGAGCTAGTAACACATAGTCTATTGCCGTAGAGAAGATAACCATCTTGTAAAGTAAATGGTCCTTCTTTCTTCCCTAGTGCAAGGGCTGAAATCACATCTCTAAAATTGGGATCAATAGCATACTTATCTATCATAGAAGATAGATCATTGTGAGTTGCTATGGAAACCGCATTCACTCTCAGCCGCCTTGAGAGTGCATCGACTACTTGATTATGCTTGCTAGCAATGTGAGCAATATGAAAATGAAATTGCGAAAGAAAGTTTGCCCACCTCATTTTTTTTGTCGGAGAGCTTGGTCTGCCTCATGAAGTATTTAAGACTTTGGTGATCCGTTCGCAGAATGAAAGGAGTCCCCAATAAATAGTGCTTCCATGAGCCTAAGGCATGTAGAAATGCGAGGATTTCCTTTTCATATATGCCTAGAGCTTGCTCAACAGGGTTGAGCCTTTGACTTTCATAGCCTATGGCGTGCCCTTCTTGAAGTAAAACAGCTCCAAGGCAATCACCACAAGCATCACATTGGACCTCAAATGGCTTTGAGAGATACGGTCGTGTAAGCACAAGTTGAGAGATAAGCTTTTCGAAAGCATTGTTCTCCTTGGTAGACCATGTGTACCTAACGTTTTTCTTTGTTAGGTCATGTAATGGTCCTGCTATTAGTGAGAACTTTTCTATGAAGCATCTATAGAATGCGCACATACCTATAAAGCTTCTTAATTCATGAAGATTCCTTGGTTTAGGCCATCCTTTTATTACGTCTAACTTTGATGGATCCATTTGGATGCCATCTTGAGAGATAATGTGACCTAAATACTGAATCTCTTTTTAGAAAAAATCACTTTTCTTTCAATTAACATAAAGTTTATTCTCTCTTACAACTTGAAATATTACCTGGAGGTGTTGCTTGTGTTCATCTAATGAATTAGAGTAGATGAAGATATCATCAAAGAACACTCCAGTAAAGGTTCGGTGAGGCCTGAATAGCTTCTCCATCAAGCTGTTGAATGTGGCTGGTGCATTGGTCAAGCCAAAAGGCATGACAATGTATTCGTAAAGACCAAACATAGTGCGAAATGCGGTCTTTACAATGTCTTGATCAACTATCCTTATTTGATGATAGCCACTTTTTAGGTCAATCCTAATGAAGTAGGTGGATCCTTGTAGCTTATCAAATAGGTATTCTACCCGTGGAACTGGAAACCTATTTTTGATAGTGATCCTATTTAGTGCTATATAGTCAACACACATACGATATGTGCCGTCTTTCTTTTGCACTAGTAGCACTTGAGAACAAAATGGAGATGAGCTAGGCCTAACCATGCCCTTCTCAACTAACTCATGCACTTGCCGCATAATCTCCTCTTGTTGAGCTTGAGAAAATCTATAAGGAGGTTTGTTAGGCGGTGAACTTCCTGGAAGAAGTTCAATTGCATGGTCATCATTGCCTCGTTTAGGCGGTGCTCACAAGGGATGTCGTCAATAAAGAAATCTTGAAACCCCTTGAGAAAATTGGATAACTCTAATTCCTTTTGATTGTGTATATTTTCTTTTGCTAAAACATTAGGTTCATTTTGAGAATCTTTAACAAAAATCATGTACACGGAAATAGAGCTCTTTATTGACTTGTTGAAAGCTTGTGTATGTACATTGGGTATAGTGTTACCCATTTCCTTAGCATCTATATACATATCTTTTTCCATGAACTTAAAGGAGATTCTCCTTTTAGGGAATTTAACATTGGCAGCCATGCGATCAAACCATGGTGCCCCTATGATTACAACCTCATGCTTGAGAGGAGAGATATAGAAGTCCTATTTGTCCACATAGCTTTGGACATGGAGCCTCAATTTATTGATTAAGGGAGTGACTGAAGCTTCTTGCCCCTTGAAAGCACCGTTTGCAGGTAGGACATCTCCCATCTCGTAAGCTTGTATGCCTAGCTTGGTGGCCAACTCTATAGATATAAAATTGTGAGTAGAACCAGGGTCAAAGAGAATAAAAGCATCATGTTCTCTTACCTTTCCCCAAGCATGGCATAGAGGAGATCCTTTGTGGTGAATTTCCTCCTCTTGAATTTCAACCAAGGTAGCTCTAGGAGGTTCATGGCGGGTGTTCTTTTGGGGACAAGCGCGGTACGCATGCCCTTGCTTGCCACACTTGAAACAACGGCTATCCTTGCAATAACACTCAAACTGTTTAGGAGAGAGTTTATTTTTGCCTTTATAAACTCCCTTCTCTTTAGCTTTGTTGGAGTTGCCCTTAGGAGACTTTTGGACATTGTCCTTCCCCTTAGGCTCATTGGAACCTTTGTTTTCTGTGGGCTTAGAATTTCTTTTAGCCCCTGTTTGGAAATTGATTCGAGAGGCCACCATAGTATGGTGTATAACCGTCGATATGGTGTGTGGCCTTTGGGAGTTGACATACTCCGCCATTTCTTCAGTTAAGCCCGCAATTGTTGCTTTTTCTCTCCAAAATCCAACTTTTTGAAGACAGTGGCTTTGAGTTGTAGGTCCCAAAACTTGTCTACATATTTGTGAATGGATTCGCAAGGAGAGAGCTTTAAGCTTCGCCATTCGGTGAGTACTTTGTCTTTGGCATTGGTGGCCAAAAACTGCTTCATAATGGAAGCTCTTAAAGCTTTCCATGTTCGTGGAGTTTCACCGTTGGCATGGAGGCTAGACCACCATTGCCTGCAGACTTTTGAAAGTGCATAGCTACATGGCGTAGCTTAGAGGACTCCGTGAAGCCCTCATCTCCAAACACCGCATCGAATTGTTGGATAAAGGCCAAGACTTTGTCTGTAGCACCAAAAGTGCCATCATAGGTAAGGAAAGAGATGCTCTTCCCTCCCTCTTTGAATTTCTTGAGCTTGGACGACCTCTTCCATGCGGCATAGGATTACCTATGGCCTCTTCTTTTTGATGGTTCAAAGGTTGCACCATCACTTTCTTCAGAAGATGAAGAATTTGAGGAAGATGGAGAAGAGGGTGACCTCTTTCTTGTCTTTTTCTTTCCTTGATCTTCTTTGTCTACACCATCACTTTCATAAGAGGAAGAAGATGGAGAAGAGGGTGTCCTCTTTCTCGCCTTTTTCTTCTCTTGCTTCTTGTCATCCCTCTTTGAAGTATGGTGTGGAGAAGTATGCGACGGTCTTCTCAGTTTTGGAGGTGATGGAGAGTGTTTAGCCCGCCGTCTTCTTGGAGCCATCTCTGCCGAGGTGGGAGGAGACGCACTTCTTTCTCATTCCTTCGGTGGAGGATCTTGAATTCTCCTTTGAGAAGGAAACGTGTCATCAAGGAGCAAATTTCTGAGCCCTTCATATGGATCCTCTTCTTCTTCCCAAATCGGAGAGAGGCCTCTTTTGGAAGTCTCGCAAGGTGGCTTCCTAGGTGCTCTCTCATCATGGTGGGGAGCTTCCATGAGCACGAAGCTGCCGTTGCACTTCACTTTGGAGGGATGGATTGACCATGGCTTGTTGAAGCCTAGAAACAAGATAGTTAACAAGCATTGGGGTAGTGCTCATTAGCAAAATCAAAGTTATCAACATTAATTTCACTCTCTTTACTATTGTCAGCCATTCCAACAACTTTTAGGTGTAGACTTTTTAGGTGTACTTTGGCACTTCAAGCCCTAGTTGCTACTCCTCTTTACCCCTTTAAAAAAGCACTCAAGCTACTGTACCCGTGGCTCGAATACCATTAATTGCAAGGAATAGAAGAGAGGGTCGTTCAACACCAAAACAGCCCTGGCTCCTGTCAAGCTTCTAATAGCTCAATAGTGGTTAAGAGGTAGGCAAGCCCCGTAGGGAGCCCGTAGGACTCCACTATTAAGACCATAGCTCTTGACGGTGATGCCCCATTAGCTGCACAAAGGCAGGCGCACTGCAAGGCTGAAAAATCCCTATTCTACTTACTCACATGCAATTAATAGTACCAACCATTTATAGCTAGCTTGAGGACCTCCGTTCTTGAGCAAGAAAAGAGAAACCTTGTGCTCTGATACCAATGTAGCATTTAATGGTCTAGTAACTTGTGTGTAGCAGAAAATAGCATGAACATAGTGAGCATTTCATTAGAATAGCTTCCTAATGAGAATAACAAGAGTGCTTGTGTGGAGAGAGCAACAAAAAGTATAACACCTAGTTAGATAGATGAACAATAATTCAAAAGAGAGAGAAATTACGCAATTGACAACAATTGAGGACCGGATTTGCATGGAGCCGGTCCCCCCTCCAAAAGGCTTTGTATTATGGTTTCTCCCATCAAGAGAGACATTTTACAATACAACTCTTTGTGTTCCTTCAATACTAGCTAGTGCAACGAAGATGGAAACTTCATGCACTAAGCAAAACACTTATCAAATACAACATCAATTCCCTCATAGTCTCAGACCCAAGACCTCACACACCTTCGAAGTTGGTGAGAGCTAGCGGGGTATGAGAGTAGATTGAGAGGAAGAAGGAGTATTCTTACGAAAAAGATATACATCTCCTCACATAATCACTCATATTAGCATAGCTTAGCTTAGTAATTAGCATGGTAGAGGAGATGAGCATGCATTGAAGCTTGGCTCTTGGTTGGATTTGCATCACAAAGCCAAGAGTTGTTGGTGTAGGCCTCCCTTCTCACAAGCTTGGAGTAGGTGGTAAGCTTTCCATTAAAGCTTGAGAAGGAGAGAGAGAGTCTTCTTGCTTCACACATGAGATTGTGTGAGTGTGTGTGTGATAATGCCTTGCAAAAATCAGCCCCCCCTCTTTCCCTTGGTCGACCCCCCTTGCTAAATGCTCATACTACAGCCCTATTGGACCTCCCTAGGCCTAGCCAATGGAAATTAAGCAGGATAAGTGATAGCCTTCTGACATGTGTCCCCCTTTCCCCTTTTGTGAGACCTTTAGGTAATTAATAAATGCAGCTTAACTCTCATTGGACCCCTTTGCCTCCTGGCCAATAGGAATCAGGCAAGCCATTGGGCTGCTGAATGCTCATTGGACCCCTTGGGAGACTGTCCAATAATCTTCTAGAGAGATTAATTCTTATTGGTTCTTTTATTAAGTGTTTTTAAATTAATTAAACTAGATTTACTCTAGCCTAATTCTCATTGGTCCACCTCCAAGGCCATCCAATAGGAATTGAGTACACCTTGTGGGCATCTAGGCTAGGGAGCTGACATGTGTCCCTCATTCCCTTTGTGTAAAGGAAGCTTGTGTGTGTGTGTGTGTGTGTGTGTGTGTGAGTTTCTCTCTCATCTCCTAATTCTAGGGCTCGCCCCCTCCTATGTAGGGATGGTTGAAGACTTTTAGGACACACACAAAGCATCCAAATTTCCTAAGTTTGACCTTTGGACACAACCTTTGAATTTTGGAACCTTAGCATTTTGGAAGTCTTAATGGGCTGAACCTTAGGGTCTTTTAAGCCCATTGTTGCACATTGCTCTTTTGCAGATGGCCCCCCCCTTTGGATCCCTATTTTCCCTCCTTTGGATCCTATTGTGGCCGGTCTGCTAACTTAACCAATATTCTAGCTTTCTCCCCTGGCACTTCCCCATATTAAATGATCAGTTTAACACGAGAAAGTCATTTAGGAGAATTAGATATTGATTATTATGACATAAACATGACTAAAGAGTAAGCAATAAGAAGTGTAAAGATTATAAATGAGCATTCAAATCGAGTAATGAGCATAACATATATCATAAAGAAGGAAGAGAATAACATCCAATGAAAATCTTTAGCCCTTTACAATACCTCACCTTGCTCAAAGTCCATGCTCTCAGCCTCCGCAGATTCATTACTACTCACGTACCACATCTCAGCACCAACGTCAACAACAGGACTAGCAGCACGCCGTTTAGAAGCCATCACCACAAACTATACAAACAAAAAAACTCTCAAGTTTGCATAGCAGGTTTACACAAAAAGAAGCAATCAGTTACGGCACTTATATAGAGGAGTTCTACATAATCATAAAGTCGCACAATACAATTGGCTATTCATAGCATTCTGCAAATTCCCAATCTGGTCACTAGTACAACACATTCAAGATAATCTAAAAGCCTACATATCATCACCAATATGCTACTGCATTCAGTGCATTACAAATTCCTAGCCTTGTAGTTCTCAAATCGGAGCGTAGAGACTCCATGCAAAAACCAATACAACATATGTATGACAGTCCAAAGGCTTACAAATCATCACAAATACCCCACTGCATTCACTGCATTACAAAGCCTAGCCTTGAAACTTTGCAATCGGACTGTGGAGACTGCACACAAAAAATCATGCTTTCATTACCCCCTTCACAAATTCCAAATGCATCCTCATGTGCCCCACATGTGGATGGACATGCAACAAGACCACAAACTACATTAACCATTACACTTGAAAGAGAAGGCTTCAGACCAGCAGGACGAGTTGTACACTGTACACATAGAGAGAGTGGGTGCGGGTGACCCTTGCGGTAAACTGTTTCAAGCGTGCTGTCAAAATAAACTGACACGCTTTTGAGCTTCATGTGCATGCGAAGTGACGCCCTCCTCAGCGTCCTCTGCACGGACTGCATCACACATTCACTACGCCGCACGGCATCTCCACATCCAAGCCTCACGCCACAGCAAGAAACCCCATCACGTTCAATGCGTCGCATGGCCTGCCAAATCCAAGCTACAGCTCCCCGACTGCACGCCGCAGCAAGAAAAGACTTAACTTAATGAAATCCCTCCTTTTCAAGGCAAAACTCCACGTGTCTTGCATCCCTTTACCTTGCATCTACGGTCCATGTTTTGCACCATAAATCCATCCACCCCACTATGGCCTTGTGCACGCCAAAAAGATTCATTTACTATTCTAAAATTGAAATAACATTTAATATAAGTCTCAATCATCACTAAAAACATTGCAAGTATGCCTAACTCAACTCAACTCTAACGCTTCTTTTAGAAAGCGAACAAGTAAGTGCTACTTTGGAGAATAGCTTTCTATTCAAAAGTTTAAGCTTCCTCTTCACAAGACTTTTGAGTCCCTTAGGGACACTTGTCTCTCAAAGAAATTTGGAGAATAGATTTCTATTCACAAGACTTTTGAGTCTCTTAAGGACACTTGTCTCTCAAAGAAATTTGGAGAATAGCTTTCTATTTACAAGACTTTTGACTCTTTTAGGGACACTTGTCTCTCAAAGAAATTTAAACGACCTTCACCTTTTGGGTACTAAGGCCTTTAGCAGGCTAATAAAGACCTAATAACTTCTGCAAACACAACCCTCTTCTACTTTTGCACTGTAGTTTCCTATCATGCCACTGTGATCCTTCAACTTGCTATTTCCTTCTTGATTGATTGGACTTACCTTTCCATGTGATCAAAAGTTAATTAATATATATGAACAATTGAAATCTTCTTACCTTTTTGGCATGCTTAAAGGCCTTAGTACCCGAAGGGTGAAGCTCGTTCAAATTTCTTTGGAAGACAAGTGTCCCACCGCTTGGAAAAAAGACAAATTACCATGTACCAATGTTCCATTTATTCATGTAGCCACTAAATCGGCCAAGAAAGATGGCATATTATGTATGCATATCACAAGTACTGGCCATATTATACAATGCATCCCAAGAATCATACGATGTTATAGATTTAAATAAACTCGTTTCTATGTTTGTAGAGAACGGCTTCACAAAGCAGCGTATTGTTACATATATTACCAAATTCATTGAAGTAAGCAAGTTTCCTGGCATTAGATTTAGCATTAATACCTTAAAACACAAAATTGGTAGAGGATAGGTCCACTTCGTGGCCTATCCTCCACCAAGTGTACCTTTCCTCAGGGATGGGGGAGGGCTACACACATGCATGTGCACGCACGCGTGCGCATGTACACACACACTGTGTTACTTGTCCATAGGATTTTTAGCATAATGGATATCCACTGTGGGGTGGAACCCTTATAATGCTATGATGGTTACAAAACCCCTAGCTGGCAAAAAAATGTGGTTATAATCTACTGCCCTCACTAAACACTGTCGTGAAGGCGCTATGGTGGTTTTGCTATGACGAACTGCATCACAGGCGGCATCTCATTCTCGGATCCCCAGGAAGAGCTCGCTGCACTCAGTACTCTCTGCACGCTACACGCATTTAGTGATGGTGGCCTTCCTCCTTCTTCTATTTAAGAGGTGAGGATGCACTCTACTCCTCAGTCAGCCTTGTGTGATTTCTGCTTGAGTAAAGTGTAAGGACTGTGTGTTTATTCTCTCCCCTGCACCAAACATGGAGCTTGCAACACAAACAACACAGATTGGCCACTAAGCTTGGTATCAAGGGTTTTGTTTTGTTTCTTTCTTATTTTTCTTGGGATAATGTAATAGATATGGTAAATCTCTGTCACTGTTGGGGGTTCCATCGTTGCAATAGCTCCAATGACCAATAAAATTATCAATCCGGAGGGATGAGCTATCCGGCTAGGGCATGGAAACACTCACACGGTTAGTGAGCTAATCGTGGCAACACAAATGGTTAACTCTACGAGGTGAGCTTCTCGGCCTATGGAGGAGCTAAGCCACAATGAAGGGAAATCTCCATATCCACTTCTCTTCACCTCTAATCAACCCAATCACACACACTACGATTGCAAGACGCACACAACACTAATCCTATCATGCAACACACTAATTGCAAGCACACACAATAGATCTGTCGAGTACCACACTCCAATCAACAAACCTACATGCACACACAAGAAAAAGAGGGCAATCACACAAGATTAGAGAGGGATTAACCACTAATTAGTTAAGATCTAGTTAATCTAAGCATCATAGGCAATCATAAGAAGTAAGAGAGATGCATAGTGAGAGAGAATGAATCATTTGATTAGTGTTAATCAAGTATCATGAGCAAGGAGAAGATCAAGGACTCCATAGACACACACCTCAAGAGCTCTCACCAAAGAGTGCTCTCAACAAATGACTTGAGAACCTTAATTTCTTTCACACACTACCTTATATACCTAGGTTAAAAATATGCAATGTCTGGGCGTCCAAGGCCTTTAGGGCTCACCACTTACTGAATCTGCAACCTAGGCACAGTAAGTGACCTATTCTTTACAACTTGGAACTCCCATTGAGCCCGTAACACATTAAAATATTATAATGGCTTGAAATAAATCGGGAATTTACAATACGTGACCATTTTGGAAAATGTGGAAAATGTGTAACTCCAATCTTTATTGCTTCTTTGCATTCATCCTTGATGTGCATTCGTATGTCTTCGGTCTTTAGCAGCTTTTGTTAGCTGACATTGACTCAATTAACATTCCCCTCTTCCTATTTTAGTGCCCGTCCTCGAGTACTGTTGAAAAGTGTCCGTGGAGGCAAGGAAAGGTTTTTGATTGGTTGTTGATGGACTGATTTTCTTCATTTGTCGTTGGATTTTGATGAGGTTCAATCTGTTGCAGCATCTTCATTGGTTTGAATATGTCTGTTTTGTGAGAGATGATGTTGCATTTGTCCGTTGTAATAGCATAATGATGAGGCTGTTGTTTATTTATGAAAAGTAGTACAAGGGAAGTAGAATGATGAGGATCTAAATTAGGGTCTAATACCTGGATGACCAAAGGGGAAAAAACCCAGTGGGAAAAAAGTGCCTTTGGGATAAGCGCATTATTGGAGTACGTATTAGCATGGGAAATATTAATAAAGTACCGATGGGATTATTTGCTGATAGATATGGAATTAAAAAGGCAGCAAATATGAAAGGGTAGCATGATGGAACATTGGTTTTCGTGTTGTAGTCCACTCAAGGTGCATAGGTGGAAGCAAAAAAGAGTGTCTAATACATATGTACAATGATGGACATCCTATTTATGCACACACAAAAATGCATGGGAAACAATATGCTGTGCAAGAATGATTTTGAGAGGTAATTCAGAAAGATGGTGTATCTATAAAAGCATATGACATGGCTTTGCAAGCTAGCACCCCTTTAAGAATGGTTTTTGTTGACGAGGATATATGTTCTCATCTTACTGTGCACTGTGCGTGAGTGTTGGACTCTACGACACTCCACCAATTGTAAGTTAATAGACTTCAACTCTTATGCTCATCTCATCTAGCATGAGCGACATGACTTTAGATATACCAACTCTTCTAGCTTGAGCGTAAGCCTAATAACTACGACTCTTAACACAGAGATTATTATGACTCGAAGCTTCGGGACTAATGCTTTGCTCATTTTATGGCTCAGCAGCCCGACTCTGACTATACCAAAGAGTGTTTTTTGCACCCTGTCGACTTGACTTTTTACATTCTTGTGCTTACTACTACAAACATTTCTTTAGGTAAAAGTAAGCTTGAATCCTGAAAAAGAGGATTAGTGAAGGACCAAGTTGGCATTGAAGGTTTCTTTTGCCATACCTCTTTTATAATCTTTGAATCTGCATTCATGCTGGTTGGGTTGTCCTTCTTTGACTGTGAAGACTCCATTATCTATTTGATTCTCCAATTGGGCTTGGTTTAAGAAGTCTTTGATGTTGTTGTAGGCCTCTGTTGATCGTTGACATTTGACTTTTGACTAGGAGCATTGGAAGACTTAGGAATCCAAACCTCTTGAGGAACTTTGTAAATTCATTGTTGACTTTGTTTAGCTCTAGATCTTGTTGAGCTCTTGAGATCTTCATGCAGGTCTGGTGTAGCTACAGTTGACTGGTAGCCAAATCTTTGTATAACCTCTGTAGAATCCTTGTCTAAGAGGAAAATTCTTTAAGATCCATCTTTTTTCTGTATCCTCTTGTGAGTTGTGGTAGACTTCAACATATTTTGATGTTGTTCTGCTATATACCTGCTTCTTAGGTATCCTAGAATATTGTCGAGGTTGATACCTTGTGGACCTTGTTTCTTGGGAGGGAGTTGATGTTACTTCATATGTCCTTACCTGCGGTTTTGGTACCCATATTTGTCTGTTACTTCCATAGAACTCATGTGCTTTGAAGATCCACTGTGATGCTTCATATGTCCTTACCTGCGGTTTTGGTACCCATATTTGTCTGTTACTTCCATAGAACTCATGTGCTTTGAAGATCCACTGTGATGCTATCCATCCCATGTGTTTGTATTTCTGTGTTAATTTCCTGTCCTTAATCCAAACTGGATCATTGACTTTGACTAAACTACTCGGGACAAACACTTGCTTGACTTTTGTTTTCTTTCTTGAGTACTTTGGCTGAAATATCTTTGCTTTTCTAGGTGTCTCCTTAGAGGGTTCACTTGGGTTAGCAATTGACTTATGTTCAAAGCCTGACTTGCGTGAAGAAGCTAATCTATGAGTGTTCTTTGATGTAGAGGCATATTCTGTCACACCTTCTTTGCTAATCGGTGAAAGTTCCACTTTAGCTTTACCTTTGTCTGCAAGATTTGTCTTCGATCCTTGTGACTTTGCAACTCTGAATTTGGCATTTTTGGTTCTATTAGAGATCTTTGTCCAGCTTTTGCCATGGTCTCATCTTGATCTAAATGTTTCTCTATGGAGGGTAGCTTGAGACTTTTTGTTGCAATCTGACTTACAACAGTTGATTTTGCTGGCAATGAGTGATTGATCTTTGGACTTCCTATTGCTTTTTAGTTGTTGGAAACCTTGTTCTTCTTAACTTCTTGCTTTGGTGGAATTCTCTGCTCAATAGATTTTGTGGTTGCTCTTTGTTCTATTTGATCTGCACATGCTGTTGCCTGATTTGCTTTGAAGTTTTGATCAATGGAGATGAATCATCTTTAATAAGATTTGCTTTGGCATCGGTCTCCATTTTAACTGTGGTTGAGGACTTTGTGCTGTCGTCCACGGGTGACCAGTCTTAGTCTTCATTCTTTGTTGTCTTTGATGACTGTATCCTGTTTACATTCTGTATCTCTAACATCTTTTGTGCCATTGGCATTCCGATGATGATGTTGTTTGGCATATCTTTTGCTGTGATCACATAGAATTGAGCTATGATGATATGTGAAGTTACTTCAATGGTTGTGGAGATGATTCCCAAGCATTCTGCTCGTTTGTTTCTTGATATGCTCACAAATTCAGGAGCATCTTCCAGTTGTGGTTGGCCACATCTTTTCCAAGTGCAAAAAGACATGAGATTCTTGTCTAACTGAAAATCTAGCTGTACTTCTCTTGACAACTTTTCTTCGTTTTCATCGATGATGTTGCACTTGACCATCTCACGATTTGTGTCTAAACTGACTTCTTTTTCTATGGCAACATCCTTTGGTTGAGCTTTATCTACGTTTTCTTTGCCTTGACCACCTGCTTCAATTGATGTTGACTCCATTGGCTGTGATATTGTACTTCTTGTCTGCAATTGATGAGCATTGTCCACCTGCATGTGAGTAACTCTTGATCTTAGAAGATCCAGTGTACTTTCTGGAAAAATCTGTCTCTTCGAAGGAGATTTTGGTGGTGACCTTTGTGCAGCTTTCTGGACTTTAGCTCCCATTGACTTTGACTTGTCTATCACCTGTTGTGGAAGCTTGAGGCTTTGCATCATCTTTAGATAGTCTTTGACTTCAGTAGGGCCATCTGTAGGGGTTTGTACAAGGTCATGACCTTGCTGATATTTGTTACCATGTGCATCTTGATATGCATATGTGAGCTTGATCACATGTAACTGCTTGAACACTATTGGATTTGTCGGCTTTTGACTTTGATTTGTGGAGATCAGCTGAAACTTTTGTCCCTGATAATCTTCATAAAGGCATTTATCTGTAGACTCTGATGGAATATGGGTCAATTGGAAACTTCCATAAACCATACGATCTTTCAATGGTTTCTGCTTTGAAGGGGTATGTTGGCTAGAAGCCCTAGGGCTTCTACTTGGTGTAGCATTTCCTGGTACATAAGTTGAACTTGATGGATTTACAACTCCCCCCTTCCTAGGGTGATCACTATAACCTACTTCATTGTAGGAGTTCAAAATTGTTTGGCTTTGGTTCAGTCTCACCTTTTGGGACTGTGAAGGTACACTTTGGGTAGCATTGTTGATGTTTAGCATCTATAAACCTTCTACACAGTTTCCTATGTATCTCCTTGAAACATGACAAATTATTCCCCAAGTCAAGCTGTAGATAGCATTATCTATGCCTTGATATTGTCTATCCCATGGGTCTCCTATGATTTGAGCTTCCATGGTTTCAGGATCCAAGGCATCATAGATGCTAGACTCCCGTCTATATCTACGACTATTTTGGTCAAAGTATATGTTCGTCTGGTTACAACATCAAAGCTTGATTTTTGATGGAGGAGAGTTTGGCTCTGAACAGATTTTTGGGTTCACTCGGGTAATATCCTTTAGCTCTAGAGAGGATGGGCTTTAATAGATTCGTTCTTCTAAAATGAGCCATCCTTTCTGATCTATCCTTCACGCACTTCTATGAGCTGGTATGTGGGTTGTTCAAACACTGGTTGATCCTTTTTGTACAGTTTTCCTTTTTGGTCTACATAGTGTGCATATGAATTATGTGTGCCATACAATGCTAACATCATTCTGTTTGATGTGTCCCTTAGATTCCTGAATGATTGCACACTTGTGTCAGTGGATGAAAAATCATTTGCAAACTTAACATTCTTTTCAACCTTTGGTGATATCTCGACACCTTGAATAAATTCATGCAGGAATTTGTTGTTCAAAGAATCAATTTTAAGCTTTTCAGGTGCCAGTGCATTTTTATGCTCATTTTGAACTTGCAATGTTTTTACTTGTGCTTCTAATGGTAATGCAGAATCATCCGATCGCATTAAAAGTGACAAGTTAGTTGCACTTACATCGAGATTCGCATTTCCAATTTGCTTTGTACCTTGCTCGGCACTTGATGTATCCCTGTTGTCTGGATTTCTTGGACAATATTCAACAAAATGTTCACCTTTTTGTCTGCAATATGAGCAATACGCAATGACTGGTGGTATTTTATCTGGCTCTATCATATCAGGCTCTAGTTGAGAAGTTTCAGCTTCTGTACTTGCCAAGTTGTCGGCATCTTCTTTTAGAACACTGAGCATCAAGCCGTAGATTTCTCCATCTTGACCTTTGTACCGTCTTTGGCTTGGTTCTCCAATTAGATTGGCTTCTATTGGTTGATCTGTTGGATCTTCCATTACTGACTCTTGACTATAGATCTGACCACTGTAATCCATGTACAATGACCCTGATTGCATATGCACCAAATGGATGATTTGTGGACTTGTGCAGATTTTATAACCATTTGGGTCAATTATTTGCACTTCTATCTACACTTCATCTTTAAGCTTGCAATACCTAGCTCCACTGAAGTCTGTGAACATCTGGGCCTATTCGTCCAATGTCAAAGCTAATTTATAGTGCAATTACTCGCACTAGCCAATTTCTAGCATGCAAAAATGATAAAAAATTTGACTGCCGCTTAATTGGCTGAGCTGGTCAATTTCTCGCTTTTTTGGTTGTTTGCTTGATTTTTTCTTGGCCGTTGTTCTCGATTTGTGCTCGCTTTACGGTGCACTTCTCCGGCTTTGCTTTTCAGCTTTTGATTTGCTCGTTTTGGTGTTGTTTGTTCGACATGTGATTTTTTTTTTGGCTTTTCTGGGTTTTTCTGGCACTTCCTAGCTTTTTCTGTCTTTTTTCTAGCACTTTCAGCGAGTTCCTTTTTATTTTTCCTAAGTATTTATGAAATGTTAAATTGTCTAATTTTCTTGATCTTTTTACGATTTTTTCGGGAAAGTTTGATTTTTTAATAATTTTTCTGTGAATTTTCTAATTCTTTTAGAAGATTTTATGATTTTTACAAATTTTTGTGATTTTTTCAGATCAATTTTAGATTTTTTAATGAATTTTTTGAGTTTTTATAAAACTTTTATGTTTTAGGGATTTATCTATGTCAGTTTTTCATTTTTTGTGATTTATTTGGGAATTTTTAGATTTGTTATGGTTTTTCTATGTGTTTTTTTTTCTGTGAATGTTTTTAATTAACTTGTGAGTTTTTGGATTTTTTGTGATTTTTATTTTTTCGTGATTTTTTTAATGTTTTTTTTTGTGAATCATCTGTGAATTTTTTAAATTTTTTAAAGAATTTTCTAAGAGGTTTTTAAAATTTTTTATGAATTTTTAAAACTCTTTTTTATTTTCTATGAGTTATTTCTTTTAATTCTTTTTGTGAATTTTATTTGATTTTTTTTTAAATATCTTTTTGACTTTTTTAATTCTTTTTTATTGAATTTATTGATTTTTTCTTTAATAATTTCTTTATTTTGAAAATTTTTAATGTTTCTTTTGATGTTTTAAATTTGATTTATTGGATTTTTAATTGTTTTTTAATTTTTTCATCGGAAATTGAAATTAAACTACCTGCTTAGTACTTACCTGCAGGCTGCACAGTGCACGCGGCCGTTGACTGCACGTGCTGTTAGCGCCGTTAGCGCACAGCAGGAGACAAACAAGGTAGCGCGAGCGGGGTCTGGAGACCCGGACAGCTTACTCAGCGCGAGGGTCGAGCAGTAAAATCCGGATGTAGGCGCGGAATCCAAGGCCTACGGTGCTCTATGGCTAGACGACAAGGCGAGACTGTCAGGACCTAGAGAGAGAGAGAGAGAGAGAGAGAGAGAGAGAGAGAGAGAGAGAGAGAGAGAGAGAGAGAGAGAGAGAGAGAGAGAGAGAGAGAGAGAGAGTAAGATAAAGCTTAGAGAGAGGAAGAGATGAGAGAGAAAGAGGGGTTTCCCACGGGTAGGGAGAGATAGGAGAGATGCAGGGCTAGAAAAATACAATTTTCTAACCGAAGAAAATAAGAGCAACTTGGAATTCTACTGTTTTTTTTTTTAAAAAAAGGTCAACATTTGAAGCTTTTGCCGATATTTACACAAAGTGAATTTGTCGGTTTTCTTCAAGGCAAGCTCAAAATCTAACTGGGATTTTAAGATTTCAGTCGTTTAAACCCGAGGAAGAGAGAATAAGGGAGAGAGAGAGAGTAAGACAAGAGAGAGAGTGAGTGGATGGGTTCACGCGGAGAGAAAGAAGAGGAAGCGAATTATTTTATGCGCCACAAGGCACGGTACCAAAGCCCAAAACCCGCTTCCTTTTATTTATTTATTATTTCGAAAAATGCCAAAAATAGGCCAAAAATTAGCCGAAAACTCCAAAAATCAGAAGAAAATCCCAAAATTTCCCAAAAAATTCTAGGAATCTTAGAAAATCATCATAATTCACTATCAAGCATTTTCGACACGCAAAAGCACACCGAAAACAACAGATTTGACCAAGAATGCCAATTTTTACCAAGAATGCTAATTTCGACAAAATTGTCCACTCGGCCCCCGGAAATAGCAAAACGCTCAAAACTCGGCCAAGGAGGGCACGAATGCGAACAAAATGATGCTGTGAAAATGCACACACAAAATAGCTCGTAAAGATCGCAAAATCAAATTTTTATGGAATTATCCAAAAATGAGTTAAAAATTGCCAAAAATTATCCAAAAAATACCCAAAAAAATTCTACAAATTCTCCACACATTGGGAAATTGTGCAGCCAAATTAAATTGCACAAATCACATCAATTCAATTGCCAACAATTTTATCAAATAAATCAAAACTATGCAATTAAACCGGCAAAATTACCGACAAAAATAGGTCAAAAATTGACGCAATTAGAGTGTGTAAATTCCTGTTTTGAGCACAAAAACATAGCATTTGATCATTACACATATGATTTATGCAATCAAAACATTGAATTAACCATGCAAATTAAATACTTTTTTAGGCACACACACACACACACACTAAAAATTGGCAGTTTTTACCAATCTTTAGGTGTGCACACAAAAGGGGTAAATTTGTCGGATTTGCAATGTGACTTCACAAATCAATAGTTAGGCATGAGCACAACACACATCAATCTTCACAATTCCCAAATCATAATGCACATATTGATTTCTAAGTGCTCAAACATAGGCAACAATAATGCACACGCACCTAAAATTAGCATACACACACTGAATTAGAATGCACACACACTTGATTTTAGTGCACACACACTTAGAATAGACCATCCAAGCATGCAATTAACTCGATTAGGCACCCAATTAGCGACACCCATTCATCAATTAGCAATTGAAACTTATCAAATTCATGCGCCGCCAATTCTTCAAAATTTCAGCATTTCGACGGCGTGAAAATGAAAAATCGCAAAATTTTCCATCCCTAACATCAACATTGCATTGCATCAACATAGCATAGCATTACATTGCATCACATAACATTGCATCTTGGTGGGATATCTACACAGTTCTACACATCTCTAGATTTTAGGGAGGTTGAGAATACCACCTTAATTGTACCTTATTGAAGATCAATTGAATGGTCAAATGCGCCAATCCTTCATAGCACATTAGTAAATTAGCAAAAATTAGTCAAATTAGCAAGGGGTTAGTGAAAAGTTAGAGTGTGTAAACACACAATTGGCAAGATATGGTCACACATTAGGGAATTATGAACACAATGCTTCATGCACACACATTCAAAATCCACAAAAACATAAACACACAAATGAAATTAGTGAGGGAACGCATTCGTTTATGCCACAATTACACTAGCGTAGGCCATTGTCCCCGGAAATGGCGCCAAATGTTGGGGGTCCCATCGTTGCAATAGCTCTAATGACCAACAAAATTATCAATCCGGAGGGATGAGCTACCTGGCTAGGGCATGGAAACACTCACACAGTTAGTGAGCTAATCGTGGCAACACACATGGTTAACTCTACGAGGTGAGCTTCTCGGCCTATGGAGGAGCTACGCCGCAATGAAGGGCAATCTCCATATCCACTTCTCTTCACCTCTAATCAACCCAATCACACACACTACGATTGCAAGACGCTGTCGGGGGATATGTGTTCGCTACGTGAGCCGGGCAGGCGCCGGGCCTCTAGTGGATGTGGGAGGTGTGAAAGAGAGAGAACAAGAACAACAGATGTAACTGAATCTGGAAATCACCATAATCATCAATTAATTGATTAACGCTTGAGTACAAATTAATCCTTAGCAAAGGCGGGCTGTTAACAACACCATCACTTGGATCATCTGCTAACTAGGAGTTAAAGCTCCCGTTTATAGGATTAACCAGGCCCTTAACGACACCGGACTTAACAAAATGCTTAATCAACCTTCGGACTGTTGTTGGTGATGAGATTCCCTTCTGTCGCTTTATCTGCCTCATTTACCTAATTCTGCTCATTGCCTCAATCTTAATGCTTCAATTATTGCCAAATTCTCTGCAAGCTATCTCTATGTATCATCCTCTGATCGCCTCTGTTGTCCTTTTTTATGCTTAATTAAGAGAAAGATTGAGAGAGATCTTTCAACATCCCCCATGTCTTTCTCGGTCTTCACCTCTTTCACAGATTCCTCAGTTTTACTCCTTCACTTTCCCTTAAGGGATCTGCCAAACTCGCCCCGATAGCTTAGGGGTTTGTAGTCATCCAAGCTCTTCCTTGCTTAGCTTCAAGAACGAGATCGAAAGAGAGTTTGAGAGAGCTTTGCCTTGGTCAAGCCTTGCTTCTTTCATGCCCTCAAAATCGAAAGAGAGATTCTCCTTGTAACTTCCTGCTCCATCACCTCCTTGCCCTTCCGACCTTGTTTTTCCTCTTCATTATGCCCTACTCGTTAATCCCTTTCACTTCCCTCTTCTCCCTTCCTTAAGCTCTTCTTCGCCTTGCTTGCTTTAACCAAGCTCGCCTTCTCAAGCTTGCTTGCTTCGACAAGCTTCTTCTCGACCTACTTGCTTTCCTCGACAAACTTCCCCCCTTGCTTTGCTTGCTTGCCTTGACAAGCTCTTCTCAAGCTCTGCTTGCTTGCCTTCTTCCTCCTCGCCTTGGCTTTCCCCTTGTGAAAACTCGAGAGAGAGAAGACGAGAGCGCCCTTGTGCCCTCCCCTTCTGCTTCACCCCGTTGCAATCCCTTTTTCATGCCCTAAAAACCCAACTAATAATAGCCCTTTTTTCCTCCCTTAGCAACGACGGCGCCATCGTTGCTAGGGAGCGCAAAAACGGCCCCTTGATGACGTGGCAGGCCGAATGTCGAGGTGCACAAACACAACGAAAATTGCCCCAAAACGGGTCGCCGTACCGTGCTCACTGTTTTTTCCTGCATAGTCTCCGTCGTTCAAGCAGCAAAGGGGCCTACGCAAGCTCCCTCTTCTCCTGCTGCGCTGCTCCCATTTTTGCTTGCACGCCATGAGGTTTTTCCTTTTTTCCACTTATTGGCTTCACACTGAAAAGCTCTAGTTTATTTTGCCCAATGGGCGGCCATTCCTTTTAATGGCTTTTGGGCAGGTGGCCTTTGGAAAGAGCATCACATTTGGGCATACATGGTGGTCAATGCAATGCCAAGCAGTATATCCATTGGGCGGCCATAACCCCCTTGGCTTCTTTTCGGCCCTTAAAGGGAACCCCATTTGGCATACATATCATCCAGCGGCATTGCCAAGCTCCCTTCATTGGGCGGCCACATTGGGCGGGCATTGGGGTACATGCCGGCCAAGGCAACACAATAGGAATCAAATTTGGCGTACATATCGGTTAAAGCATCGCCCAGCACAACATCTTTCTTCAACCACCCTCGACTGACAATATCATCCTGAATTTTATTGTTAATACCGACATCTCGAATAATGCAAAAATTACCCAGCTTAGCAGTACCGACAATTGTCATTGGCCTCAAGCCTTATTATCAAATTAAGCGGAACTCTATCTGACGAGTCGTAAATCCCTGTAGACCTCTCAAGCTGCATAAAATGCATACAAACCCTGCTGAGGCTATAAAAGTCCCAAATGGCACTCTGATCAAGCGGACCGAACTGGTACGGAGCCTGCTCAAGGTGAATCTTTAACGGCTAATATCTTGGCGACCGGGACTCCGATCACTGATCTGAAAAGACCGACACGCTCCACAAAGTGAGCACTTTAGGCCCATACATTCATTTCAATTCTGTCACCTTAGCTGAATCTGGTACGGATCTGTAATCGACTTGAACTTTAAACTGCCATAACTTTTTCACCGTAGCTCCAATCGACGAGCCGTAAAGACAAGCCGATAGAGCACTTCAAGCACTACAATTCTACATCATAAACTCCCATCTCTGCTCACTTCAAGCATAATCATTTTTGGCATCATTAAGGTATCTCTGGCCCTTTTAAGCCGCATCTAGCATACATTAATCATTTAACTTTGCCTGTTAACAAGCCCTGATCACTGACCATTAAATGTGTAGGTTTCAAAGAAGCTTAGCTTGCATTTCTCTGCTCTGTTTCTCTACATGGCAGCGGAGCTGCACGACATCCACCCCCTCTGAACCTGCACAGCCTCCGGTCTGTGCCAACTTCACTTCAATCTGCATCTGCTATAGGTACTTTAAGCTCTTTGCCATCATCAGACTCACGTAACTGGTAAAAATTGAAAGAAGGCTTATACCCTATCATCAATTGTCTAGCTTAATCATTAGGTAGCTGTGCATCAAAAATCTTTGAACTGTATCTGCTGTATCTTCAAAGCATTCAATCATGGATATCTTGTTTAGTAAACCCTGCCAGACTCAAGTGCTCCAGTTAATGATGCACACGGCTTGACCATTAAGCTCTCTTTAAGGAACCCTGTCAAGCTGAAGTATGTCTTACTCTGTCTGCACATGGAATGGCCGTCAAGTCCTTTACCTCAAGTTCTGGTAGAAAAACCAACTCAAAAGATGTGAAGATACTTTATCAATTATTCAAAGAAATCAACTGGAAGCCAACCATGTAATCTTATTGAACGCATAACCAAACACTCTTTTGACTTAACATAATCTAGAAAACAAAACCTTGCATCATGCAGCTTGCTACATCAGGCATCTGGTATCCTCTACATCTGCTACTTGCACTTTAGTAACCCCCAGGATCAAATGGGATAATAAGAAACTGCCCAAATACTAGAGTATCATAATATCCACATGAGCATACATTTCCTGTATCAATCAACATCAAGCATCTCTGGTGCAGATATGCTACCCCTGGTTCAAATAGCACGCAATTACTATGCATACTAATCAGTATCCATCCGTATTGAATCTTCTTATGAATATCCTTAGAATCTCCTAGATCAAACACCATCGATATCACATAGCATTGATGGGCTCCGCAATATACTAGAGCTTCACCTGAAGCATAGTGCAACACCCACATCCCGTAAACTGTTGGCAACTTAAGCTCGTTACCAAAAAGCATTAAAGAAATCTGACTCCCTTTTACTCGCAGCCAAGACATCATTGACATAAGCATCAATAGGAATAACATCCAAATCCAATTACATTTGGCACATTGCCCAAGGAAATCAAAAACCTTGTGCACCTTTTGTAGTATCAAGGATGATTTAGCATCATCACCCCCTCTAGCTTCATAGCCATCACGAAAAACCTTGGGAGTCTCTCGACCTGTATCATCAAACAAATTTTCACCTGTTGGGAATTCAGCTTGATCATGAAAAACAGCTTTATTCTGTAAATATTCATCCGTAGCATCCTCGGGAAAATCACCCTTAGAAGTCTCAACATTACTCAAAACTGTAGGAGCTATCTCCTCATGCAGCCCATGTATAAGCGTATATGAAAAATCCTTGTCTATAATCTGTTCACAATCAACATGATCCGAGCAATCTTCATACTCATCCATATCATCCTCTGCTTCCTCATCTGCACTTAGCAATACATTATAGAATTGTAAAGGCTCATCTGGCACTCCCTCTGAAGAGGTATACACATAGAAAAGCTCTTCTATACTTCCATAAACATCTCCTTCAGATCTAGACAAAAATTCACCAATTATAGCATCCTCTTCTGTGATAGCAACATTTGCAAGCTGTTAGTAGCAATCATAGGTTCATTGACATCCTCAGGCTCATCCTGTGCTGGGTCCACAATCTTGGTCACTTCATCAGCTACTACTGTGTATATAATAGCTTTGTTTATGCAATCATCTGTAGAAAACATGTTGTCCTGCTCGGCTATAGTGCCGATAGTTTTAATAATGTCCTGTAGAGGCTCATCTTCTTGATGAACTCCTTCAAAATAACCCATGTCAAGGTCAGCAGCTTGTGAACCACTTGCTGTACATTCTATGTCTTCATTGAAACCATCATTAGAGCTAGCGTCCATGCAAGCAATCTTTGAAAAAAATTCATATAAATCTATTCCGGCATTAAATTCATTGTTTACCTTTTCTTCGTTGCTCAAATTAAGCTCCTCTGAAACTAAATCTGCTACTTCCAGCTTAGCATTCTCTTTGGCTTTACTTCTTGCAGAAATATGCTCCCAGAATTCATCATAGTTGAGGATCTGCATCTGATCCCCTTCACCTTTACTGAAGACAACCTTATTTCGTTCAGTAATCTCATTTATTTCTCAATCTAGAATCCTTGAGCTTTCATAAATAAATTCCTCTGCAAAATCTCCTACCGTGTGGGATATTCTTTTGCCAGTTCTTGAACCTGCTTTTTAAAATCTGAGTTAACAACCTCCTCAAAAGCTGCAATCATCCGATCTTTTGGAACATTTTGGCTCTTCATCTCAGCTTCGTAACATGCAATAAAACCTTCTGGATCATATCCCTGAAAAATATAATACTGCTCCCGAACAGCATCAAGTGCTAGCTCTACAGCATCATCAATCTGCTTTTTATCAGCATGGCATTTGCTTCCTGTAGATACCCCTGAACCAATTCCATCATTTTGGCAAATCTGTACTGCCATATTTTTATCAAATCCATTGGCACTGAAATCTTCAATAAACTGCTGGCATCTCCATCTTTACCTCCCACCCCGGCTCGTTCACGTCGGGTTCACCAAAGATGTCGGGGGATATGTGTTCGCTACGTGAGCCGGGCAGGCGTCGGGCCTCTGGCTGTGGGAGGTGTGAAAGAGAGAGAACAAGAACAACATATGTAACACCGTAATCATCAATTAATTGATTAACGCTTGAGTACAACTTAATCCTTAGCAATTATTGCCAAATTCTCTGCAAGCTATCTCTATATAGCATCCTCTGATCGCCTCTGTCATCCTTTTTTATGCTTAATTAAGAGAAAGATTGAGAGAGATCTTTCAACATCCCCCCCGTCTTTCTCTGTCTTCACCTCCTTCACAGATTCCTCAATTTAACTCCTTCACTTTCCCTTAAGGGATCTGCCAAACTCGCCCCGATAGCTTAGGGGTTTGTAGTCGTCCAAGCTCTTCCTTGCTTAGCTTCAAGAACGAGATCGAAAGAGAGTTTGAGAGAGCTTTGTCTTGGTCAAGCCTTGCTTCTTTCATGCCCTCAAAATCGAACGAGAGATTCTCCTTGTAACTTCCTGCTCCATCACCTCCTTGCCCTCCCGACCTTGCTTTTCCTCTCTGTTATGCCTTACTTGTTAATCCCTTTCACTTCCCTCTTCTCCCTTCCTTAAGCTCTTTAAGCTCTTCTTCGCCTTGCTTGCTTTAACCAAGCTCGCCTTCCCAAGCTTGCTTGCTTCGACAAGCTTCTTCTCGACCTACTTGCTTGCCTTGACAAGCTCTTCTCAAGCTCCGCTTGCTTGCCTTCTTCCTCCTCGCCTTGGCTTTCCCATTGTGAAAACGAGAGAGAGAGAAGAAGAGAGCGCCCTTGTGCCCGCCCCTTCTGCTTCACCCCGTTGCAATCCATTTTTCATGCCCTAAAAACCCAACTAATAATAGCCCTTTTTGCCTCCCTTAGCAACGACGGCGCTGTCGTTGCTAGGGAGCGCAAAAACGGCCCCTTGATGACGTGGCAGACCAAATGTCAAGGTGCACAAACGCGGCAGAAATTGACCCAAAACGGGTCGCCCTACCCTGCTCGCTATTTTTTCCTGCATAGTCTCCGTCGTTCAGGCCGCAAAGGGGCCTACGCGAGCTCCCTCTTCTCCTGTTGCGCTGCTCCTGTTTTTGCTTGCACGCCATGAGGTTTTTCCTCTTTTTCCTTTTTTCCACTTATTGGCTTCACATTGAAAAGCTCTAGTTTATTTTGCCCAATGGGCCGCCATTCCTTTTAATGGCTTTTGGGTAGGCGGCCTTCGTAAAGGGCATCACATTTGGGCATACATGCCGGTCAATGCAATGCCAAGCAGTATATCCATTGGGCGGCCATAGCCCCCGTGGTTTCTTTTCGGCCCTTAAAGGGAACCCCATTTGGCATACATATCATCCAACGGCATTGCCAAGCTCCCTTTATTGGGCGGCCACATTGGGTGGGCATTGGGGTACATGCTGGCCAAGGCAACACCATAGGCATCAAATTTGGCGTACATATCGGTTAAAGCATCGCCCAACACAACATCTTTCTTCAACCACCCTCTACTGGCAATATCATCCTGAATTTTATTCTTAATACCGACATCTCGAATAATGCAAAAATCACCCAGCTCAACAATGCCGACAATTGTCATTGGCCTCAAGCCTTATTATCTGATTAAGCGGAACTCTGTCTGACGAGACGTAAATCCCTGTAGACCTCTCAAGCTGCATAAAATGCATACAAACCCTGTTGAGGCTATAAAAATCCCAAATGGCACTCCGATCAAGCGGACCAAACTGGTACGGACCCGATCTTTAACGGCTAATATCTTGGCGATCGAGACTCCGATCACTGATCTGAAAAGATCGACGTGCTCCACAAAGTGAGCACTTCAGGCCCATACATTCATTTCAATTCTGTCACCTTAGCTGCAGTTGTCCAATCCGGTATGGATCTGCAATCGACTTGAACTTTAAACTGCCATAACTTTTTCACCGTAGCTCCAATCGACGAGCCGTAAAGACAAGCCGATAGAGCACTTCAAGCACTACAATTCTACATCATAAACTCCCATCTATGCTCACTTCAAGCATAATTATTTTTGGCATCATTAAGGCATCTGTTGGCCCTTTTAAGCCGCATCTCGCATACATTAATCATTTAACTTGGCATGTTAACAAGACTTGATCATTGACCATTAAATGTGTAGGTTTCAAAGAAGCTTAGCTTGCATTTCTCTGCTCGCTGCACGACAACGCACACAACACTAATCCTGTCATGCAACACACTAATTGCAAGCACACACACATAGATCTATCGAGCACCACACTCCAATTAAACCTACATGCACACACAAGCAAAAGAGGGCAATCGCACAAGATTAGAGAGGGATTAACCACTAATTAGTTAAGATCTAGTTGATCTAAGCATCATAGGCAATCATAAGAAGTAAGAGAGATGCATAGTGAGAGAGAATGAATCATTGATTTGTGTTAATCAAGTCTCATGAGCAAGGAGAAGCTCAAGGACTCCATAGCCACACACCTCAAGAGCTCTCACCAAAGAGTGCTCTCAACAAATGACTTGAGAACCCTGATTTCTTTTACACACTGCCTTATATACCTAGGTTAAAAATATGCAATGTCGGGGCGCCCAAGGTCTTTAGGGCTCACCACTTACTGAATCTGCAACCTAGGCACAGTAAGTGACCTATTCTTTACAACTTGGAACTCCCATTGAGCGTGTAATACATTAAAATATTACAATGGCTTGAAATAAATCGGGAATTTGCAATACGTGACCATTTTGGAAAACGTGGAAAATGTGTAACTCCAATCTTTATTGCTTCTTTGCATTCCTCCTTGATGTGCATTTGTACGTCTTTAGTCTTTAGCAGCTTCTGTTAACTGACGTTGACTCAGTTAACAGTCACTTAAAGCCTAGTAAGGTCCAATGTTTGGGTTGGCTCTACTTGGTAGAACATGATTATTGATGGATGGTTGGTAAGGACCACGGTGTGGTTAAGCTTTGCTTGACAATTAGAGACACCATTGAGGAGTGTTGTTCCTCGACACTTATGGCTGGTAAAGACCATTATGTTGGCTATGCGTGACATTATATGGTAAATAATGAAGTAGTTTAAACACTCTTGGGGCATAGATTTGATCTTGCCACTTTTTTCTAGCTGTGCTATGTAATCTGTTCATTAGTTTGGTTAAAATATTTTTTGAAACATTGTAAGGGGTTACTGCCGTTTGGCTTGTCCATACTATATTCCATTAAAATTTATGCTGCATCATCATGTAACAGATTACAGGAGCATACTGTGGGTAAAAAAATTGGTTAAAAAGGGGGGGTGTACCCCGGTGTCTATTGGCTTTAGTAAATAATGACAGTACATAGAACACAGTTGGCAAACTAATGGGGTGGCATAACATGCCACTTAGCCTGGTAAGAACCACTGTACGATTGACTTTGCTTAAATGGAGGCACTACTATGGATTATTGTTCCTTGTTGCTTAACCGGGTAAGGCCCATTATGAGGGTTGAATATGCTTGACTGTATGTGGAAAACGCTGAATGAATCATCACTCTTATGATAAGATACGATCCGGCTATTTTTTGCAATGCATATAACTGAACATTGGTGAGTTTGAGGTAATTGGGGATGCATTATAAGGATTTACTGCCGCTTGGCTTATTAGTGCTTACTGGTTTTGAATTTGATAAACGGTATTGGTTGTTTTTCCTTATCTTGATACATAGCACATAAAATTACTGGCTAAATGAAAATAAGGGGCCCAACTGTCTATTGTCTTTTTTGATAGTAGCTAATCGGGGATGGGTTTTTTTGGCGGATCACTTGACTACGTACTGTTGCTAAACTTGGTTGATTACTAGTTGCTTTTTGATGAGGAGATGCTATAAATTTTTAGCATTCACATGATTAGGACTTAGTTGAAAAAAGGCACATAAAAGCATCTATTTCTCTTACTTCGTGGTTGAGCATTCAGTCTGGCTAGATACTACATCTACACTAAGGGATCTCTGCCACTTGGTTTACTCAGGTGATATATAAGGAAGCTAAGTGATATACAAACTTCGAAAGGAGAGTTCCATAAACCCTATTGAAGGGTATACTTCATCTATCTTAATTAAAACAAAAAACTAGTTTGATATTCTTGAACTACTAAATAGAAAACTTTCTTAGGCTCCTTTACCTAATGGTAATTGCAAATTGAGCTTTTTGAAATGGAGTTATGGCCTTCTAAACAGGATAATATTTCAAACTTTGGAAAAATATAACATTTTTTATGACTACTTTTGGACTAGGCTTAAAAGTTTTTTTAATTTTTATTTAAAGATGGACATGGATGACAACTGGTATAGTCCATTGATACTTGTAAAACACATCCAAGGCTAACATATCTATTGTCATGTTTGGATGGATACAGGTAAGGACTCTATCTTATCTTGGATGTTTTTTTTTGGCTTTTAGTAGTTGTCCAATACAGGATTACACATACACATATTGCAAGGGAAGTACTTCTAATATTTGTATACTGGAATGAGGCTTCATTAATATAAACATTGTACAAAGATAATTCTAAGAACGAGTAGTTTTTATACTTATCATTTCCCTTTCTTTGGAGCCAGCTGTCTTTTGAATGTCAAAGTTCAATTATGTCTTATTATTTATGGTAAAATAGCTACACACACGTCCTAAACATAAGGTTTTTCCATTCTTATGGGAAAACCGGGACACTGGCTTTAGAAACTAAGTCTGAAACTTAGTTCTAAGTTGGACCCACAATTTGTATTCCCTTGTTTGGTTGAGTGGTGTAAGGTGGTCCTTCATAGACCATTTTTTTGGTCTCTTGCTCACGGCTATTATAGTCTCTGACTTTGCCGGTTTAAGGATTGTAGACCCAATCTACAAACACTAATCTTATTTATGTTTATATACTTTGTTTTAGGACCACAAACACTTTAGAATGACAACCCGCATGAATTTAAAACACAACTCTGAGAATCATACAGAGATTCTAGAGTAGATTAAGTTTTACCTAGAAGACCATACTCCAAAAAATGCCTTGGCAACAACTAGAATCCGACCTTTCCTGGTAAGAAAGGCCAAATATTGTATTACTTACTACAAAAAGTAGTCATAGCCTCACTAACTTTTTTGTATATTGTAGACCTTTGCTCTCTCGCAAGGCTTGGACTTGACCTCTGAACCCCTCTCTGTGGCAACATCTCATGTCCTCAGATGTATTAGCAGCTTGGATGCTTCTCAACTAATTTATGACTCAAGTCTTACCTCAGACAAAAAGATGTCTATCAATTTGATTTCAATGTGACTACTAAGCTGATGAAACCAAACAAAAAAACAAAAAAAAGGCAAAATTATGAATAGTGCCGAAAGCGCGTTGTGTAGTGGTAGCCATTCCATGGTGAGGTGATGGAGTTTTACTACCGATTTGTGACCAAAGGGTGGTGCAGGTGGGGTTGCCTTGCTATTGTCTTTGATCTGTGAATGCAGATTTGAGAGATGTTGAGCTGGAAGTGGCCAGATGTTGAATACATGTGTGTGTGTGTGTGTGTGTTTAATAAAAACATCATCATTCTGTGCTTGCTGCATGCTAAGATTCAAAGGGTGGTGAAGGGAGTCTTTTTGCCAAGTGACCTAATGCAATAATTGCATCCACATGTGCTAGGTTGTTTTCTCTTGAGGTGTTGCAGATACCGCATGGGAGTCAATTCCAGGTTGCAGTGACTCTACTGCCTGCTCCCAAATCATGGTAGCTCGCTACCAAATGGTTCCACCACTATGTTGATTGTGCTACTGATCTTGACCTAGAACCCCTAAGGTGCCAATTTTTTCCACGACTTTTTTGCTGAATGCCAAGCTGTAGCCTTTTTAGCATAGATTTGTAGCCACTTTTTTATGGCCAAATTCCCAATGTGCACTTACTGCCTATTGCATGTATTGATGATTAAGCTAGCCGTGGGTGTAATTTGTTGCTTGGTGCTTTAGTTTGCTGTAACAATTGGGTGTTGTGTTGAAACTTTCTCTAATTGGGATGCTACCCACTTTCAGTTAGTACCTCAAAGGCTGTGATGCTCTACCGGGTTGAGAGCTCATGATGAGATAAACTTTACACACACTAATTAAGAGATTAAAAGAGGTCCGATTTCTCTCAATTTCACCTGAAACCTAAGCTTTAATACCAATTGTTGGGATCAATGTTGAGTGCATTGAGCTCAAGGGGGCTTGAAGGAGAAGGCACCCATAGTTACACAACTAGAGAGAGAGAGAGAGAGAGAGAGAGAGAGAGAGAGAGAGAGAGAGAGAGAGAGAGAGAGAGAGAGAGAGAGAGAGAGAGAGAGAGAGAAGTACACAACTCCAAAAAGAAGACTCAATATACACAAAAATACATAATATCTTAGCATTAGGGTATGTACAACATGGGATTTATTTATAAGGTTGCAAAGATATCCGGATGTGATCTTTGACTTATACATAGCCATATAAAGATATAAGATAATATCTAGGATAGTATGCATTTATCTTCCACATAGGCTTTTGCAACTAAGAGCTGTTGCACACATGGCTGAATGTTAATTATCCTGGACGAGAAGCTATACATGCTATCACATGGATATACACATGGAATCTACCACACATGCACTGGCCTGACTAGGCCTGACTAGGGATAGTGCACACCTTGTGTTGGTGCATAGGCCAAATACCATATGCCCAACATATATATACATACGTATATATGTATGTATATGTATATACATACATATACACACATACACACACATATAAATATGTATGTGTGTGTGTGTGTATATATATATATACATATATATGTATGTATGTACACACACACATGTCACTTTCATTTGTGGCTTACTAGTGCCCTATCCTATACCTGGAAACTCCTGTCTCAAACTTTTAGATTACATTGCTAATTATAACTTGGCCTTGTCCATTGAAGGACCTTCCACTTGATGCTTAAAATATGAAGCTCTCCTGAGGGGCTAAACCCCTTCCTACACTATCTCGCCTTAAAGCTCTTTGGTTGGTATGCACTGGGTGAAACTCACCCCTAAACACACTTGTGTTAAGATGCTACTCTTCAGTGGTGGGAACACTCCACTAAACCCTACTTTCAATGGGTTTGATAAATTAAACCCTGGCATAATTATGTAAAAGCTCTTGAATGGGTTCTCCCCTCCCAATCATGATGAGAGGTTATATGTTGGCTTTCTCCCTGCCTATTGCTTAGCAGTGCTATCTCTGGTCCCCCTTCTCTCTCTCTCTCTCTCTCTCTCTCTCTCTCTCTCTCTCTCTCTCTCTCTCTCTCTCTCTCTCTCTCTCTCTCTCTCTCTCTCTCTCTCTCTCTCTCTCTCTCTCTCTCTCTCTCCCCCCCCCCCGCCCCCCATGCCATCACTACACGCTCATATTGGCTTGATATCATAGTTGCACCGCCTGCATACTTGGACTCTATGCTGATTTTGTAAGCTGAGCTTGCGAGTGTCTCTGTCCTAGAGGGTCCTCTACTTAAAGGTGAGGGGTGATATTTCCCTCACTTAGCTTTGCTTTGCATTGGTGTGTGTCCTAGAAAGAGAGGAGTGCTTGTGTATATTCCAATCACTACAAGTTTGTGTGGGTTGAGTGTTGCTGAGTTTCCTATCCTAAGGCTTTACACTATGGAGCTGGTCGAACAAAGCACCACCTCTTGGTTGGTGCCAAACTGTTAATGATTAAAAATGTATCTTTAACATGTTTATGGTTTTTGCCATGACTGGTTGATTTACTAAGGGTTTGAGAACTGGGGCATTAGCATAACTCTAGTAGGTTTCAACATACATTAGTCTCTCTACAATATGGTCCAAATACTATTATGTCACTGTTTAGTTTAGTTGCCTATCGTTTGTTTGAAGGTGGTGCCAAACCAAGTTATGCTCGTTCTAACATCCTTATAGTAGATTGGGATTGATTGAGCAATTTGTGCTCCTTCTTAGTAGTTCTATTTTGCAAACATTTAAAATTTGTACATTTTTTTCAAACTTCTTTAGGCAGTGGTTTAATACTGAGGTGCTCATTCTTAAATGCTTTATTGAATGGTTATTTTGTGGGAATTTTTGAGTTATGTTGGCCATTTTCTAGCGTGAGATGCCTGGCTGGTATGCGGTTTAGAAACTTTATATTTGGAAATGTTTTAAGGATAGGTTTAAATTTTGGATCACATACTCCCTTAGGGGTTATAATTGGATTGTTTCACTCACCTACTGACAAACCTTGTTGATGCATACTGTGGTGATGGCTATTTTAGTACCCTGCTCATGCTGGGTATATGACCAAGAATGATTAAACTCTACATAGATAGCTTATAGACTTTGGGTGCTTAAAAATCCATAGTTATATTGCACTCTATGGACTGCACTGATTTTTATGAGGTGGATCACATCGTTGTTAGATTTGGTATAATATTGGGAAATGCAACAGACTTCTACTAGCTTTTGGGGATTTTGTTTGTACTATTCGAGCTATGGTACCATTATCAAGAGGTTTTAGATTGTTTTCTCTAGATGGAGCACACTTTGGAGAAATTTTGCGGGTTTCTATTTCTAATGGCTATTGAGAGCTTTTTTTACTACTATATGTCAAGTTTGGAACTTCACAATTAAAAAATCTATTGGCTGGTGATACTAAAGGAATTCAATGAAGTGCTATGGTATAGAATAGTTGATATTGTCAGTTGAAGTTATGACTTTGGCTTCAAACTGATCGCTCATTTAATTAGCACTGTAGCTTTACTTCTTTTCTTGTCTCATACAAACAACCGATTCTTGTTTACAAAAAACAATGGAAACCTGAATTGGTTTGTCAAAGAGGCTTCACGTCTTGATTTGGAAAGAAAGTGCAAAAACACCTAGATCAGAAGGGGTGATGGCCTTCTGATCACAAACCTTTAAATAAATCTTCAATAAAAATATGGGGTAACTATATAAAAAGGATCTCATCGGGATTAGAGTGGTGATGATCTTTTGATCACAACTTAAACTATGTAAAATATAGAAGAACCACCTTAATACTTTACATTTGATCGTGAGGGGTAATGGCCTTCTGATCTCAAAACTGATGAAAAATTCATTGTTTATATGGATGCAGGTAAGGATTCTATCTTTACTTAGGATCTTTTTTGAAAGGCAAAGGGGACTTGAACACGCTAATCTCCACCCACCCATGCTCTATATAGGGCCTTGGCCTGCTATACATAGAGACCCCCTTGATTGCATGTCGTGTCCGTTCCTACCCTTGGCATGACATTACTCCCCCCTTGGAGAAGCATTTTTGTCCTAAAAACCAAGAGTGGTGATACGCTAATGTTTTCCATAGTGGCATCCTTCTTGGATCCAGCTGTTTGCTTGATCGGAACACGGTTCAGTAGGAGGTTCAATGAAACCAAGAGTAACATCTTGATTTTTCACATTGTTTTCCATTTGCAACCATCTTGTGGTACCAGCTCCTATCCAATCATAGTGTGTAGACTCCATTTAGAACGCACAAGATCATGCTAGACGAGTTACCCCAACAAAGATCTACCTGAAAGAGTACCTCTTTGCTTTTTCCATGAAAGTAACTTGCTGACATGACTCATCAGTCAAGTGTAAGTCCTTGACTTGTTTTGAAATTTCATCAGTAAACAACCCCACCATAACTAGTGTTCAAGGTTGAGAACTTGACTTAAACATGAAGAGACTAAAACTAGTCGCAAACATGATTTGACTTATGGTAAGCAAACTCCAAGTAGAGCCATAAATGCTTTCTAATTGGACTGCTTGGTGCTGACGTATGCACTTCACATATCCTTGAGCACGAGCTTACACTTTGTAATTTTCCTATCCCCTTGGATATTGACAATATTGAGATGTGTTTCCCCATCGTTTACAGACAATCTTCCTAGATGATGGGTAAACGGGGATCACAATGTTGTACAATATTGCTAAGGAATCAACAATGACATTCATAACCATCTTGGTTAACTTGAAAGATCCACAAGCACCCAAACCGAGCCATGACCTCTATAGATGATTGGTAGATCCAAACATAATCTCATAGAGATACTGCACATAGAGTGCAAAATGTTTTATGGCACTAATGTGATGAATATGTATGTCGCTCCAAATCAGTCTTTGCTAAACTCTAGGGCCCATAACACCTAATGTGCATGCATTTAGAAAAAAACAGATCTGAACGTGTATATTCATGATCATCCTTGCCAATACTGATGTCAAATGTGATGCTCCTAGCACACATGAAAGAGGAATGTAAATAGTTCTGAAAATAAACTAAATACTTTCTACTGCAATCATCCGCAAGCCTTGCTGAAACGTTTGAACCATAATAGAAGGTGAAACATTAATCACTTCTAGGTACAAACAATGAAATCTTTTTATTAACAACTCATAGCCTTGCTATATGCATAAACAACCATTCGTTAATGTTGTTTAGCAACACTTGTATGTTTAACAAATCATTTTGAGTATCTGACAATTTTTGGCCACTGAAATTGTTGCTGATATGACGTGTTGAAAATGGTCTAGAAAATGGGCTTGACCAGCACCTAGCGACACATAATTGAAGTAGCGGTGCCAGTGTCTGTCCCAAAGACTCATATTCTCCACTTGTGGAATATGTCTCAGGGAAGTATGTCTGAAAAAACAACATTCTTTAAGTACAAGATGTACTTGGGTGTGGAGGCACGCATGTGACCTGCGTGAGAGAGACCCTCATTATCCATGTTCCACACTGGCTAAACCAAACTCTTTGAGTTCCTAGACCATGTTGTATCCCATGTGACAACATGTGCCAAATTAAACCCTACAAGTGGGTCCATAACTGCATAGTGAAGAAACTGATTTTGGACACTACAACCCAAATTGCTTGGCTCTTAGATGACCGTGAAATGGATGAAAATATAGTTTATGCATCCTTCGTGGAAAAGAAAAGAAAGAGAAACAAAACCAAATCAGATGCATACTTGGAGGTTGAATATAGTATTCGCTTATCCATAGCAAAAGGCACCTGTCCAGATTTCCTGTCTGCAAAGGCATGGGAGTGCTAACTAAAAATTAGTGAGGTGCATGGATTATTGCACATGTAACCTTGGGTGTTGCCTTTGCAAACCAAACCCCTTGGTTAAAATCCACATTGTCAAACCGCGTGGTTAGACTTTTGTAGAAAAACTACTTAACTAGCAGCCAACAATATTTGAATTCAACTTTGGAAGTTGAAATTATCCACTATCCCTTGGCAGCTTATGGACTTGTTTTCTTGAAAGTGCAAGTGTGATGGGTCCAAGAATTGACCATCAACACTTTAATAAGTGATTGAGTAATCACAAGCTGGGTCTTACCCCAAAACTCTACTCATATAGACACTCTTAGTGCTATAGATAAAATAGAAGATCCACCCAAGTTCGAATCGTATTCACCACTAGATCTGCTCTAGACCCAAAAATCCATAATCTTGGGTTTTTGTGAAAAGCCGTGTTGTCTGAAATGCTTGCTCTATCTATACACTTTAGTAGAGAGAAGCCTTTACGAGTTTAAGTCTTTCAAAAACTCAACTTGATCTTCACACTTAAGATATGGAGTGCAAAAACTCAACTTGATCTTCACACTTAAGATATAGAGTGCAAAAATAATACCCAAAAAATTAGTAATGGCAAGACTCGTGCTTGTCCATTAAAATCGGTGGGTACTCAACTGAATGGAGTTGTTTGATCTTGAAAGCAATCACTGATGGATTACAAAAAGATGACTCTTAGCCAAAATAGATTGCTCTTAGGCCTTCCTATTGGCATATTGATATATAAAGATTTCAATAAAATCATGCCTAGTTTCACCTTTCCTGTAGACAATTTGGAAAGAGCGAGTGAGCGAGAGAGAGAGAGAGAGAGAGAGAGAGAGAGAGAGAGAGAGAGAGAGAGAGAGAGAGAGAGAGAGAGAGATAGAGAGAGAGAGAATGCTCGACTGAGGGTTTTTGCAGACCATGTACGTGTCATAGATTATTTGATAAGCGTACAACAGTGTAGTTGTACCATGCTCTCGTGAGAGAGGTACCATAAGTCCCTCTGTTATAGTACCAACGAAAAGCAAAGGGACTTAAGTATGGCACTTTGCCTCTGCATTAACATAAATAAAAAGTGTTTGTAGACATCAATAACTTATCGTGTCCTTGACAGGGTAGGTGGCGGTATAGCAAAAGCGTAAACAATAGTGAGGTAAAATTTTATCTACCTGACTGGCATGCCATGCATGCAAAGGTGCTGCCCTTGGTGACAATGACGGCCCTACAGATGCAGCCAATACCATAAGTGCCTTGCACAAATAGGTATGGATATATCACAATTTATCATTGTCATACATGAATTTTGAGCTTATATCCTTACTTTGCAAATAAAACTCGTTTGAATCTGGCTCTTAGCCATATATATATATAGTGTGCAAGAGAGAGTTGTCATATGCACCATATAAATCATCTTAGCAGATAGTGAAATATCTTGTAGGCACTTGCCAAGAACCCCAGGTGCGTATACTCATAGCATATTCCAAACTTAAAGTCTTGTATGTGCACGATATATCTCAGTAGACCCACTTTCGAAGCTACCGTTACTCATATCTACAGGTACTCTTGATGACATACATATATCAAAATAGAAAGAATCGATTTGGTCAAAATTTCATAGAGAATCGGCCTTGCCAAATCGTGCAGCTTATTGAGAAGCATGAGATTGCCCAACTTTATTGATAGAGATAGCAGCTACAGGTTAGCTATCAAGTATCAACTATTGCCAAATACTTCTTGATCAAAGAAGCAAGTTAACATACTTATTGACTGCCTACAGGTTAGCTATCAAGTATCAACTATTGCCAAATACTACTTGATCAAAGCAACAAGTTAACATACTTATTGACTACCCTTGGCAATGAAATTCATAGCATCCTATAGTATGGGTGTTGACTTGGGATTTAGCTCATAGGTATGAAATTTGCCTGTCCTCTGTAGGCTATAGATGCTTGGGCGCGATCATGCACCCAATACATATATAGATAGGAATTCATTTCCCTGGTAGTCTTGTTGTACGGAGCCTTGATCCCTAGGTATAACATGATTGAGGTACCCCTTTTAGAATCGACCTTGTCGACATGGCTTGTGTTACTTGTACTACTAGGTAGCCTTGCCTTGTTGGAGCGCCATAAAATCCCTTGTATAGGTTATCTTTGTTGGAGCCTTGCTCCTTAGGCCAAATTGTGGTAACGAACATCTAAATCAGATGAAATGAACTGACCATGGTCATACTTGACCCCTAGGTAGTCTCTCAGGGCACCATGGCCAAGATTAAAATAATTACATGGTCTTGCAATCCAATCATATGCACAAAGCCATGCAAAGCCATCTTCCCACCTCCTCCATAGCTCTCCTCTCCTGAGCTCTGATACCAATGAAAGGTAGAGGGGACTTAAACATGCTAATATCTACCCATCCATGCTCTATATAGGCCCTTGGCCTGCTATACATAGAGATCCCCTTGACTGCATGTCCGTCGTGGTCCTTGGTCCTACCCTTGGCATGACATTTTTGGCTTAGTTGTTGTCTGTCACACTGATGAACCTTGCCTCCTTTCCTTGAGAATCATTTTTCCTTGACTATCTCATGTATAAAACACTAGAATGATACTTCATTCTCACTTAGATGTACAAAAATGAATCAAATACTGAGTCATTTTTGTGCCAATTTTTGTCCGTTGTCTAAAGCCAATTATCTTTTGAACTGTTACGTTCTTTTGTGTATAAGTATAAGCCCAAAAATAGCAACACACACACACACACACACACACACACACACCCGTGTTGACAATGGTCTATCTACCATTCCAAAAGGTGTGCTCTTGCCAAATCAAACATTGGAATATCTCCCCTCTTTTCCAACTCTCTCTCTCTCTCTTCCCCCCCCCCGATATACTTAAGCTGCATCTAGAGCTAGCCCATTGATGGCCCAACTTTGCCATAAGCAGGCAAGCTCTCCTTTCTTCCTAAAAACAAACTCAATGCTTGACTTCTTGTTAGTTTCTCTGTCATCTACATGCACGTACATACACACATCACTGCAGTAACAATGAATTGGGGAGGAGAGACAACAACACACGTGTCTCTTGTTCAACGTTTTTCAAGAAATTTAAGAGAGGGTATAGAAGTGTCTCTTTATAGTTAATTTTTACATTTTGAAATATGAACTTGCACAATGTTTTTAAAAATATCAGTGTTGGTCTCAAAACAAGCCCCTTGAAAAAACAAAGCCAAATATATCTTCAAAAATCAGATTTCAATAAAAATCAAAATCTCCACCAAAATTGTCCTTTTTTTCAATGTGCATTTATATTGGTACATTTATTTTATGTAAAGTAGAAAGTATTTTGAGTTTCCTTTGCAAAAAGTCTTTTCATTTTTTGTAATGTTACCATTTACTTTTGCATTTAAAATCTTCTTACCCTTCACCTTTTCATTTTAAATCTTCTTACCCTTCACCTTTTCATTTTAAATCTTCTTACCCTTCACTTTTGCATTTTAGATTAGAAGTTTTGCAAGGTTTTCTTTGAAGTCAACCAAGGCATGACACGTGGATGCCCTCTCATTCCTTGAGAATTTTACACTCCATTATATACAGTACAGATGTTGTTTCGTATTGTAGAAGGAAAGAAATTCATTTAGTTTGATATACTTTAAGTTTTTAGGCCAAGGATTTGTACACACACTCATGGTCTCAATAGATTGGTTCTCCTCCCTTGAACAAGAGAGAGGAAAGCAATGGTTGGAATCAAGATGGGTGACAATTGTAAAGAAAATATGGTGCCCACAATGGTCGCATGGGAAGAAGGTTTTTCTATGGAAGGTACTTTGAGGAGCCTTACCGATTGGTGTGAAGGTCCTAGCCAGAGGTATTGGTCCACATAGTTGCTCGCAATGCAGGAACGACAAGTGAGGACCTCCTTCACTTATTTAAGAAATGTCCAATGATATGTGGCCTGGAAGGAAATATTGCAAATGGGTTCAAAAGACATGGAAGATTGGGTTCTTGAAGAAAGATCTCTTCCTAGGTGGGAAGGTGTTCAAGAGCCAATTGCTACTTATCAGTATGCAGATTTTGCTACTTCAAACACGTGTGGAAGGCCAAAAATTGTCAACCCTTTGAGAACGCCCTTGAAACATCTAGGTTCACGAAGATCATACAGAAAGCAAGGAAGACATTGTCATTGATGGGAAATGGAGGAACTCTGATGAGTGGAAAAGGGATATGAAAGCCGCAATGCCTGACCCACATGGGTAAGTGAATGCTCCTTGTCCAACCAAGTGTATTGCCTTTTCCGTGTGTGTGTGTGTGTGTGTGTGTGTGTGAGAGAGAGAGAGAGAGAGAGAGAGAGAGAGAGAGAGATAGAGAGAGAGAGCAAGAGAGAGCTCCAAAAAACCTTTTTTTAAAAACTCTTGAAATAGTGCATTGTGGACTATTTCAGGAGATCTTTTTTAGATTTTGGTAATACTTGTGTGATTCTTGTAGGCAATTTGGAGTGGGTATATCATTGCATAGTAATGTGATAATCTCTCTTAGGCCTAGGAGCAGGCATTAAATCAACAATATGCTTGGTTCTGATAGGGTGTGGGCATGGTGCTAGTGTCTCTCTCTCACCAGATTGAATAATTGGAGAGCTGCAACATTGTCTCATGATGCATCTTGCATCTCTCCCAAACAAAACTGCAAACCTTATAATTACGTTCATTAGGAGAAAGCTGGACTCACTTTTGGGCCTTTCAGTTCTAGAGAGAGAGTGGTGCTCGACCAATGAGGAAGAGGCTAACGTTACGTTGAGAATTGACATTTTGGAGCCAAGCTCTTTTAGAAAAAAGGGAGAAAATATTATTTTTGTTTATCAAATTGCATAATTTCACGCTTTCAAGGCATAAATGCCATAAGTTGTACTAACTCTGTATGGACGAATTTCAGAACTTTCATTGAAGACTCTATCTAGTATCTATGTTCCTGCCCAAATATGACTTTGGGTAGCTCTACTTCCCTCTCAAAACTTCTTCCCTTTTTCATATTTGCACTAACCTTTCTATGTATTCTAATGCACACCATGACTACTTCTCAAAGGCCTAGCACTACCATTGACTCTGTTAGCATTTTTAACAATTATACTACAGATGATCAAGCATGGATACCATCTCAAATAACTATCGAAAATTGGGTTCTACTGCAAACTAGGAGGAGGAAGAGGAGGCAACGCAATGATTTCGTGGAGGCTTTCAAGGGACAAGTTAAAGAGTTTAAAGTGTGTGCACAGGAGCAAGCGGGTGAAAGAGGTCCTCATATAACATGCTTTCCAGCATGCAGACTGTTGCAAACATCTCCTCCAAGTTTTCCATGACATCGACCCAACTGTAAGTTATTTTGAGCATCTCACTTAGTGCATGATTATATTCGAAGGTTAAGTGGTGGATATCATCTTTGGTATGTTTCAGATATTTATCCATCGAATAGACAAATTGGGAACTATTTGAGAGCTATAGTTGGGATTTTTTATGCTTTCCATGCATTAATTGGTGAGCAAATGTACCGATGAAGACAACACAAGGAACTTGCAGATAATTGAATATTCTTTTATGATATGTCATATTTGGAACCCAGAACTTCCTTTGGTTGGGATTGTGTAGCTCTTTTGTCACTTCCATCCTTTGACAACAAGGATTGGTCTTTGCTAGCTTCGCAAACTAGTGAAAGCTTTAGGAATAAGTTGTTTCAGGATATACAAAAATCCTCAAGTATCAAAAATAGTTCGGCTTGCACTATTTATGCCTCGTAAAGTGTTTGTAGATTTCTTCTTCGATGAGCAAATAAGGACTACCACAACAATGTTCATTTGCAAGTCTAAGAGCTGTTTGGACTTTTTTAGATGATAATTGGGATAGGAAACAATCACAGGGAAAAAATTGTATTTTGCAAAAGAAGTCCATAATTTGCAAGTTCATTATATGCTCTCAAAATTTCATAGTGTCGTTTTACTATTTTAGATATCATCTTCTTAGCGGGCAGCTTATTCCACTCGATTAAGATATAGAGTCTAGCCTCGAGAACAAACCTTTATCAATGGAGCTCTATTTTCGAGACAGTCTACTTACTGTGATGGAGACAATGTCAAGCACAACTCTTGCACAGCTCAGGGTTAGATCTTACATGTGAAGAACTTCCACTTTTGCTGGAATTGTATGCATTCAGTCTCAACAACAAAAAGGTGCTTACTAAATGGATAAATTTTGATTGTCTTTAATACATTAAGATATAGAATCTAACTTTTTCTTCTTTTCAGATTCCAAGACGCAAGGAGAAAACAACATTGTGCAAGGAGTCACTCTCAAATACACTTCACTTAATTGCTTCCATCGAAAGCTAGGTCACATACCTTGTGCACGCAATGAGCTTTGATGCCATGAAAACAATGATGTACTCTTCGAAATGACTAATCCAGAGACATTTTGTGCCGCTCAAACAAGGTTTAAAAAATGTACACTTTTCATTGTCTCAAAACTTTACAAATTGTGTTGTTTCTGTCAAGATGTATACAAGTTATTGCTCCCTTTCCCTGCTATTGCTCCCCTATCCTCTTCCCCAGTTTGTGCCACTGGTCCCCTTTCCTCTCACCTGGTTGCTGCCACTGGTCCACTGTCCTCTCCCTGGTTGCTACCACTGGTCCCCTGCCCTCTCCCCCAGTTGCTGCCACCGCTCCCATGCCCTCTGCCCTAGTTGTTGCTACTTATGTCTCTGGGAATGGTGGTCTCGGGCATCCTTTCATGTTGTCGAAATGGGCCTCTTCCATGGCTTCCCATGCATCTTGCATTTGTGAAGCTTCCCTCTGTTCTTGCTCTTGCCATTGATGTGTAGCCCATTCCTCTACTTCTGCCGCATCCGCATAATATTGATTTATTACTTCTTGCATATTTCGAACCTCTTCTTGAGTTTGATTGTAGCGCTGCGTCATTTCGTTAACGCGAGCCTTTTCGAACTCCTCAGCTCTCGCCCCTTCCTCTCTTGTACGTCTATTTACCGAGATTATAATATGTTGGATGGCCATTACAAAAAAATATCGCACATGGTTGGGGGTGTAATTATGTAATTGAAGTTCTTGTAGAAGCGTGATGATAGGAAAGTAAGTAAAGATGTTGCTTCTTTAATACAAACGTTGCAACAAACAAACAATGAAACAACACGATTACTTATATTTGGTACATCCAAAATTTGACTGAGGAGCAACAAGGCATTCAAACAAGTTCGCCAGCCAGAGCTATAGTCATCAACCTACGTGGGCACGATTACCCATTCGTGCCGGATGGTATTCCTTAAATCATGTTCTAACAAAACATGCTCTACACAGCATACAAGTTTTTTCGTGGCACTACATATGTAACCACTTGAGTCAGTAACACATTACAAAGAGACACTACTTCCAAATGTACCCAGATGTGCCTTACATTTTTACACAACCGTGAAACACCCTGCTTTGCCGGAGTTTGCGTAGTAGAAAATCTTATCTTTGATGTCAAATAACAACAGACTCCAATGATCACTACACCAAAACCATCAAAGATGAGGAGAAAGATCCTAAATCCAACATGGTTTTTACAAGGCAAGAAGAAACTCATGATTGATTGTATGCAGTGACCAGAAAGCACGCTAGATCAAAATTGACTTTGCTAAAGCAACCCATCAGAGCCAAAAAGAAAACTCCACTATTCTGCAGCATAGGCCATATCAGTGGATCTATTACGTATATTTTGTTTTGAACCTCAGCGGGTAGAAGCGAGATAGCATGCTTGACATGAATCAATGGCAGAGATTAAATTTAAGATACTCAAGCTGGCTATCACCGCCACAAACCCATGAGTCAATGCCGAGCAACTGGGGCAGCTATCAAATTCCATAAGCCACTGACTCGCTTGGTATTGACCCATGTCTTAGCGGTAGTGAACCATCTAATGAACCAAGCGTGACTTAAAGAAAAACTTGAGATGTAACACAGAAATGTTCATGACTGCCATGAAGACATGGGTTGATATCGAGCGAGTGGTATCACTATCCAATTCCATAAGCCACTGACTCGCTTGGTATTGAATCATGTCTTGGTAGTGAACCATTTAATGAACCAACCGTGACTTATAAAGAGCTTGAGAAGTACCACAAAGCAATGTTGATGATCGCATCCATTGCATTGGAGTTGGAGAAACTGCGCATGCATAGGAAGTCTTGTTGATCAAGGTTGAAAATGCAAGCCTCCTCTAACCTTCCAGGCAGTAGTATCTGTGCATGCAGAGGCGCTGGCCTGATCTGCTCTAAAATAATCGACTCATCTGATAAAGGCTCCTCGTTGGATGGCCCTTATGAAGCAGAGCCTTTTCCTTGCCTTTCTTGAGCTTTATCCATGGCTACCTGAGGCTCCTCCCTAGCAGGCACAGGGTCCTCCCTAACAGGCAAGGGCTCCTCCCTTATAGACACAGGATCCTCCCTTTCAGGCACAGGCTCTGGATCCTCCATGCATTGCTCATTTTCCTTCATAATTGGTTCCTCCATAATGTCTCTGTTTCTTCAATGATTGCCTTAGGGTCCACCCTGGCCTGCTCATGGCCCTAATCGGCCTGCTCATGCCCCTCATCAGCCTGCCCTTCTGTGTCATTCCTCTTGACCCGTGAGCGTGTCCTTCTACTATTTAATTTAGCCCTAGAAGGCTTTGTCTGTCATGCACGAGGATGGAGAGGGGGGATGTTAAGAATATCCATTGTTCTCATATCCCGGATAGGTACTGGCTGAAGCAGCCCATCGTAGCAGAAGTGCAGCCTCCAAAGAGTGTCAAAATCCCACGGCATGATAGTAACATGTTGTGCATGGGCAGCCAGTATATATCCATCGCTGAAGAATTCAATGAGGTAGTCTTCTGCAATTTCTTGCAGGCAGAGAAGTGCACTGTTGGCCCATCGCATGCGGACTCTCCACTGCTCGCAAATCTCTCGCACTACTCATTGGAAAGGAAGACGTGGAATGGCCGGTTGCACGTGTCGTTTGATCCTTTGTAGCTCTTGCAGTACACCTCTGTGCACCTCATATTGGCGTCTTCTTGCTTGAGCATTCGAAGAGTCACCTGTTTACCTTCTAGGCGTGGCCTTTGCATGAGGGCATCTATACAAATAGAGTAACATAAAATGACATGTCATTTGTTGCAGAAGGGACTTAAGATTTCTAGGGTTAGCACGAAGCGAAGAAGTGCACCAAATACGATTGTATTACCTCTAGTTGCTTGGTACTGACCTCAGAAAAGGTCAGTACCAAGCGAATAGGTGCAACAAACAGAGTTTACCTTCCCTTATTTGCTTGGTATTGACCTCAGAAAATTATAATAGCAAACATCATTTATATTTTTGGAGGTTAGTACCAAGCGAACAGGTGCATATAACAGAGTTTGCCTTCCCTTATTAGCTTGGTACTGACCTCAGAAAATGTAATAGCAAACATCATTAATATCTTTTGAAGTCAGCCCCAAGCGAACACGTGCATCAAACAGAGTTTTCCTTCCCTTATTCGCTTGGTATTGACCTTAGAAAAGTGTAATAGCAAACATCCTTTATATTTTTTGAGGCTAGTACCAAGCGAACAGGTGCAACAAAATACCAATGTGAAGTAGAGGAACGAGAGCTCCAGCCAACTCAAGATGATTCCATGTTGAACTAACTGTCATGTCGTGCCCTCCCATCACCTCCCCTAATCTAGGGGGTGGTACCCCTGCTTCTCCCTCCCATGTCTACCTCTCATGAGAACGCATGGCGGTCCTCCAACCCACTGCCTCACAGACCACTCATCAGGCAGAACCTAGGCCTTGCTTTTCAGGCATGTCCGTCTAGTCTATTTACCCAACAGATTTTTCAAAACCTCCCTCAAGGTTTCACAGAGAAACTCTAGGAAGCTTGGAAAAGTGGTGATGCCTTTCTAAAGAACACTCCCGCAGTGCCAGCAGGCTCGCATCCGGTCCCTCCTCATGAGGTCCCCACTTGGTCCTCCCCCGATGGTACCCCGAGCATTCTCCACCGACACAGCCCGGGAGTGGATGCTGTCAACACGGGAGTCAATCCTTGAGGTAAGCCTCTATTAATTCTACCTACTGGTTGTCCTTGTGAGCACAACCCATGTGCCTTTTTTGAGTGACCGTTTAGAGTTAGACGTTGATCACCCTTGCAGCCGCCATCTCCATCTCCAAGTAGAACAAACAGATCGTCATTGCCTTTGCCTTTTCTGCGCTCTTTCCCTTGGCCACTTCTTGTGATCTTGCGTTGAGAGACCTCCACTGTTTTGAGTCCTTTGCTGCCGCGTCGCCATCACCCTTGCCTTTGCCTTTTGTTCTTCTTCCTCCTAGCCACCTTTTGGTTCTTGCTCTTAGTGACCTACGACATCACCATCCAACTCAGCGCCATTGGATATTGCAGAGACAGGTTCTTTCTCCCTCTCTCTCTCTCTCTCTCTCTCTCTCTCTCTCTCTCTCTCTCTCTCTCTCTCTCTCTCTCTCTCTCTCTCTCTCTCTCTCTCTCTCTCTCTCCCCTTCCTGTGTGCTGTTAACAGTGTGCGCACCAAAGCCACTGTGTTATGGGGTTAGAGCACAATGGGCACAACACTCCAAGGGCCAAAGAGTGGTCGTTAGGGTAATATTAGAAGTCTCACACCGCATGGTTGGAATAATTACTCCTTATGTGACCGTGCCTCAGTTGTTATTCAATGCTATGTTTGGGCATAGTGAGTGAATAGGCCTATATATCTATTATTGATAACATTAAATGCTATGTTCTAATCCACCTGTTCTGAATGGACGTGGGTACAACGAAAATTCAACTTGGGTCAAAACCAAGCGAATAGGGCCCTTCGGAGATTCTTGGGGCCCCTATTCGCCTGGTTCTGACTCAAGTGACGTCACCTATTATGGCATTAGCTCACGGGATAGAACAAAGTGAATAGAGACCTTGAGGGATACTCGAGGCTCAATATTTTCTTGGTTATGACACCAAATACATACCAATTTTGATTAGTAGTTTTGTCTTCCTTTTTCTTTCAGTCATGGGGATCATAGCCCTGGAGACAGACGTTGTGGGTACAACATAAATTCAACTTGGGTCAGAACCAAGCGAATAGGACCCTTCAAAAATTCTTTGGGCCCCTATTCGCCTGGTTTTGACTCAAGTGACGTCACTTATTTTGACATTAGCACATGGGATAGAACCAAGCGAATAGAGACCTTGAGGGATACTCAAGGCTCAATATTTGCTTGGTTATGACACCAAATACATACCAATTTTGGATAGTAGTTTTGGCTTGCTTTTTCTTTTAGTCATGGGGATCGTAGTCCTAGAGATAGACAATGTGGGCGAGGATACATGTGAAGAAAAACTATTCACGTTCTTATACAACACCCGTGTTCATCACCGTGCACCAGAACTATCAGGAATGTTTAATGCAGAGTTTTCTATACAAAGGATTATAGATTGCTCATTTGAGTACCTACAAACCCATTTGCAAAAGTATGAGGTAGTCATTTGTGACAATTCCATGACAGTTGTTGATGGCATGAGATATGTGCACCCAACCGACCTTGACCCTACGACCTTGACCTTAACAAGAGTGCTTCAAGGAGACTGAATCGTTGTCTAGAAAAGTGTCCCTCCAATGCACTGCTTGTACAAGACACGTGTATGAAGCACTTCAAAAAGTGTCACTTAGTGGAATTCTACCACGGGTTTGTCTGTTACTTATACTTGTAGACAGATGGTGAGTAGGAGACTTCCCAGTCAGCAACTTTCGGTAGTTGTCCATTGGCGCCGCAGGAAGAGGTAGAGGATGTGGAGGTGCAGTTTGACCCAGAAGAAGAGCGGGTAGAGGTATTAAAGGAAACATTTGATGCGGGCTTAACGCTTGCTTCTCTTGCAGATACAGCAATAGGGAAGCAAGAAAGCCCAAATAAGGAAGTGACTTTGCCTCTGAATTGTGCTCCCAGCTTTGCTATGGCGGGAGACACCCACTACGTTCTGCTCACAAATATCATGCATGAGCTGAATATACAGGAGGACTACTGCCTAGCTACAATTGTAATTTTTTGTGAGGCAGACATGGGATTTGTTGATGAGGATGGAGTGGACCAACATCATATTGCTGACACATCTATCCACGACTCACAGTTTACTTCAGGTGTGAAACTGATCAAAGATACATTCAATGAAGCGAAGTCCGGAGAGGCCAATTTGCCAACAGATGAGCAATTTCAATCGACAACAAAACAACTTGGCCTTGGAAAACATGGCTAGGCCTGTGGCACCCAGAGCTCAGGTAATGAATAGTCATTCTATTCACTTGTGGGAAAGGTCGATGCTGGAAATGGATGAGAATCATATGGTAATTTTTAAAGGCATTCAAATGATATTAGAGATGGGCCAGTGATAAAATATCATGATCAATCTTTTCGTTGACATGTGCTAGTGTATGACGATAGTTTCTTCAGAAGAGCGGGAGGGTCACGGCAAGGGCTTGTCACTGGAGTACAAGGCAAGGATGTGGTGTTGTCTCACTACAGCGGGTGTTTCAACCACAAAAAGTTTTGTAGAGACAACTCAAGTACTTGGCAATTGTACTCATCTCACTTACGGCCCATAAATGCTTTACTATTTTTTTGTAGATCATAATATACCACAAGGAATACTCCAAGGACAATGCAAAATTCCCACTGTTTGCAATGAAAGTTATTACAAGATTGTGTGGTGGGCACCCCCTCCCACTAAACGCAGAAAGACTAATTCTGATTGAGAAACAGTATGCTCTACGTGTCTTTGGCATTGGGTATGGGTTCCAAGCACTCAAAGCCCCCTATTTCATGTCCTACACAGCTCAGGCTTTGGCTACAGGGGTTGAAGACCCGGAGAACTTAGATCCATACAACAAGCGACTGTTTTTGAGGGAAAGAAGACGCCTGATGCCCGTGGGGATGCTGCCATAACAGAGGAACGAGCTCGTCTGCAGAGCTTGCACATCAAAGAGGTACAAAGTGAGGAAGAAGGAGGTGCATCGAAGAGGATAAAAACGACGAGCTTAGGTTCATCTTCTCCCTCAAATCCATCTTCTCCCGCTCCTGACTCGTGATTGTCGCCACCTCGCATGGCGCTCCCCCGCATTTGAATTTACCCAAGCCATCTGTTTCTTATTTTTGCGGATGTGTTGTAAAGTCCATTCTGCCTTGCTCTATGAATTAGTCATCTATAAGTCCATTGGTGTAACTCTAATAGGCTATTGGCCTTATCCTTTCCTCCCCCATTTCTAGTGTGCTTAAAATAACTTGTTCTTGCCATGTAGTGGGTTTTTTCCATGCCTTGTGTGGACCATATTGATAGTGAGCCGTATGTCTTGGCAAAATATGGACCATGGTTGAACTGTGTGTGCTGCATTGAAATAAAACAAAATGGTCAATAGAGTACAAGTTAAAATTTCGTTTTGTATACGTAGAATGCTAAACCACCATGTAATGTGTGATATGTTGCCCACCCCACCCTGTAAGGTAAGCCTTCTTCCAATCTAGCAAGGCTGCTTGAAATGATGTGAGCTTACTTTGGTCCCAAGAATGCTGCTCAACATAGTGGAAAATTTTATCTAGTGATTTCCACACATTCGCCTTCTGATTTTGGATTGCCCCCCACCAGCATTGTCTGTAACCACTTCATGTAACTGCTCCCATTTGTTGAGCAGGTTTCTCCTTTCTTCTCTATTTGAATCTTTGAGGCTAAACCCAAGAAACCTTCTGGCCTCACGCCGCATATCGATGCTTTTCTTGGTACCTTGTAACGACTTTGAGACATATTAGGGTCCTCTTTGATTTTGACATTGCCTCCATGCAAACCAATGTCTGAGAGCACTCCCTCTAATGCTTTGATCACTCTTTTTGACTCACTCTCTGACTTTAATGTCCATGCAAAACATATGTACAAATGAACCACCTTTTCAATTATTTGACAGAGTGCATGAAGTGTACAGACGTGAACTCTACTCAGAGGAATATCAAGCACTGGCCTAAAAGTTTTATCTTGAAGATGTCTGTTGGGAGCTCTATTCGATTGCACACTCTCAAGAGATTTTGCATCAGCCATGCACTATAAGCATGGATTTGCCATAGCTGCTCCATGTGTTATGTTGTACATACACTTAAGAGTCTTTAAGTCACCCGCCATGTGCCATTCCACTATATAGTCACCAAATCCTTCCACTGAAATAACGACTCTGTTTCTTTGTTCATTGATGATAGAAGGAATTTGGATTTGACTAAAAACCCAATCAAGGATTTTAAAAATTTCCTTATCAACCTGCAGTGAAAAACAAAAACACAAAATCAACAACCAAATAATCAATATTTTTGTTATTATAGAGTGAACGAAGTATACCTGAAATGAGCCTAGAGTTAGAATGTTGTTTTTGGATTTCATGTTGAAGTATTGTGGATCCTCTTTCGTTATTGATGGATCCAGAGCTCTGTTCATGAGGGTAATGGTGACTCTCTCAAGCTTCTTGTTCTTCAAGACCTCGCACTCGTCGAGCTTCAAAACAAACTTGAGAACCCCACCGCACTCCTCTCGACTAATGTCAAAGAAGTGAACTGCATACCTTTGCAATGCTTCAAGATCAACAAAGAGGTTGTTGTGCTCGTTAAACTGTACCTCTCTGCCGCTCTTGCCTAAGAACGTTGCTTCAATATGAAATGGTGACCCAAGTTTCTCAAACACCTCATCGTTTACGTGCCGGCGAGCAGCCTTTACATGTGATGGCTTTGGCAGCAATGATCCTCTCTTTAGTTTATTTTGAGACTTTTTAGCTAATGCTTTGAAGAGTGCCATGTATCCCATCTGCGAGATGCCACTCTCATCAAGTATTGCTTGCACTTTCATTGGTTCCAACTGATTCTTGTTCATGAAGGAGGTAAGGAGCCTCCCTTTCAACTTACGAAATTTTTTCTGAGTTATCGTCTCTTCAACTACTTCTTTTGGAACTAGACGGATGTAATGCACTTTGACATTGAAGCCTGCACCGTTCAACTTTGGAAGCAGTAAAGACCTACCAAAAAAGCACCATGCGTTATGATCATGTATAGGAAAGTGTATCCATTTCTTAGTGAGCACATTGAAGATACAGAAGTAGAAACAAACTTCGAGTTACCTTAAAGCTCGTATTCGTTTTTTCAGGCCACCACTACCAATCTTCATGTTCTCAATGTTGCACAGATCTCGTTTTCTTTTCCGCCTACCAAGCACAGTGTCTTTCTCTCGCAAACTTGTGATATTCTTATCAAGGCCTTGGATTGTCTCTTTGTTTGATGAATTTTTTTGAGAGCATGCTTCATTAAGTTTCTTCAGCTGCATGTTCTCCATCGCTAGGAAGTTTCTTTGCCTTTCCGCATTCAATCCTCTCATTTCCAACTGTTCGGTGTATCCCAATAGCCCATCCTTGCCATCGCATATGAAATGTAAGAGATTAGTGATATTAGCAAAGGGAGGTGGCACATTTGTCGTAGGATCCTTTGGATAAATAGACCCATCGGTCCACAAATCCAAATGATGTTCCTTGTTTGTCTTTTTAAGTTATTTCTCCCATTGAGATAAGAAAGACTCCCTCCTACGTTTCTACAACGGTGCGTACTCTTGCAATACATCAACATGAAGATGATGTGTGTTATTTCTTTGGATAGGTGTTAAAGATGAAGGGGTTGAGGATTGCAAGTTCAATTGGTGTTATCAGAAAAAGAAGCGTTTTCCATTCCTAGAGTTGATAGAGAAAAAGATGGACACTCGAAACTCATGAAATATCTCAGGTTTGGGAGGGAAGACCATATTCTCATGTTTAGAGTTGATAGAGTTCGTGTGGTTTATGTTTCTGGAAGGAACGCTTGAGTTGGCATTTCAAATCATTATTCATACAGTTATTTGGATTCCTAACAAGAGAACAAAGGATAGGAATGATAAAGACGACGGTTACCTACCAAAGAATGTCACTTTGGCTTTTTGTTGGCACAAAAAAGTATCACATAAAATGCACAGTTTAACATTTTCATTTTCTCTCTCTAAGCCGACGTGGAACTTCTTACAGGGCCCAAAAGTGAGTCTAACTTTCTCCTAATAGTGATCCTTGGTTAAGTTCACCAAAAACTATTCTAGCATAAATGGAAAAAATCCAAGCATTAGATATCTCTCTCAAAGTTTTTAGCAAACAGTTTAGGGGTTTGATCGTTTTTTTTTTTGGTAGAGAGAGAGAGAGAGAGAGAGAGAGAGAGAGAGAGAGAGAGAGAGAGAGAGAGAGAGAGAGAGAGAGAGAGAGAGAGAGAGAGAGAGAGAGAGAATGCGTGGGACAACTACCAACATTAGGGTTTACAAAGAAAGATATTCTTTTGCAGTTCTAGTTGTGGAATTCTTGACTACTAAAGCTCATAGCAATGGTATATGGATCATGTCTCTACTCTTGCATGGTGGTTGTAGCTGCTTGCCACCTTATGCAGGGTTGCCTTATCTCCATTCTCTCTAAGGAGCTTCTCAATGGCCAGTGTGTCGTAGGTAGTGGTTAGTTGTGAGGCTTTTAGAAGAACTTGTAAGGTAGAAGATGAAATACCTTCTCTTTTTGAGGAAGCATATGAACACCAAGCTCAAGGGTCCCATCCACTTTCGTGCCCTATCTTGAATTTTGTGGAGAACCATCAGAGGTATGATTCCTCATAAGACAAAGCAAGGAGATGCAGCACTTGAGTGTTTGAAGGAATATGAAGGAGTTCCAGCCCCTTATGACAAGATGAAGAGGATGGTCATTTGAGATTAAGAAACTGGAGGAGAGAAGGATAGCTGAGGCCAAGGTTTTCTATGAGAGAAAGAAGCAGTTGATTTAGCTTTGGCTGAAAGCAGAGTCGAAGAGAGTGGAAGCTCAGCTAGGAGAAGCAAAGGCTATTTTAGACCCTCTTAGCTTCAAGGCTTGATTGACTTTTTTATTGTACCGGGTTGTTAATCAGCAAGTGAATGTCATTTCCCATGCAGCTTTATGTGAACTGATTCTGGGAAGGGTCATGTGACAGAATAGTGTTGAAAATTTTTCTTTTACTACATATAGATTGTTGAAATTTGAGTTCCTATAGTGTTTCTCCAAAGAGAGAGAGAGAGAGATCCTGGGGGGGGCCGGGGGGCTCTTTCTACCTACCATCACTAGCAAGGAGATTCAAACTATAGTGCGGCTTCTCTTACCTGGTGAGCTTGCAAAGCATGCAGTCTCTAAAGGTACCAACTTTACCAGTGTGTGAGGGTCTTTTAAATCAATGGGTTTTGTAAAGGTTAGGCAAGATCTTGAGTCATTGGCATTTGTAAAGACTACAGTGCTTGTTCATACTCATGGATGCTACAAGCTTCAAAGTGGGCTTGCAAATGAATCCTTAACATTGCGTTTGTTTTTGCCCATTTCTATGTACCACACCTATCAAACCAGGAAGGTCAAATGCAAAACTAGTTTCTCTCAAAAAAAAGCGAAGAGAGAGAGAGAGAGAGAGAGAGAGAGAGAGAGAGAGAGAGAGAGAGAGAGAGAGAGAGAGAGAGAGAGAGAGAGAGAGAGAGAGAGAGAGAGAGAGAGAGAGAGAGAGAGAGAGAGAGAGAGAGAGAGAGAGAGATGAATAAAGCAGGCATAACCACGCAAGAGATATTTTGTGAAAGATGGCTGCATGCAAGCTACAGAGCCATAGCCACTTAGTTGGGCCTTGAAAGGCATGGGCATTGCAACTCCTGTAGCAAGCAAGTAAATTTCGCAGTGCAAGTCTTCAACACCACCACCTCCTCCTCACAGTGTCAAGAAGAGGAAAATCCTTTGCGGTGCAATACGAAACAACACATTATCATCATCATCAACCTCCCACGACCTCAAAGTGGTTGTGGGCATTGAGCCCATTGAAGCAACTAGCCTAGGTATACTGGCTCTGAGCGTGTACTAGACTGGATCGAAGACTTTTGGAGTCTATTGCAAACACCACTAAAAACAAACAGTTTCAAGTGGGTGTCACTCAATTCATCATCTTACTGTTTCTAATATGGTTGTTGTATGTTTTGGTGACAGTAAAAGCTATTGAGCTACCCTTTCATCTACCATTCCTAGATAATTAAGGAATGGTAGATGAAAGGGAAGAGAGAGAAAAGTGGGAAGAGTTGTTTAGGGATAGCTAAATTATTGTATGTTTTCGGCTATGCAAAATTCCTTCTATGATTTGCCTTTATGTCAATCATGTTTGGCTCTGCTCGGTTTTTTATTGCTCGGAAAGTTTTTCTCGGAGTTTGAAATTCCCCACTTATATGAGTTTACCAAGAAAGGGAATAAATTCATTTGGACCACCTAGGAATGCGAACAAAGTTTCCAATGCTCGAAGAAAGAGATCAATAGGAGGCTAGTTCTTCGCCAACCAAATTGGGATGTCATTTTTCATGTACATGTTGATGCATCTGGAATGGTGATGGGAAGACGAACCGGGGTATTCTACTACTTTGAAACAAGCACTCTGAATGGGGTTCAGTGCCACAAAGTTCAAACATTATTTGCTAGGAAAGTTGTTTCACTTTTATGTGGATCATCAAGCACTCCTCTTTCTAATGAACAAAATGATTATTCAAGGTAGATTGATTATATGGATGATGTTTTCGATGGAATTTGAGTTCAAAATCTTCCATAAGCCAAGGAAAATCCATCATGGTGTTGATTTTCTTTCAAGAAGCACAGAAGGCAGCTTATAGACCTCATTGAGAGATGAGCTAGTTGATGATGAACTTTTTCAGAGTACATCAATAGAAGGACCAAATCCAAAATGGCAAGACGTGTATGACTTCCTTCAACTAGAATCATTTCCAGAGGATTGGTCCCAGGCAAAGAAAAAGGCACTAATAATAAAAAGCTTGAAGCTTACCATCATTGGAGGAGCTCTCTACAGATTGGGTATTGATGGTGTGCTTTGAAGATGTGTGCCTATGCAAGGAAGGATGTAAGTAACAGAGGCTTGTAGTGGAGATGCAGGTTCAAATATTTCTCTCCTAACATTACCTATAAGAAAATCCTACAAGAAATCCTCTAGCGGCAGAGTATGATGGCAAATGTCATAGCATTTTGCAAAACTTATGAAATTTTTTAGAGGATGGGAAGACCAACAACAGCTAGCATGACACCTCTGACTTGAGTATAACCACTAGGAGTATTCATGAAGTGGGGATTGGACTTCATAGGCGCATTCAAGAAGATTACTCCTAGGAAAAACATGTATATCATAATGGCAACCTACTATGTGAGTAAGTGGATTGAAGCCAAGGCATTGCCATGTAATACAGCCATATCAACATCAATATTCTTGTATGAAAATATCATTTGCAGATATGGATGCCCTATTGAATTGTTTCAGATTAGGGTACACACTTCATGAATATTGGCTGAGATATTTTCAGTCAAGCACCAAAAATCCACGCCAAATTATCCAAGATGTAATGGTTAGGCAGAGAGTAGTAACAAGACAATAAAGACTATTTTGACTAAAATACTCCAAAAAGAGCCACATCAGCGGGATCCAAAACTCTAGATAGCATTATGGACATATAAGACTACTTACAAGGTCACCATTGGCATGCAGAATGGTATATGGCACAGAGGCAGTAGTTCCTTGAATGGAGTTTACAATGCCAGGCCTCAGGCTAGTAGTGGAACATAGAATGGATTTCAACGAGAATCTGAAACAAAGATTGGACGAATTACTACGTCTAGATGAGATCAGGCAACGTGCTATGCTGGATCAAGAGGTGGTTCAACAAAGAAGAAAATGTTGGCCTGATAGCAAAATTAAATTCAAGGAGTTCAAGAAGGGGGATTTGGTACTATTTTATTAATCAAAGCGGGGACAAAAGAGGGCTAATTTGAAGATTTCATGGCTTGGACCCTATGAGGTTGATTGGGTGTTCTATTTGGCGTAGTGAGGTTAAGGGACCTATCAAGATTTTTGTTACTTGGTGTTTCTAATGGGGCCAAGATCAAATTGTATTATTCTATGTCAGATGGGATCCCAACAACACCAGTACTAGAAAAGAATTCTGAGTCTGAAAATGAACCACTTAACTTATTTTGTATCAGACCAGTGGAAGAGCGAGGCTAGAAATTGTTGGAACTATATATATATATATATATATATATATATTATATATATATATATACAAAACTCAAACAAATGAGCAACCAATAAATTTTGACAATTTTAACGATGAGGGGCATAAAGTAAATGAAATCATCAAGGGTAGAATCTCGTAGGGTAATGAGTAGGCGGTTAGACAAATGCATGTGTGCCACGTTGTAGGCAGAGGTCCTAAAACCAAGGATGCAAGCAAGTGGAGAATTCATGGAACCAATAAGGATAACTATGCATAGAGTACATGATCTTGCACTTTATAAACCCTTAGCCATTTGCACACCTTGCACCTTTTCCTGCAGAGATTTCTATAACCTCAACTTCTATGTAGCCTCTAGAGCGTGCAATATCCTAGTCGTATCCCTCTAGCTCCACAACCTTCACATCAAAACCCGACACTCCTCGGTTTCTTGTGTCTCATTGTCAAAAACTATAGGTGAGTCTTCTTTCTCACAGGAATGTTTAGAAGACTGAAAAATGGGCAAGAACAAGAAGTCGTCAGAGCACATGCAAGAAAGTTGTGATTAGGCTAGCACAGTAGATGGAAGAGCGACTCAGTCAGGATCAAACAAGCATGTTCAGTACCACATAATATCATAGGGAAATATGTTTTCCACCGATCAAAGAGGACCAATGTTGAAGTTATGGGACTTGGAGACGGTACTAGAAGCTACTAGGATGGACTTTGATGCAGCGATCATCCAACAAGTGGTTGACGCTTTTGATCCAGACATTGGCTTTGCAAAAATCAATGGACAATTAGTCCAAACCACTGCATCAGTTGTTTCCCATGTGCTTAGGCTGCCATATGTTGCTAAGGCCAAAGCGTGTTCATCCGAGGAAGTTAGCTAGTATCTGAAAGAGGATACTAAGGCTACAAAGAAACGTAAAAAGGGAGCTCAGGGAGTTCCAGTGACTGCTTTCAAGCACAATCCAGTCTATAAGTTCATTGCAAAATCCATTAGCTTGAAGAAAACTCCCACAATATGTTGCAAAAAAGTTATTTGGTATGCTACTGGTCCAACTAAAAAATTCAAAGGCACTGATTAACTTAGCCACATTCTTGCATAACAGCTTGATTCAATAGACTGGTAAGGTGAAGACCCAGAGTGTCTTCAAAGCTTGGTACGCAGGGTAATTTTTGTATTGGGCAACCTGCTTCCCAATCCGCCCCAATGAAGAAAAAGTATGGAATAAAGTTGCAGGGAAGGTAGCTGGAATTAGTAAAGAAACTGACCAAGATACAACTGGAGGCTGAGAGACACAACTAGACACTACGAACCAAGGCACTGAATTGGCTATAGTCACAACAAGAGCAAAGAGAACAAAAACACAAGTAGGAGTTGGCGCAGTTGGGGATGGCACAAGTGAGAGCACCAAGCCACCTAAAAAGAAACAAAAGGCACTGGCGTTTCTAAACCAGGTGAAGCTAAAATAGAATACTTCAACCAAGCATGATGTGGGGGGACAGGGCAAAGGTACTTCAATAGATCAGCCCATTGAATTTTCTCAGACCCCACCAGCTTCTACTGAGAAAAAGAAGACCACTGGCAATAGGCAAGTTCCACCACTGACACTGGAAAGAAGGACATATCACAGTCCCAATTAGCTTTAGTTGTTCCAACCTTAGTACAACCAACTCAAATGAATAGACTATAGAGGCTACAAAAACCCCTACATGGGAGACCGATTGTTAAATAACTAGATAAGGCACTTGTGCCTTACCCACTCCTCTCATTGTCTATGAAAGCTCTCAAACCAACGTGGATATCATTACATACGGATGTGTAGCCACGATGATGTCTGAATGGAACACTATTGTAAATTCCATGGGAAAATCAATAAAAGCTCAGCAAATAGGACCCAATTCAGCAGAAAATGCCTTACAAATGGAACTTTATGAAACCAAGACTGAAATAGAGAAGGCCAGGAAAGAATGGATCAACGTAGGACCAAGATGCTAGAACAAAACAAGGATGCAAGGTTGATGGCTTCACAATAGAAAGAAATTGGAGCACTCAAGAATGACAACCAATGGTTGATGGATGAGAAGTGGGTAGTAGTAGAGGCAAAGGAAAAACTCCAAGGGAGGTTAGATGAGAGGAAGCCATCCTTAAAATCATTGCTTTCCAATCATAACACCCTGAAGCAAGCCATCACAAAAAAACTATAACTATCAATCCTTGGTTGATATAGCTGATCCAGAGGGAAACCTCACCCTCAACATTGAGGAATTGCAAAAAAAAGTTGAATTATGAAGTCTCACTTGGAAGATAAAGCTGGGCAATACACAACAGCTGAAGTGAACCAAGTATTGGTTGAATAGATCAAGAACCAGGATGGTGAAGATGAGGAAGAGGATGATGATAACCAAGAGCAGGAGGTGGTATTGGAGAAGATCATGATAGTGATGATGATGATGATGATGATGATGAACCTCCACCTCTAGGTTCAGCGACTGGAATAAAACTGGACAAACACTAGCACTGGGCCAAAGAACCAGTAAAATAGTTAGCTTGGTAATCAGAATCAACATCAAGATTAGACTCAATCTGATCAGCAACATCACACTCAATCAGACACCCGACATAATGAGCACATATGTAGCATGCCATTGTTCAGTACATGCCTGTAGATCAGCTCTAAGACAAAGATAAAGGCATTAGAGTCAATTTTAGATTTGATTTAGATTTAGATTCAGACCCACATCACTCTACTAGACTGATAGCATTAAACAAGAAGCTAAGGAGGCAAAAGGCTCTTCAAATTCAAGAATTTCTCCATGATGAGATAGTATATACTGATTTGGAAAGGTTTTAGATGTTGTTTGTAGGAGCCCAAAGACTAGAAGTTGATCAACTACCATGATCAACAGGTTTTCCAATTGCCATCTCATCCTAGTTGTGTCCAGGTCTTGGATCGGATGCCTGAATTGTTTCTTACCATTGAAGATGCTATGGTAAACCCACACATCATCCTTCCTCCCTCTCCCGCTTCCTCTCAAGATCTTTCATCACTGCTTTCACTGCTTCATACCACACTTACCACATCACCACCTCGCCTCATGTTGATGTGTTTCTTTTTGCAACCTTCAACGTTGAAAAATTCGGATAGTTGTGGCACCCACTATTGAAGGTTTCACAGCTTGTGGGGAGCTCTTTACACCCGCTTTTTTGCGGATCTGTCTCCGAGAGAAAGGGCTTTTTCTTCAACATGATAGAGATACTCATTTTTCAAGGGGCCTACAATGTGTAGGCCAACCCTATCCATGGCAGTGCATTACATAAGAGCATGCCATTTTTGTTTCACAATGATCAATGGAAATGCTTCATCAACATTGACCTATAATACCCACGATTCCAGCTTGACACATGCTATTTTGCTCTCCCAAGCCCCTTTCCCATTACTTTGGTAAGCACCTCTACCAAAACACTCTGATTTTGCTCAGCCATGATCGACGGCGATGCTTCATCTAACTTTGCCCTGGTATACTCATGCATCTGCCTTGACCCAAGTTATACTACCTTATTCCTCTCCAAAGCTCCATTCCCATTACTATGTAGAGTGATTTGCCAAATCTCCCTCTGTACCTTTCTTATGGTATTAAATGAACCTTTTTCATGGTTATCTCCCTTGCTTTATGCTTTCTAGTAGTTACTTGAGCCAGGAAACGGGAGGTTAAACATTGCAACATGCCCTGCAAATCCCCCCCCCCCCCCCCCCCCCCCCCCCTCCCCCCCCCCGCTCTTTCTCTCTATTTTTCAGCTAATCAACAAGCTCTACTCGTTATCTCCTACATTGCTTGTAGATGCAATGAGTATGTTTTGGAAAGAGTTCAGAAGATGAGGCAAGCCAACAAACTTTAGCTACTTAATGAGATCAAAAGCCTGTGTCCTTAGTGTTAAGAATTGAGTTGGAGTGTCTAATGTGTTTGAACCATCCAAAACTTGCATCCACAAGTGATGATCCTTGGTCTTGTGACTTCCCTTGTTCCATAAGTGATGATCCATGCCAAATATAGGTCCCTTGCCCTTGCAGGAACATCAAGTCCAACCATTTCTCTTAGTATTGAGACTTGTTGTGTAGCTAGCTCAACCCTTATTCCTTTGCCCCTGCATTAGTTAAACATCCGCTTGTTTCATAGATTTTCTTGCTTCACACTACCCAAGCCGAGCAACCATCATTTTCTTCAAACCCATGAGCAGAGAAAACCTCACTCGCCCACCTTCAAGAACCCCTTATTGTCTCCATGCAACCCTTTATCTCTACTTCACAAGTGGTCATATAATAAATATTTTGCTTGAGGTCGCATTGTCTTTGACATCCATTTTGAGATAATTTTACCTAGCCATTGACAATCCCTGTTCATCAATATCCCTAGCCATTAGCATCCATAGTAATGGATACCTAGCACCCTTGAAAACCCCTTTTCTTTTAGGCACTTGTCCATTGGCATCCAAATGGTGGAATCTTCACTAACCTTGGCAAAATGACCAATCACCGACCAAACCCCCCCAAAAAACTTTTCTTTCTTCTTTTTCCTCAACCCAAATACTCTTCTTCCATTCACATAATTTTTTATGTGATGTTCTTTTGGCTATCTACTTACTGCCCTTATTATAGCCTCTTTCACCCAAGCCCCACCTTGTAGGTTTTTCTTTTGTAACCAACCTTGATGTACTTGACTATCCACTAATAGAACAACTTTTTCAACATACAAGGTCCTTTTTATCTTTGCTAACCTCGAGGCAACTTAACTATCCTTTGCTAGAAGACCTTAGTGATCAACCTACCCTCACGGCCTTAACTTTTTATCTTTTCTATCCTCGAGGAAACTTAACTATACTTTGCTAGAAGACCTTAGTGATCAACCTACCCTCACGGCCTTGCACCCCACCTTACAGTTGTACAATTTGTTTATTTATCTCCACATGCATTTGGTGCAGATGTAGCCCTTCCAAGTAATTTTTCACTTTACCCTCATCTAAAAGGCATCAATCATATAGCTATATGTGGATTGAATCCCCCTTTCTATGTATGTTTTATCCCTTCATCTTGTACATCCACACCTTGCTAGAATTAATAGCTTTGCGTGCCTTGACCCCACCTTCCTTCTATGTTATAACCCACAACTTTCATCATTCGTGACCTTACCTTGAAAGTTAATACCAATTTTCCACCTTGTACATTCCCTAGTCTTTGCTTTGCCTAGTTGGTGACCTAGAACTAAGGTGAACGTGAACTCATAAAACTCTAATCCTAAGCAACCAAAGTAAACCTTGCCCCACTTTGGTTTTCTTTAAACCTTGCATACCTTAACCTATCTGAAAAATACCTCTCCATGCTTGTTATTTGCACCTAACTGGCTAGAATGTTATTATCATAACCAACATCTATTCACTTAACTATCCACCCCTAGAACACAGTTAACAACCTACCTGCAATGACTCGCACCCCACCTTGCAATTGTACTAAATGTAAGTTGTAAGTCTCCACATGCATCCGGTGGAGATGCAACCCTTCCAAGTTCATTTATCAATTTAGCCTAAGATAAATCGCACCAAATTTATAGCTTGTCATCGCTTTTTGCCTCGCCAAGTTGGTGACCTGGAACTAAGATAGCCTTGCCCTCATAAAAACTCTAATCCTGAGCAACGTTAACCTTGCCCCCATTAAAAACCCAAAGCTTCTTTTAAGCTAAACGTTTGCTTCCACCACACTCTTGGCCCAAACCTCAACCTAGCCTTCCACCACACTCTGGGCCCAAACCTTAACCTAAGCTAGCCATGTACACCGAATTCATTGTTGCACAGCTCAAGACTTCAATCTAGTATAACAAAGGACGGGTTATGACAAAATCTCTTGGAGAAATCTAATTTTCAAGATGACCCTTATTAAGGATTCTAGTGCTTCATGAAACCCCCTAGCCATCGGTATCACTTTATATAATCTCTCTAAGATCGCCAAAAGTTAACACCTCAAATTTTTTCCACTCCAAAGAAATTGCATTGTCTTTCAACAAAGCCAATCTATTTCTTGGTATACATCCATCATTGTTTAAAACTCTTGAAGATGTACACAAGCCCAAAGAATGCCCAACTAGAGAAAGCCAATATTTTTCTTGGTATACACCCATCACCATTTTAAACTCTTGAAGTTGTACACAAGCCCAATGAATGTCCAACAATGCCCAACAAAGCCAATCTATTTCCCCAACTACTCACATTTCCCTCCAAAAGTTTTAGATTTTTTCCCCTCCAAAAGTTCTTATAAAACCATAAGTATAAGACCTAGGGTAACTGAACATAGGATCCTCCTCCCTACCGCCCCTTATATAGGCCTAGCTCCTAGCTCTTGCCCTAAGTGGATCCCCAGTCCACACTGGTCCCCAGTCTAGGCCCTTGGCCTAGGTCCCTGACCCCCTAGGTTGGGCCTTGCCTTGTAGGACCCTTGTCCTGACATTTCTCCCCCCTTAAGGAAGAGTTTTCGTCCTCAAAAACACAAGTAGTAATATCTTCTTAAGAATACTGATGTTTTCTTTATTGACGTTCCATAAGTGAGCCAGTTGTGTGTATGACCGATAATTGGTGCAGTGAGGAGGTTCAATGAAACCGAGAGCAACATCTTGATTTTCAACATTGTTGTCCGTTTGCAACCACTTGGGTCTAAATGGTAACTCCATTTATAACTCACTTGAGTACTGTAAAGGAGTAACCACAACTAAGAGTCACTTAGGTCTAAATGGTAACTCCATTTATAACTCACTTGAGTACTGTAAAGGAGTAACCATAACTAAGAGTTTTCCAAAGGCATAACCAGTTTTCAGATCTTCTGAAGGTACTAGAATAATGCAAGGAAACCTTGGTGTAACTTTCCATGCAATTGTGAGCCAAATTTCCTACTCGCTTGAGTATCTTGAAAAGTTCATAGATAGGGAGTGTCCTCGTGTTAGAATTTTGAATAGTTTGGAACACAAAGAACTACATGTTCATCCCTAATGAAGGTTACTTGCCAACATACTTTGTCAGCACACCTGGTAAGTCCTTGACGTATGAAAGTATTGACACAATCTCCAACCCCACCACAACAGGTGTTCAAAGTCGAAAATCGTACTTAAGCAAATTCTAGAATAGGGAGAAAATCATCTATTCAAAAATGCATTGTGCTAACGTATGCTCTTAGCAGATCCTTTAGCAGAAGAAATATTTGGAAGTTGCCCATCCAACACGAGATGAATAGCAGCAGTAAGAGTGAGGTGTTGTTCCCCAACCACTTACAAACAGGCTTCCCTAACTGTCGATAAACTAGGACTCAATCATTGAGTATCCAACCATACATTTTATATGGAGTGAAGACAACCAACTAGGTTGAAAGCGGGTGGACTGGAGTAAGCCCAGAGTTTAGACCATCCAACCATAGACATCCATCCTAAGCCAGTGCCTTGTATGGCAGGGTGTAAACTCATAATAAATCTGTAGGAGAGATTGCACATGCAGTGCAAAAAGGTGTAGAGAGAATAAAGTCCATGAATTGGCATGCCGCTCCAAATAAATCAGTGTTAAACACTAGGGCCCATAACACCTAGTGTGCATGCATTTAACACAAATTTATCCAAACCGCAATTCCATGACGAGACTTTCCACGGTATGTAAGTGAAAGCCTTTCAACAAGAGTTGGACCGTAACAGAATGTGAAAGATCAATCACATCTAGGTACCAACCATGAGACCTTCTCAGTAACTTAGCATACTTGGCTATATGTAGAAATGACCCTCCGTTAAGGTGGTTTCACAACACTTGTCATCGCCGCAGCAAATCTGTACTGAGTACCCGACAATTTCTGGCCACTGAACTTGTTCCTGATACGGTGTGCTCCAAATGGTCTAATAAACGGATGCGACCAGCACGTAGGGACTTCGTCGAGACACATCATTGAGAATTGGGCACCAGTGTCAGTCCCAGAGACTCATATTCACCACATGTGGAATATGTCTCAAATAAGGATGGCCGAAAAAGCGACATCCATCAAGTACAAGATGTACTTGTGTGTGGAGGAACTGCAAAACACTCTACGACAAGAGTGAGAGGGACCCGCATTATCATTCTCCACACTGGCTAAACCGAACTCCTTGAGTTCCTAGACCATGTTGTATCCCATGTGACAACATGTGCCAAATTGAACCCTACAAGTAGGTTCGTAACAGCGTAAGACAGAAAGATAGATTGGACACTTGGTCCAAAATACTTTGTGCCGACATGCCCTTGGCATGTCTCTGTAACATTCAACCATACGTAGACTTCTTGAAAAACCAAGCAAAGCATACTAAAAATGGAATAACACCAAGTTAATAGATGCGTATGTGGAGATTTGAACGTAATGTACACTTACCTGTATTCAAATGGAGAGGAGCATGTCCCCTACCTGAAAAAACAAACAGCATTGCACTGGGAACCCTGGGTGTTTCCTTTGCAATCCAAGCCCTTGGATTAGGATCTACGTAGTCAAACCTCTTGGTAAGACTCTTTGTAGAAACTGCTCAACTAGCAGATAACGGTAACCAACATAGTCAACCGTATATAGAATGATTGGAATCAACTTTAAAAGTGTGTCCATACGCTACCGCATTTGGTAGATTGTGGAATTATTTCCTTGAAAGTATAAATGGTAGAGATCAACTGTGATCCTCTATGCAGATCAAACTGTGATCCTTAATGCCTATGGGGTGATGTAACAATCACCCGTCGGGTCTTACCCCAAAACAGTATGTCCATAGACACGCCGTAGTGCTATAGAGAGAGCAAGAAATCCACACAAGTGAACTACCGAGCTCTTATGGACAGACATGCTGTCACAACTGATTGCTGCATCTATACTTTCTTGTAGAGATCAGCTGTTGTGAGTTGAAGATTATCAAAAACTCAACTTGAGTGTCGCACTGAAAACAGGTAGTGCAAAATTGACACCCTAAACATCCGTAATGACAAGACTCTTGCTTGTCCATTAACGTCGATGTGTACTTCCTTGGGTAGATCTTGAAAACAATCACCCAAAGAATGCCAATAGTTGGGTCTTACCCTCGGCCTGACAACGGCTCTTAGCTTGTTTGGCTCATAGCCCTTATGCAAAATAGTGTTCAATCGACGAACCGATGAATACTAAGTTGAGTAGCATCTTAGCCACGTGCTAGCTGTGAGTTAGAGCACCTTGGCTCAAGTTGACTCACGCACAGAACCTGTATCAAAAGCTTCTTAAAAGAGTTTCATTTTTTTCTGAGAGAGAGAAATAGAGAACGAAAAGAAGAGCATACTGGGCTGAGGAACTTTCCTTAAATTTCTAGTGTGTGTGTGCCTAGAATGTGTGCTCTTAGACATCTTATGTCTGACTAGCAGCTTATCCTATAAGCATGCAACAAGCTGCCTGTACATCGAGAGAGGAAAGAGAAAAAACAAGCCACAACTTGCCCCACTTACCATGTATGGGGTCGTGACTTTACAAAAATGACTTAATATGGCACTTCGCCTGTGAAATAAGTCGAAAGTTTAGGTTCTGTTTAGTGGTGTTGTACAAAATCCCTTTTTTTGTCTGTCCGTGTGACAGAGTTGCAAGTGTGATGGCGGAAGCGTAATTCACGAGGTGGTAGAATTGAATCCACCTACAAACACCTTGCCTATTCCTTCCCCATTGTGTATGCTCATAGCACATGCCAAATGTGACCAGCTTCAGTGCAAGATGTAGAAATTGAAGCCTTGCTTTGTAGAACTCTGTCTGGCCTCATTGCCAACAAATGCTATTGACGACAGATGTCATAGCAAAGGGAGACGACCTTGTCGTTCATGCACAAAAAATCGGCCTTGTCTACTTGTAGATCTGCTACAAAAACAGAATTATATGTGCAATAAATAAATACCAATTGCGTACCTCATGAAGTACGCCTATCAATGAAATGGTCGTTGTAAGAATCGAACGAGTTGGAATCAAGGTTCACAGCTGCTTGAACCTTGAACTGCTGAGATGAGTTGTGCTTCAAGTCAAGGCGATAGAGACTCAAGACATGCGTGAGTCTAATCGCTATGTCAAAAATGTATGCCATTAGCATCATACTAAACGCAGACATTCAACAAGTACTTATCATTTGCATCATTTGTTTAATGCATGCCATGCTGCATTGATTCTTGCCTGTATTGGTATGCCACAGGTCCTGCTTGAACAGCCTGATATTTATTTGTTACAAATATACCTCGAAACTAGCTCCCCTTCTATCATAAGGAAGAGTCTCAAATCGTGCTATCTTCCGCAAATTCGTAGAATGGTTCTACAAAATAAACTCAAAATCAAATAAGTTGTAAAGAAAGTTTCATACCTGCGACCTTGTCGACCAATTGCGGGTGGTGAGAGCTTGCATGAATATATCGCGCTTGCTCGTGAATTGTATATGGATGCTTGTAGCTACACAGACCTGTTGCATGCCAAGATTCTCGTAGCAAGATTCTTTGGAGCCATGGTCCTACCATGTTGACTCATAGTCAGGTTGATTTGCCGTGGTCTTGGTTTTTGTCACGGTGTGAGAGATTGAGACCCCAAATGTGGTTGGTAGTTGAGAAAAAATCTATCTCCTCAATACCGAAAATATGATGCATCAATTATGCATGATTGGATGTTGTCAAAATTGGATTTTGATATCATGTTTAGTTGTTGATTGGACTTATTTTATGCATATAAGGTTCATGTCATAAGGGCCATGTGTGTGGGCTCGGTTTGATGGCAATGGATATGTCAAACTCCAAGTGTGGGAGCTGGTTCACTGTGAATGTGGTTTACGGTTAAGGGCTGAGATCCCTCATTGATTATGGATATGATTTTGATTGTGGAAGCTGGTGTACCTCTTGAATTATTTTTTCTTGGATAGGTTATGCTGCCAAAATTTTTGCAGCCATGTTATGTTTTAAAGTGGTTATGAAGGATTGGTTGTGTCTCACCCCGAGTTGGGTGGAGTGCTCATCCATGTGATGTGATTGAGTTATGGTTTATGGTTTTGGGATTGGATCATGAAGTGAATTGAATGGTTTATGATTGATGTGTAAGGGAAAAGACCCTGTATAGTCTCACTGCTTGTAAAAGATTGTTTGTGCATATGAAAGTTGCTATTGTGATTGGACTCATGTGTTATGTTTCTCATGGAAGCATTGCTACAAGACTAGGATCACCTACATCACTTAGCCTTAGATAAAAGGGTCGTTGACCTGGGGCTTTGCTAGATCGGGGGTGTTGCCTAGGTCTTCTTTTTTTGTTAGGCTCATCTACACGGTTAGTGCGTTGGGGGTTGAACGACCTACACGGCTAACACGTCGGGGATCTTGCCTTGGCTTTGCCTAAACACCCAATGATGGGCATCAAAGATGCATGGCGCCTAAACTGGTATGGTTGGTGTTGATACCCTACCACCTGCTAGTATTTGTGATCCTTTCAGAGCTCGGGTTCATGGAGGGAGGCAAAGGGGCCTCAGCCTACGTCTTGCTCAGGTAGGTTGGAGGTGTTCTGGCTCGCTCCCGACGAAGTGAAATTCTCTCTGTCCATAATAGAGCGGAAGTGGATGGGTAGACCGATCGATCCCTACACAGGTTCCAGTGCTTTGCTAGTTATTTTGCTATACTTTTTTTTTAATGTTATGGTTTACACAAAATTGGTTATTGCATTAATACATGGTTGTTTGTTTCATTTAGATGGGGCATTTAAAGGTTCTCTGTTTTCATTTACTTGTGTCTCTACCTCGTCTGTGCACTCTATTTCACCCTCCACTATATTCTCTCTCTCTCTCTCTCTCTCTCTCTCTCTCTCTCTCTCTCTCTCTCTCTCTCTCTCTCTCTCTTCCCGCAATGTAGTGTATACATATATTCACCCTCCACAATGTTAATTTTTTTCTTGAGTATGCTTTCATTCATAACACCCATTTAGAGATAGCACTAGTTGCTAGGTGCCTCTGGATGCAATCGGATCTTGGCCTAAACTCCATGCTAGGTTGGGCATTGAGAACTCCTCCCCTATGCAAATGCTTCCGCAACTCTGATGTATATTGAAAATTGTATATGAAAAACTGGATGAAGGTGTAAATTGTGTATTTCATGCATAGACCCCTGGGGAGGGATATCTCTCATATACATTCCGTATTTTAAGATAAGCTTAGATAGTCATGTAAAAAACCTACTAAATATGGTTTAATTGCATGATATGGTAAAAAAAGAGGAAAACCACATCTAATGCTAATTTGATAATCATTTTGAGAAATGATTTGAGGATTGTATGCTCAATGATGAGAGAAATGTTTTGAGCCTCATGGCTCGCTTTTGCCTCTTTGCATCATTTAATCTCACTCTTTTTGGTGCAATCCCAAAATTAAAATTTGTAAGCAAGAAAAGGATGAAAAACCTGTGTGCATAATATAGTTTTGAGTAGCTTGAAAAGAGTAATTCGAGCACTGGTCAAATTACAAATCAAACAAGTATTAAAGCTTGAAGAGACATTGTGAAAGTAAAGTCAAATAAAGGATATGCACAAGTTAAAGTGAATTCATATTTTGAGGGAGGGAAGGAGGCATATGAGGAGATATTTGAATTCCCTAAACCTCTTGAAAAGGATCAGATCAACATGGAAAAGCTCTTTCAACTGCAGAGAGAAGGGGAAAGGGTTTTTTATACAACTTCCATGAAGGGAATATCTGGAAAGAGAAGGGCATCATGGCACAACAATAAGGGAGGTCGATGTGCATCCACATGGTGTTGACATAGTGTAGATTAGGTAGATTGTATTGTAGATATAATAATGTATGATTTGGATAAAATGGGGTGTGGTTTTATCTTCATGAATGCTATATAAGATCCATATATGTGTCGCTTGTGATATGCATGCCATGAAAGCATCCATACATAAGAAGTAGTTTCCTTGTACTCATTCATTAGAAAATTAACTATTTTTTGAAGAAAAAACAATGGATTTTATCTTAAACCATTTTTGAGGTGATACACACAATTTACATGTAACATTTGATGCACTATTAACTTGTGTGTAGTGGAAATTAATAACATAGTGAGCATTTCATTAAGAACAAGTTCCTAATGAGCATAGAGAGAGTACTTAATTTGAGAAAGTAGCATAGAAATTTACACCTAGCTAACTTGGCATTGACAATACTTGAAAAGAGAAAGAAATAGAACAATTGACAACAATTGAGGACCGGATTTACATGGAGCCAGTCCCCCCTTCATAAAGGCTTTGTATTATAGCTTCTCCCATCAAAGGAAACTTTTGTAATACAATATTTGTGTTCCTTGAAAAAACGAGTTGGTACAATGAAGATGGAAGCTTCATGCACCAAATTATGCTTGAAAAACACACCTAGTGTCCCTAGCCTCACTCCCAAGACCTCACAAACCTTCAAAAATGGTGAGAGCTAGCAGGGAATGAGGATAGATTCAGAGGAAGGAGATGTACCTTACGAGAAAGAAGTATTCTCCTCACATAATCACTCTAATAGCATAGCTTCACAGCTTAGTAATTAGTATGGTAGAGGAGATGAGCATGTCATTGAAGCTTGGATCTTGGTTGGATTTGCATTCCATAGCCAAGAGTTGGTGGTGTAGACCTCTACTTCTCAATGCTTGAAGAAGGAGATGGAGTTCTTCTTGCACACATAAGTTGTGTGTGTGTGTGTGTGTGTGTGTGTGTGTGTGTGTGTGTGTAGCATTGTGTTAGAGTAAAATGCAATCCTCTCTCTCACTTGGTCGACCCCTCTTTCTATTTGCTCATGGTGGCCTCCCATTGGCTCCTATAAAGCTTAGACAACCACAAATGAGAATCCTACTTGATAACCTTTTGACAAGTGTCCCCCTTTCCCCTTTTGTGAGAGATTTAGGTAATTAAATAATTCAATTAAACTCTCATTGGACCTCTTAATCTTCTGGCCAATAGGAATCAGGCAAGCCATTGGGCTGCTGGATGCTCATTGGACCCCTTGATGGACTGTCCAATAGTCTTCTAGAGAGCTTAATTTCTATTGGTTCTTTTTCAAGCATTGATTAGACTAACTTTACTCTAGCCTAATTCTCATTTGTCCACCTCTATGGCCATCCAATAGGATTTGAGAGGAGCTTGGGGGCAATTGGCCTAGGAGCCTGACATGTGTCCAGTATTCCCTTTTTGTGTAAAGGGGGAGCTTTGGAGTGTGTGTGTGTGTGTGTGTGTGTGTTTCTCTCTCATCCCCTACAATTAGGGCTCGCCCCCTCCTTCCTAGGGATGTTGGAAGACTTTTTAGTCTGAATCCCATGACCATCCAATATTTTCCCTACTTTGGCCTTTGGACTATACAGTTAAAATTAAGAACTTTAGCCTATTGAAACTCTTAATGGGGTTGAACCTTAGGTCTGTTAAGGCCCGTTGAAGCACATTTCTCTTTTGGAGACTATACCCCTTTGGATCCCTATTTTCCCTCCTTTGGATCCCTGTCAGAGGTCGGTCCCTGTCAGAGGCCGGTCTGGCAGCCTAACCAGTATTCTAGCTTTTACTCCCGTGGTACTTCCCCATATTAAATGATCAGTTTAACATGAGAAAATCATTTGAGAGTATTAGATATTAGTTTTTATGACATTACCTCTCTCTAGAAATCATAGTCGTCCTCGACTATGAGGCAGCGAAGAGTCATTAGTACGTTTGCTAGCGGGTAGATGATCCCTATTTTACCCTACGACACCGTTCTTGAATGGATGACTAGTACATTTGGTGCTTGAGAGCATTAGCAGCCGCAAGCATGTTTGCACATTAGTCTGAATCAATCTTCCATAATAGAGTGACAAGCTCTACTTGGTGTTCGGGATACGTCGTCTCCACAAACATGATCCTTAGCATGCATACTCATTGACATTTGTGCACAATAAAGAAAAAGAGAGTCTTATAAGACAAAAACTTTGTTTATTTATATATGTTTACATTTGCTTACTCTAGGGAATCATTGTAAGCATTGACAAGGTTTAGGTTATCCTTTAATTGTATGCCTTGCATCCATCTAGCATCTTCAAAAGGATAATTTTTAAACTTGATAAGATATCGTCAGATAGTCTTATCGCCTCATAGTACCTTGTCTTTGAGTCGGAGAATGGACTCGGGCTGCAGCACCTCTTCTTGGTCCTCGATCTCCGGTGGGTCTTCAATGATTGCTTCTTGAGGTGGCTCTCCTTTGTAAGGCTTTAGTAGGATCACATGAAAATCATTATGTATGAGCCAGTGGTTGGGCAACTTAAGTTGATAGGTCATCTCATTGATTGGCCTAAGAATCTGAAAGGGACCATAGTATCTTTTTGCTAATTTAGCATAGTACTTTTGGTGTCCTGTAGGATTCTTGCCCGTTGTGTGCCTTAATTGAGCCTTGGAAAACTTAAGCAATACCCAAGCTTTTTGTTTAAAGGTTAGGGATCTTCTGTGCTTATCAGCAACAACCTTTTGCCTTTGCTGAGAGATGGTTATAGCATCCTTAATCTCATTGATTGGCCTAAGAATATGAAAGGGACCATAGTATCTTTTTACTAATTTAGCATAGTACTTTTGGTGTCCTGTAGGATTCTTGCCCGTTGTGTGCCTTAATTGAGCCTTGGAAAACTTAAGCAAGACCCAAGCATTTTGTTTAAAGGTTAGGGATATTCTGTGCTTATCAGCAACAGCCTTTTGCCTTTGCTGAGAGATGGTTATAGCATCCTTAATCTTTTGTAAAGATTCTTGCAGGTCTCGGCTATATTCATTTGCAACGAGGATCTTCCCATGTACCTTAAGTAGCTGGGGACTTTTTGACCTTCCCTCTATCACCTCAAAAGGTGCTTTTCCCGTGGAAGTATGTACAGTGTTATTGTAAGTTAACTCCACTAAGGGTAAGTACTTCTCCCATTGGAACTTTTGATCTACTTCTGTGACATAAGCTTTTAGTAGATCAAGAATTGTTAGGTTAGCTATTTCACTTTGGCCATCCGTTTGGGGATGATAGACCGAAGAAGTTTAGCCTTGTACCTAAATTCTCAAAGAGACCCTTCCAAAAATTACTGGTCATTCTAGGATCTCTATCCGACATTGTAGACATTGGCAAGCCATGGTATTTGAAGATTTGTGATATAAAGAGGGTTTCCATTTGATGGAGGCTTTTATAGTCTTTTTGACAGGTATGAAATGTGCTTGTTTGCTAAAACTGTTTACTATCATCCATATTCCTGTATTCCCATGGATAGACTTGGGCAATCCAAAGATAAAATTCATGGATATGCTCTCCCATGGTGAATTATGGATTGGCAAAGGTTGAAGCAATCTAGGTTGCCTCCTTCTATCAAACTTTGTCTGTTGGCATACCAGACATTTTGAAACATACTCTTGTATGTTTGCTTTCATGGCAGGCCAATAGAAATATGTTTCTGTCCTTTTAGGGTAGATTGAATCCCTCTATGCCCCGCATAAGGAGGAGCATGAGATTCATACATTACTTTCTCACGTAGTGAGTTAATAACGCATAGTCTATTGCCATAGAGAAGATAACCATCTTGTAGGGTAAATGGTTCTTCCTTCTTCCCTAGAGCAAGGGCTGAAATCACATCTCTAAAATCGGGATTGACAGCGTACTCATCTATCATAGAAAATAGATCATTGTGAGTTTCTATGGATACTGCATTCACTCTCGGTTTTCTTGAGAGTGCATCGGCTACTTGATTATGCTTGCCTGCAATGTGAGCAATATGAAAATGAAATTGCGAAAGGAAATTTGCCCACCTCATTTGTTTGTCAGAGAGCTTGGTCTGCGTCATGAAGTACTTAAGGCTTTGGTGATCCGTTCGCAGAATGAAAGGAGTCCCCAATAAATAGTGCTTCCATGAGTCTAGAGCATGTAGAATTGCTAAGAGTTCCTTCTCATATATGCCTAGAGCTTGCTCAACAGGGTCGAGCCTTTGACTTTCATAGGCTATGGCGTGCCCTTCTTGGAGCAAAATAGCTCCAAGGCAATCACCACAAGCGTTGCATTGGACCTCAAATGGCTTTGAGAGATCCGGTAGTGTCAGCACAGATTGAGAGATAAGCTTCTCTTTAAGCTTTTTAAAAGCATTGTTCTCCTTGGTGGACCGTATATACCTAAGAATTTTCTTGGTTAGGTCATGTAATGGTCCTGTGATTTATGAGAATTTTTCTATGAAGCATCTATAGTATGCACACATACCTTAAAAGATTCTTAGTTCATGCAGATTCCTTGGATTAGGCCATCCTTTTATCACATCTAACTTTGATGGAACCATTCGGATGCCATCTTGAGAGATAATGTCACCTAAATACTGAATCTCTTGTAAGAAAAAATCACTTTTCTTTCGATTTTTATAAAGCTTATTTTCTCGTAAACTTGAAATACTACCTGGAGGTGTTGCTTGTGTTCATCTAATGAATTAGAGTAGATGATTATATCATCAAAGAACACTCCAATAAAGTTTTGGTGAGGCTTGAATAGCTTCTTCATCAAGTGGTTAAATGTGGCTGGTGCATTGGTCAAGCCAAAAGGCATGACAATGTACTCAAACATAGTGCAAAATGCGGTCTTTACAATGTCTTGATCAACTATCCTTATTTGGTGGTAGCCACTTTTTAGGTCAATCCTACTGAAGTAGGTCAACCCTTATAGCTTATCAAATAGGTCTTCTACCCATGGAACGGGAAACCTATTCTTGATAGTGATCCTATTTAGTGCTCTATAGTCGACAAGCATATGATATGTGACGTCTTTCTTTTGCACTAGTAACACTAGTGAACAAAATGGAGATGAACTAGGCCTAACCATGCCTTTCTCAACTAACTCATGCACTTGCCGCATAATCTCCTCTTGTTGAACTTGCGAAACTCGATAAGTAGGTTTATTAGGCGGTGAACTTCCTGGGAGAAGTTCAATTGCATGGTCGTCATTGCCTCGTTTGGGAGGTAGTTCACAAAGGGATGTCGTCAATAAAAACATCTTGGAACCCCTTGAGGAAGTTGGATAACTCTAGTTCCTTTTGATTACATATATTTTCTTTTGCTAAAGCATTAGGTTCATTTTGAGAATCGTTAACAAAAATTATGTACACAAAAATAAAGCTCTTTATTGACTTATTGAAAACTTTCTCATGTACAAGGGGTATGGTACTACCCAACTCCTTAGCAACTATGTACATATCTTTTTCCTTGAACCTAAAGTAGATTTTCCTTTCACGGAATTTAACATTGGCAGCCATGCAATCAAACCATGGTGGCCCTAGGATCAATCCTCATGCTTGAGAGGAGAGATGAACACATCCTCCTTGTCCACATAGCTTTGAACATGGAGCCTCAATTTCCCAATTAAGGGAGTGACTGAGGCTTCTTGCCCCTTGAAAGCACCATCGCCAGGTAGGACATCTCCCATCTCAGAGGCCTGGTGGCCAACTCTGTGGATATGAAATTGTGAGTAGAACCAGGGTCAAAGAGAATAAAAGCATCATGTTCTCTTACCTTTCCCCAAGCATGGCATAGAGGAGATCCTTTGTGATGAGCATCCTCTTCTTGAATTTCGACCAAGGTAGCTCTAGGACGCTCATTACGTGTATTCTTTTGGGGACAAGCATGATAGACATGCCCTTGCTCCCCGCATTTGAAACAACGGTTACCTTTCCGATAACGCTCTAGCTCTTCAGGAGAGAGTTTATTTTTGTCTTTATAAACTCCCTTCTCCTTAGCTTTGTTGTTGTTTGCATTGCCTTTGGGAGACTTTTGGATGTTGTCCTTCCCCTTAGGCTCGTTATGGTCCTTGTTTTCCATGGGCTTAAGATTTCTCTTAGCCTCTTGTTGGAAGTTGATTCTTGAAGCCACCATGGTATGATGTATGACCACAGATATGGTGCGTGACCTTTGGTTAACATACTTTGCCATATCCTCAGTTAAACCCGCACAAAATTGTTGTGTTTTTTCTCTAGGTACAGTTTCCACTGCTTCAAGCACTTCAACCTACTGATCAACCTGTTGTTTCATCTCTGCATCATCCTTCAAATCTTGACCTTCCTCAATATGTTCTCCCAACTGAACATCAGCCATATCCCCTTGCAATTATTTCATCTTTAAATCTTGAGCTAATTTGAACCACATGTCTCTGTCCTTTTTTACATCCTCTAACTCCTGCAGTAATTCACCCTCATGCTCACTTACAAATCCCTGCTTCATCGTCTCATATGGATGCTTTATTGCGACAGCAAGTCTGTTCTTCATAGACTTCCAAACTTCCTGAATTGCTTGCAACAGCTGATCTTTCAAGACAGAAATTTATCCCTCTGACATAAGCACTGCATTGACATCCACATCCTCACCTTTTACTTGCTTCTCCAATTCTTGCAAAGGAATCAACCTCTGATGTAGCATTTGAAACTGAACCTGCAAATCAGCATTAGTCTTTGACAAATGCTCCATTTCCTCATTCCATCTAGCATCTAACTTCATTGTCCAATCTCTGAACAGCCCCAAAGACATTTTTATTCTTGAAAATTCTGCATGATGCTTTTTCACCATATCCTCTAACTCTTTCTAATGTACTTCCTGAATCTGACCCAACTGCAAAGTCATAGCTGCCAACTCCATGTCCTTCTACTTTACTTGCACTTTACCTACTGCTGAATCTTCAACCTGTTTAAGTTGCTCCTCCATTTGTACCTGCTGACCCAGCACACATTCTTGCACCGACTTAAGCATCCTTATAGCACTGTCCGCATCTTCACATCTGCCTTCAGTTTTAAAAGATGTACTTGGAGTAGCAAATGCAAAATCAAAGCTTTAGCAACACCCTGCTCACCAGCACTTACCTTTCTCTTCTTGGACAAAGTAAATGTTTTGCCCAACCTTACTGGTGTTTGAACATCTGCAGGGACTTTTTGTGAGAAGACAGATAACTCACAAAGTCTTGGAAGAAATCTGGGCTAGCCACAACTTCTCTAGCCTCCTCCTTTGTGTAACCAGCCTCCATCAAATCTTGAGACTGCTTTCTCTTTTCTGGTTCTCCAACAAAAAGCTTGTCTAGTTCATCCACCCGCTCTTTACTTTTGTTCTTCTAAAGTTCCGACTCAGCAGCAATTAGCAGAGATATTTGGCACCACTGTTTCTCCTGCTTTCACCATCCCAGCATACTTCAATAATGCAGCTAGGAATGGAGCCAATCTACTGCTGCACTGACACTTCCTCTTATCTGGAGTAAACACCTCTGCATGAATTTTGTCATGGACCCAATGGGCCCAACTGAAACAACCTCCCTGCTCTGCAAATGCCAATGGAGCATAATTTTCTTTTGACATATAGTCAAATTTAGCCAGAAAACAAACCCTGTCAAGATACCACATTAACTGTTCCCTACGGCCATACTCCACATTTTTAAGCATGTAATACAACCTTGTCCCTTCTCTAGACCCAAACTCCTTCTTTAAACAATCATCTGAACACTTTGGTGGAACAATTACTGTCGTGAATGGTAACTTGAAAACTGCAGCAATCACCTGTGGGCACAACATGACCTTGTCAGATATTGCTCCTCTGGTCTTTCTCAGCAACTCTGCTTGTGACCTTGCATAAAAATTTCCTTTCCATTCTTTCCATGGCAACATTGCATACCCTAAAGCCCCAACCGTTTGAGCCACTTCTCATTCTTCTCTGTATCAGCTTCCATCTCAATCTTGAGATCTGTGTACGGGTCCATCAAACTCTGCAGCATTTTGTTTGCCGACAAAGGTGGCGGTTCTTCCTCTGAGAACTCTTCTTCTTCCTCATCACTTACATCCACCCTCACGTCAAGTCCCTTTCTCCTTAGCCTTGTTGTGACAGGCTCTGCCGACTCAGTTTCAGCCTCGGGTCTCATGGCTGCTGCTGCAGGCTTTACTTTAGGGGCCATAGTGCTTGATGAAGGAGTGGATGAAGAAGGCGGCTGCAAGAAGTAATCAGCAGATAAGTACTTGCACAGCGAAGAGACGAATATTTCATAAGAATTGTGCAGCATACATCCACTGAGTGACCTCCTTGACAGCTCCCGCACCCCAATAATTATAGCTAGTGGCGAATAATCTTCCCGCAAACCCAAATATTGTTGAGCGTTAAACCCTTTACTTCCAGGTTTAAAAATTCCAATCCAGTAAATTTCGATGGACCAAATTCCGATCAACCAATATCCAATGCACCACACTAGATGACTGCATACTGGATCATGTTTATCTGAAGTGAACTTCCACCCATCAGAACCTTGCCAAGCACTCCTCCTACCTTCCTTCATCACCTGTTCTCTGTTGAAACCCTTATCAACATTGCTTCTAATACCATGCTCACTTGATAGCAATGCTTCTGACTTTGAAAAATTCGTAATTCAACTGCCTCACACAAAGCAGCACCTACCACCTTTTGGTGTCAACCAGTCAAGGTGAGGTGGTTTACCTTGAAATTTCTTTAACCTGAATCCATTAACTGGTTTGTCCACTCTAGTTCCAAACACATCAGCAACTATAAATGTGCCTTGACCTAAATCTTCAACAATCTAATAAGGACCCTTATACCTCAAAGTCAATTTCCTTGGGAATGGACCAAACCTAGAATTATACAACATCACCCAATCTCCCACTTTGAACAGTTTGAACTTGACATTCATAGCTACCCAGGCTTGTCTTCTCCTCTGGATGATCTCAGTGATGTAAGAACTCACCAGCCTATTCTCTTCTAGCTGCATCAAATACTTACATCTGTGCTTTACTGACAGTGCAGGAGACATTTTCTCAGCAGATACTCTCAAGCTAGGTACCACAAATTCCATAGGTACTACAGCCTCCAACCCATAGACCAACTTGAAAGGTGTCATCCTTGTGGTGACTTTGAAAGCAGTTCTGAATGACCACAGAGCTGAATCCAACTTCAAGTCCCAATCCTTATGATCATCCTGCACAATCTTTTTCAGAATTTTAACCAGAATTTTGTTGCTACTCTCTGCCTGTCCATTGGCCTGGGGATGATATGGGGTAGACTTCTTGTGTAATATCATATGAGTTTTAGTCAGCTCCTGTATGACCTCATTCAAAAAACGTGTCCCCCTATCACTCACCAACTCAACTGGACACCCAAATCTTGTCATAATGTTATGATTCAAAAACTTTGCAACACTGGATGCTTTGTTATCCTTCAGTGCCACAGCTTCCACCCACTGAGTACAATAATCTGTAGCAACCAAAATGTACCTGTTCCCCCTAGAGCTAGTGGGCTTCACTGGTCCTACAAAGTCCATACCCCATTTTTGAAAAGGTTCCAGGGGTAGAATAGGATGATCTGACATCCTGTCTCTATTGTCTGGCTGACCAAGCTTCTGACACACCACACATCTTTTGGCATACTCATGTGCATCTTTTAACAAAGTAGGCCACCAGAAACCTGCCTACAAAATTTTCTTTCCTGTAATGTCTCCTGAAAAATGTCCACCAGCTTGTCCATAATGAGCTGTAGAACTGCTGACTGTTCAAATTCTGGAACACACCTTCTTATCACTTGATCAATACCCTTCTTGTATAATGCTCCTGCAATCACCAGAAATGGTCTGCTTTTCAATGCAAATTTCTTCCTTTGATCAGGTGAAAACCCTCCTGGCATAACCCCATCAGTTAGGTACACCAACATCTGATCATCCCAAGAATCTGGAACTTCCTGCTGAACTGAAAATAAACCTGCATCAGGTAATTGATCATCCACACATGTTGGAGATTCCCCTGTTTCTAGTCTGCTCAAATAATCTGCCACAGCATGCTCTTTCCCAGGAGTATGAATAATCACAAACTCAAATTTCTGCAAAAGCAACATCCACCTTGCTAATCTCCTTGTAAGCATGGGCTTCTTAACCAAGTACAACAAAGCTTGGTGATCAACATGAAACATAACCCTGTTACTGAGTAAGTAATGCCCGAACTTATTCAGTGAATATACCATGCCCAAAGCCTCTCTCTCAGTCACAGTATAATTCTTTTCTATTGGGGTCAACATCCTACTTGCATAATACAATGGTCTATACCATCCCCTAACCTTTTCCTGCATCAACACAGCTCCAATTGCAATATCCGATGCATCAAAAAAAACATGAAAGGCAATGTCCAATCAGGAGGCTGCAGTATTGGTGCTACTGATAGAATTTTCTTTAACATTTGAAAGGCTGTCTCCTGTGGTTCATCCCATTTAAAGGCGACATCTTTCTTTGTAAGATGAGTCAAAGGTGCACATATATTAGCCAAATATCTAATATACCTTGAGTGCCACTTCACCTGGCCCACAAGCCTGCTAAGCTCCTTCACATTCTGAGGTGATTTGGCTTCCTGAATTGCTTCAATATTTTTGGGATCAATGGCCATCCCATCAGCAGATACTACATGTCCCAATAAAATACCACTCTTGACTGCAAGTACACTTTTATATGGATTCAAGGCCATGTGAAAAAATCTGCATCTTTCCAAACATAACTTCAAGTGAACCAAATGTTGATCCTTCTTTCCAAATACTGAAAAGTCATCTACAAAAACCCTCATAAAATCTTGAAGATAAGGTTCAAATGTCTTATGAGCCACAAAGTTGAAAGGAAGGTGGACCATTCTTCAAACCAAAATTCATCACTGTATACGCAAATGCTCCCCACTCAGTGATGAAGGTTGTCTTGTGTTGGTCTTCTAGAGCTACCTTGATCTGATTGTAACCTGAAAAACCATCAAGAAAGCTATACATCTCATGTCCAGCTACTGCATCCAACACAGCATCACAAAATGGCATAGGGAATGGATCAGTAATAGTTGTAGCATTTAACTTCATGTAATCCACACACACCCTCAACTTCCCATTCTTCTTTGGCACAACAATAATTGGTGACAACCATGACACTTCATAACTGGCTTGATGAATCCAATTGCCAATAACTTATTTATTTCCTGCTTTACTTGCTTTGCAAAATTAGGGTTCATTTTGTATCTCTGTTGTATGATTGGTTTAGCATCCTCTCTGAGATTAATGTGATGTTGATGTAGTTCAGGATCAATGCCCTTTACCTGTGAATAATCCCAAGCAAGTACATCTTTATACTCCTGCAACAGCTGAATCAAACCTTTCAAAAATTCCCCTTCAGCATGGATGTTGATTCTGACCATCCTGGGATCTTCTTCAGTTCCCAAATTAAACTCTTTGACTTCATCCTCTTTTACCCTGGTGGAGGTACCAAACCTTTTATCATAGATTTTTTTTTCCATTACTCTTGCTTTCTTATCCTCTTGATCAATCTGCTCTTTCCGAGGCACCTCTGAATTTCGATCCATCATCTGCAACACTTCTGATCTAGCAATCTCCTGGCCTAGAACTATTTCTACTTCATTCATCCTCACCCTGATCTTCATCCTTCTGTATTATCCCTTCTACATCAACCTCAAAGAGAGGCACAATAGTGGGATTAGCTCTCAAAAATTCCTCCTCTTCATCATCTTCCACTGCATCTGCCAAGTTTATGGTCTGAGCACATAATGGTTTAGTCTTTGGAGGGATTTGTTTTCTTCCCTGCATTGATATGATTACTGACTACTTCCCCTTTTTCATCATGACAACATTTTCTCCCCAATCCTGCTTGACTCTAGCTTGTCTAAACCAGGGTCTTCCCAACAGCATCTTGTAGGAAGAATCTGAATCCTTCATTCTAAGTACCACAAAGTTCACAAAGAAAACCATACTTGCAATTTCAATTGCTTGCTGCTTGAGAATGCCTAAAGGCTGGACTCTCCTCTGGTCTGCCATCTTCACTTGAAATGGTGCTGGAGCTAATGTTCCTCCTAACTTCAATCTTCTATAAACCTCCTCAGGAAGTATATTCACCCCTGATCCTCCATCCAAAAGCACCTCTTTGAATAGCATGCCTTGAAACATTACTGCCATAATAGGTACTACAAAATCCACATCTGTTGGATCAATCTGCTGCAGCATTACTTCAGGATATTGGTTTGCCAACACTTGGTCTTGCTGACCCTGAAGCTTCTTCAACAATTTCTCCTTAAAGGCTGGAACTATACATAATAATTGATCCAATGACAATTGCAAGGGAGAGTTCACAAGCACCTCAAACCAATCTTTGTCTTCTTTTGTTGGCATCAAACTTGGCTTGTCAAGCTTATGCTGATTCTTGGATACCGCCAACTCTTCATTCTTCTCTTCTGCATATTGAACCTGCTCCTTCTGCACTTTTTCATGAACCTTATCCCTCACATCTTTCTGCTCTCTCCAATTAATTGGTCCCTTAGATTTTGCTCTTGTGACTGCCAATGCTTCAGCTTCTTCCACCTGACCACATTGGTAACAATCACAATACCATCCTTCTTCATGTTCCTTATGCTCAGCCTGATGTACTATGACTGGCTCTGGTTCCTGCTGCTCCTGAATGTCCACCAAAATAACATTGGCCTGAGCTGGTTGATTATGTTGTGGTTGCTGTTGCACTCCCTGTTGGTCTGCCTGACCAGGCCTCACAATGGGCATCCCTCTTTCTCCCCTGTGTCTAACCCATAATTCACAATTAAGACCAACCCAATGGTCTGATGATCCACAATAGACACAAGGAATCACTCTGTCTCCTCTTCTCTGATTATTGTTTTGCTCTCTCCAAGGAGGTCTTGGAGGTCTTTGTGTCTATTAAATGGTTGTCTTTCTCTAAATGGAGCTACCTGATTTGTTGCAGCTTCACCTCTACCTCTTCCTGTATTTGGCTGCTCCCTATTCCTGGGGTTAAACCAACACCTAGAGGTGGCATGTCCTTCTTTGTCACATATTTCACAATACAACGTAGCTTTGGGTGCCAACACTGAATAACCAATGCTCTTTAATTTACTCACCAATTCCCCTTCCTGAGTTGCTTTATCCTTTTTGGACTTCTTCTTTGTGCTTTTCTTTTTTTTCTTTGACTTTTCTTCAACATCACTTGACTCAGTGTCATCATCTGAATCAGCATCTTCATCAGTTTCATGGGCATTAGTGGAGTCTGACTGATAATCAGAATCCTCATCCTCTTTGGACCTGCGCTTCATTTTGGGTCTGCCAAGTCTTTTCTCGACTCTGACTGCTGCATCAACTAGTACAGCAAAACCTGGACCTATATCCACACTTGCCACAACATTCTTTAAATCTTTCCTCAAACCTGTCAAAAAATATTCTGCCAACATCTCATCAGTGGGCCTCTCATTGCCCTGAAGTCTCTCAACCAAAACTCTGAACTTTTGAGCAAAATCTTCAACCATCATATCCCTTTGTCTGATCACCCTGAGTTTCTTCAAAATGTCTGTAGGAGTCTTCTCCTTTCTGAATCTCTGTAAAAAGGCTGCTTTCAAAGCATTATAGGTAGCAAAATGGGCTATACCATATTGGCTAAACCAACTCATGGCTTTGCCTTCTAATGTAGCTGCAAATTGCTCTATCTTTGTTTGGTCATTATGCAAGGCCTGATAACCACTAGCCTGCCACTTTGTTTCAAACTGGGCAGCATGATAGTCTGCATCTTCTTTCAACTTTCCTCTAAATTTGGCTGCTTTCACTGTAGGGTTTGGATGGGCCATGGGAGGATTTCTGGGTGGTCTCCTAGGTCTTTGCATGGTAGCCCCCTGTAGTGGGTCAAAACTGAAGCCTTCTTCTTGTCCCTGCAGGTCTTCCTGTCAAGGCAAGTGCTCCAAAAAATTGCCTCATGTGCCTCCCATATGCTCTCATAGAACCCTCAACCCCTTGGTTCAATAACTCCTGTTCATTGTCACCGAACTCCTCCTCTCCATCAAAGGCATCATCATAATGAAAAGGATCAATATCAAGGTTTCCTGCTCGCACCCGTGCCCTCGTATAATAAACTCTACCTACTCTCCTCTCTTGTTGTGACATACATGATTCTCCACAGATTCACAATAGCAGGATCGCCAAAGTGTTGGGGTTCTTCAACACACATAGAACTTAGGTGTTGACAACATGTCACACACACTAAAGACAGAGTTAAACAAAGGCAAACACATTCAACTCATCAGCATTTCAACATTCACCAAATTCTGACACAACAGACTGAAGAACAAGCATGAATCATAGAGCAAGAAACTACACATTTGATTCATGTTGGTCCAAAGATAACTTCCATTTCAGCCAAAATTACATACTCGCGTGAACCAGCATGACCTTTAAATAGGAACTTCTGACAGTTATAACTGTTACATCCGATTGACCAAAATCCGACTTATCAAAATTCCGACTCACTAAGATCCGACTGACTAAGAGTTGATTGATTAAACATAAGTACAAGTACTGATCTGGTGCAGGTTCAACACACACTTTATTCCTGTCAAAAAAAACTATTAAGGCACACCAAATGGAAACTCTCTTCATATAGCAGATTTTCAAACACCATGGATTACCAACATCCATCGTGTAAGATATACATCCTAGAATGACTAGTAATTTTTGGAAAGGTCTCTTTGAAAATCTAGGTACTAAATTGAATTTCTCTTCAGTCTATCACCCACAAACAGATGGGCAAAGTGAGATAGCCAATCTTACGATTCTCGATATACTAAATACTTATGATACATAAGTAGATCAATGCTCACAATGGGAGAAGTACTTACCCCTTGTAGTGTATGCGTACAATAATACTTTCCATACTACTTTGGGAAAGGTACCTTTTGAGATCATAGAGGGAAGACGAAAAAGTCCCTTGCTACTTGTTAACCCTCACGGACACCCTATCACCTTCGACGGACGCATATTATTTATTTGATTGAGTCATGGACATAGCCTGTCGGTCCAATAGGTGTGTAGGTGATCGCCGATGAGAGGTGCACCACTTATCTTATTTTTACAGTAATACAATATGGATGCAAGGAATACAGCTTAAGGATAGTATGAACCTTGTCAATGCTTACAATGCTACATTAGAGAGAGTAAGCAAATTCACATGTTCTTTTAAATGATCAATGTTTTTGTCTTATAAGACTAATTCTCTTTTTATTGTGCACAAATTTAAATAGAATGCATGCTTAGAATCATGCTTGTGATGTGACGACGTCTCTCAATCATGAAGTAGAATTTGTCACTATACTTTGAAAGAATGAATTGGACTCAAGAGCAGACATGCTTGCAACAACTAAGTCTCCCAAGCCCCAAATGGATTAGTCATCCATCTTGGACTGATGTTGTGGGGTAAAAAGGTTCATTTAGCCGTTAAGAAATATCGACTAATGAGTAAGGCTTTATCTCTTCTACCTCATAGTCAAGGATGACTATGATTACAAGAGAAAGGTAATGTCATAAAATCTAATATATAACCAAAACCGAATGATTTTCTCATATTAAATTGATCATTTAATGTGGGAGAATAAACGAGAACAAGGGTTAGCATATAGACATGTGCTTAGGGATCCATCTCGACATGGGCCCAAAGTAAAAGGGGTCCAAATGGGAGATGGTATATCAAAGAGCAATGCCATTTAATGGAGCTTAAAAGACCTTAGGGTTAGATTCATTTAAATACCTCCAAAGGTTCGTGTAAAAGTCCGTAGACCTTAGGTTAAGCTAGGCATATGCTTGAGGTGATTGATGATTAAAATGCATGAGATGCTTGACAACTAAGGTGCATGCTTGAACCTAGGCATGTGCTTGAAGTCAAACCTAATCCCTACAAGGAGGGGACGAGCCCTTGAAGCTAGGGGCATGAGAGAGAGAGAGAGAGAGAGAGAGAGAGAGAGAGAGAGAGAGAGAGAGAGAGAGAGAGAGAGACCATACTCTTGCTAAGCTTGTACTTGCTGACTAAGGTGATTGAGTCAAAAAAGGTGCCCTACAAAGGAGGGGGCAATCCCCAAAGCTAGGGGAATGATTTGACCAACCCCTCACTCACCCAAAGGACACCCCTTCCTCAAGGGGCACAAGGACACATGTCAAATTCTCCCTATGCTTAGCCACATGGGGTGTTTGAATCCTATTGGCTAGGATAAAAAGGGGCCCAATGAGCATTTAGTTATTTAATTAGTTGTTTAAAGCATTTTCCAAGCCCTCTCTCTCAAAGGGGAAAGGAAGACACTTGTTCTAAGGCTAGTATGGTGGCTTGATATGCACTCTACATGTGATTGGCTAAGCTTGTAGGGGTCCAATCAATTTGAAGCTCGAGATACAATGAGGGGTCAACCAAGGAAGCTAGGTTTTGCTTGCAGGGTATACTCTCCCACCCACACACACACACACACACACACATTGCTAGGGATAGTGTGTTAACTTCATTATACAAATATTGGTGCTCCTTGTGTACTGGTACTAGTACTATTAATGGTACCATTGCTACAGGTGTACTGGTACTGATACACTCTCTCTAACCATAGGTGATTGGAGATCATTCTTATATTTCAAGTTTTGTTCTCTAGAGTACCATACTAATATGGCATAGAGAGAGTAGAAAGCACTCTCTTTAACCATAGGCGATTGGAGATCATACTTATATTTCAAGTACCATTCTCTAGAGTACCAGACTATTATGGCATAAAGAGAGTAGAAAGCACTCTCTTTAACCATAGTTGATTGGAGATCATACTTATATTTCAAGTTCCATTGTTTCAAGTTCTTTAGATTACCGGACTAATATGGCATAAAGAGAGTAGAAAGCACTCTCTTTAACCATAGGTGACTGGATATCATACTAAAATAACATGCATGTTGGATAATGATTAATATCTATGCGTACCCTTAAACTTCACCATAAATATTTTTTCTATTTTTAAGATACACGAGATAATTGCCACATAATCACCGACAATTAAGTATTGGAAATTTTGAAATTAACCATTCTATTCAAAGTGGCATTAAAATTTGCTCTAAAAATAATGCTCTTATGAAAGGTTCACAAGTTTTTCTTTAAATTTAAGAGATAGGATTTTTCTTCTATCAAAGAGAAAAAGAGCATGTGTGTAAGACTTGTTTAGTGATACAAATAAGTTAATACTAATTCTCTCAAGGAGAGTTAAGTTTGAAGGGTAGCTCTATCTTAATCAAAGGAGTTTTTTTCTTGGAAGTGGGAATTTTCTTCCAAATAAAGTTATCCCCCCTCTTATCAATTGGAAAGTCCTGAAACCATAAGCCTCTTCTAGCTGCATGATTAATCCTCTCCAAAAAAACAAAGATAAGCGTAAATCCCATTGTACAAGAGGAATTTTTAAAAGCTTTGATAACATGAACATTTTCCCTTACACAAGCATGGCCACTACTAGGAATGTCACATTTTCTTATCTTATATTGTCACTCATAAAAAGGGTCCTACTCATGCATAAGAACTCATCATCTCTTCCATAATCTATCAAAGAAAGTTTAAAATTATTTGCCTTAAGAATTGAAGTCCTGAATTCTAAAGTTGAGTATCGACAACTCAAGAAAGGGTCAGTGTAGAAAGCATATGCATTGCTCATCTCAAGATTGTTTACTTTCAAGTTTTCTTTATGATTGGGAAGGGGGAGTAAGGGGATAGCTTCACGGAAGTGATGACCGTGTTGCTTGAACATAAAACTCACACAGTTTCCATGGAGATGCCCTATGGATAGCAAATGATGCAAAGAAAACCAATGGGACTCGTCCAAGACGGGGTTAACTTGAAACTTACGTCAAGACAAACTCTAACTCTCAAGAGACTCGTCGTTTTTTTTAATGACATGTTTGAGTAGACATTATAAGGATATAGGAACCAAAGGATTTTAATACAAAGAATCTAGTCTAAATTTCACCTAGGAATAATAATTACCAAGAAGGTTGGAGGTGGATACCCCTAGCATAACATAGAAGTCTACATGTATAATTCTCTTCTACTGGTTGGAAAAAGATCGGCGCAAGTGTTCACCTATGGGATACAACGGGAAAGGGTCATTTTTTACTAGGATTGAGAACCGTTGGTCTATATTTTGAGCTCAAAATCATTCAACACCCTGGGATTGGGAATGAATGGGAGTGAGTCCCAGCAGGGTGATAGGGACCCACAATACGTCTAGAAATCGGCCTAGTCTGGGTAGGCATGATGCGCCGACGGGATAAATAAACAAGGAAAGGATCATGGGAATGGATCGGATAAGGAAGGGAGTTGTGACTCATTAAAGAACACTTATTTTTAAAACTGTTTGCTAAAAATGAACCTTGAAAAGGCTAGGAACCTAAATGGCTATACCGCACTCGTCCACATCAATCGGCGGACAGTGCACTACTTCTCAGATTTTTTTTTTTAAAGGAACCTTAAGTAGATTGTTTTTAAGGCCTTTCCCAAACAAAAGAACCAAATGGAAATTGTGTGAAGGTGCTGCCTCGACACGTGGCGGAGGAGATAGGATACCCGAGTCCTAGGACGAGGATCGAGATATTCCTGGGAAAGTATATGTGATTGCTTGAAAACTAGCTAGATATCTTTGGTATTACTAAAGAAAGAAGTAAATAAAAATATTCAAAAGGGTAAAAAGGTGGGAACGACCTGATAAATGCACACTTGCAAGGGTATGCAACAAGTTGCATGCTGTTGATTAATATGTATTCTTTGATTGACATGACTAGAATATTGGTTTCTAGGATCATAGTACTACCTTCAAAAAGTGCATTTATCATACGGTTTGGTGGGTGGGTGGATCCCAGAGGGTAATTTGTTGGCCAAAAAGTTGAACCCAATTATATGTTGTCCAGGAAGTTGAGTCAAGCATGGGAAAAGGGAATCCGATCTACGGACTAGGAACCATACTTGGGAACGAGGGATTCGTGTAGCTAGTAATTTCGCTCATCTTAGGGGAACGCACTGATGGCTGTGCTTGATTCTAACCGAGAAAAGAGTATTGGTGACCTTGAACCAAGTGAATTAGTGAACACCGACCAGTTGTCCCTAGAAGGTTGATGTTCTAATTTAGTATGATGAATTTGAATGGTAAATGGAATCGATGAGGAAATGTGTTTCCGAGTTAAGGGACCCAAATGAAAAAAGTGAATGATAACACCCCACACCCCCTTGAGTTGGCATCAAAGAGCAAAAGGAGTTTTGTCTTAGTGTTGGTCTCGAGTGGGAAAATGTCAAGAATTGCGGTGTAGTTGAGGGAAGGCATTGCAGTCGGCAGTACCTGATATGGCCCTCACATGCAACTTAGCATGTATCTTCCTATGTATTTTCACTCAATCTTCCTTCCTTGACCTTTTAACCTCCAAATCTCAAGGAATGTATATACATATGTTTATACTTAGATGAGTATAAAAAAAGTAAAAAAGAAGTAAAAGAGTCAGATCCATCTAGCAACAAGAGTGAGACATCACAAATCCACAAAACTCACAATGTCACATCATGCAAATTGAACAACCCTATAATTATTTTAGGAACCTAATAAAAATCTTGTTGTGTTCATAGATATGGTTAGTTTACCAGAGTCATCCACTTCTACACTTGGTGAGAGACATCCTCTTTAATTTTTTGAAGTAATCGAATGTGTTTTCTCTTCTATTCACTGAGTGGGATATTGTTACCAACCTAGCAAGTGAGGAGAATTATGAGGAGTTAGAATTGATATTGTTTTTAGTGACCACAAATGATCCCTACCCAATAGAGGATACTTCTCCACCGGCTTAGGCTTACCCCTTCACATAAAATTCCTACCCACACTTGGCAACATTCTTAATTAAAATATATGCACAAGAAGATGAAGAAGAATTAATAGATGACATTGAGGAAGCCTATGGTCTCACTAAGAGGATGAATCTATTTATCTTAAGGGATAGAGGCTTAACCTTAGGAGTGCCAACCAATTTATAGAATGTCCTCTTACCTTGATCCTGTGTGGTGTAGATAGATAGGTTTGTTAGAGTTTAGGCATCTCTCTGGATTTGTCCAAACGGTTCCAATTTCTCCAAGGGACAGGTGTTAGGGAGTGAGGACTATTTTATGGATATGCCTAGCTAGTGTGGGGTTGTTTTCTCATGTGGTGTCAAGATGTGTTTAGCCATGTTTAGCTTTGGTTATGGCTTGATTCCACATACAATTGGCTCTTACAGTCTGGGAGAAGTTTTTTGAGCCTTGCTAATACGTTTCTCTATAGCCCATAGGGCTTTCAATGGGTGGTTTTCACCTATTTGCCTATTTTTCCATTTATGAGGTCATGGGGGATGATGGACAGTTGGGCGACCTGGACAATTGGGAGCATATAGGTGTGGGTATGGACAGAGGAGGGGACAGTGGTGCACGGTTCTTGTGGTGCAGGGCATCCCCATTGGGTAGTCTTAGGAGGTGTTTGGAGGGCAAGGGGATAGCATATCTAGAATTTTTTCTGGTTGCTCCCATCCCTATCATTTTTCTTCACTATGAGTAGGGTGGCACCAACATCACGTGACTTGGACAGTAGAGACATTCCCCTTGTGTTTTTGGTCTCAAACAAAGGCAATGATCATTTTGATGTAGAGCACCACATTTGAAGTGTAGGCATTGGACTAGATGTTCCATGCTCACTAGATAGCGCTTAAGCTACTTCATTGTGCTTTCCAAGAATGTGAGCAATATGAAAATGAAATTGCAAAAGAAACTTTCCCCACCTCATTTGTTTGTCAGATAGCTTGGTTTGCATCATGTGTTGGGTAGTAACCCTAGCCATTGGTACTTACCCTAACTCCCAACTAGCGACATGAAGATGTGTATGGGAAATTAATCCTTGTGACACATCATAGATGACATCACTTGAATCCTCTCTTATGCTCTATATAAGAGAGATTGTATGTACTTATATATGTTGTATTAATCAAAGTCTACTTTGCATTCAAGCTCTTCTCAAGCGTATTAGTGTTATTGCATTTAGTATGACTAATCATGAATGCATCTAATCCAAATCCACCTTGATCTACTCTCAACATCATGAAGTACTTGAAACTTTGATGATCCATTTGTATGATGAAGGGTGTCCCAAGAAAATAATTTTTGCATGAATCCAAAGCATGTGAGATAGCTAAAAGCTCTTTTTCATAAATGCCATGGCATATCTCATTAGAGTGCAATTGGTGGCTCTCATATGCCATGGAACTACCTTGAGATACTCGTTGTGTTCTTCCAAGGATTTAGAGTAGACTATGATTCTTTTCTCCAAAAGTCCTATCCAACAAAAGGATCCTTTGAAGGCACAAAGACTCTGAGAAATTCTTGTCTCCAAAAGCCGTATCAAATTGTTGGATGAAGATCAAAACTGTGATAATATTTCCAAAGGTTCCATCAAAAGAAAGGAAGGTAACACTTTTGCTTCCTTCCTTGAACTTTTGCAAGTATCTAGCTCTCTTCCAAGCTGCATGAGAATATTGATGAACTCTTATCTAGGACTTTCTTAAATAGCTACTATCTGAATTGCTAGCTCTCTTCCAAGCTGCATGAGAACATCGATTATCTTGGACTTTTTGGAATAGCTACTATTTGAATCGGAAGAACTTTTTGATTTATATAACCTTGATGGTGACAAAAGGGAGGTAGCCGATTTTTTATTTGTCTACTTCTTCTCTGGTTTCTTTTTACTCTGATGAAGAGAGGAATTGAAGCTTGAAGATATCCTATTAGAAAGAGAAGAAGAAGATGATCTTTTAGGATAGCGTCTCCTTGCGTGAACGTCTTCTTTAAATGACACATGACTATCCATATTGTTTATAAGAGATTTGTCTCGTGTAACCTTGGTCTTCTTCCTTCCCTTTCCATCACTTTGAAGGCTTCTTAGTCAAGTTATTTCAATTGAATGCTGCTTTCACTCAGTAGAATTTCCTCTTTTGGAAGTCTCTTTGAGAGACTCCAAAGGAGAATTCTCTTTGGGATCAAGAGCAATCAAATTATGAGTTTGAAGATGTATTTGTATCACATTTTGCAAATTAGGATTAGACATAGCTTCTTGCAAAGCATAATACTCAACTATCTATACTCCATAAAAATAGCATTGTCATCAATTTCTCTCTTCTCTACATATGAAATTTCAGCCATGGTGATGGTGCTTTGTGAATCAAAAATTTGTTTGTAAAGAGTGACTAGTGTAAAATGAGACATTTTCCCCTTAATAATAAAGGAGAAGCTCTTATAGGATTTCACACACCCTTGGTTTAAACTCTATTGATTAGTTAAAATGGAGAGGAAGGTCATAACATTTCTCGTTTTAAGTGAGCAAGGTCCTTCTAGTCTTCTTGATAGCTCAATAGTGGTAGAACCTTAGGTACCCTCGTAGGGTCCACTATTAAGACTACAACTCTAGGGGCGTTTAAGCATCTACTATATATGTGAAGTGTGCATGCAAGAGCGTGTGTATGTGTGTGTGCAGCAATGGAGAAGAGAGAAGAAGAGAGGAGACACAGGTTTGGGTGGACTCCAAACACAATAGTGTTAGGGTTATGAGTCCTTATTCTTGGAGCTCAAAAAGGAAGTTGTGAAAATATACATGCTAATTGCAACCCTTGACATCTCCTCTTCTTGTTCAGTAATCAACACTCCATTCCTCTTTGCCTCTGAGATTATTGCATCTAACCACCGCCCAGTTGGAAAGTCAGGCAATTTTTGAAGATGATCTGGAAAAGGAAGGTTTCTAGGTGCACGGTTGCGCTTGAATTGTAGGCAATCTGTCAAGCGTTGTTGCTTTTCCCCTTCTTACCTCTCTAGCCACTTTTGCATGATGTCTAAGTTGAGAAGGCAAAATCTCATAACCTTTTCTCGCATTGTGATGTCCATCTTCCTAATGATGCCTTGTCCCTGCGGCTCATCGCGTGTCACCTTGACATTGACATCAGTAGTCCACATTCGGGGCATCTCTGGATCAATTGAGCCCAAAAATTCATTGATGAGGACAAGAGACTCTTGTACAAGCCATCCCTCGGCCATCCTACCCTCGGGGCGAGCCATTTGACAAACAAACCCCTTTAAGTCTTCATAAATCTCTCCAAGAAGAACATCCACATGCTATGGACCACCCAGCGACTGCAACTTCATCGACCACATCCATAAGTACATGCATTTGGATGGTAAGAATGTTTGTTGGAAAGTACTTCTCCACCATGCACACTGCTTCAATAGCATTTAAGCGTGCTGCATCGATGATGTCTTCTCTTATCTCTTTTGAACTGAACCAGCGTACCAACTCACCAACTTCGTAGATTGTTCTTCTAATGTCATCTGTCAAACAACCCTTTATGGAAATTGGTAAGATGAACTGTAAAAATTTGTGCCAATCGTGGGACTTAAGACCACTAAGATTGTCATCTCTCACAAAAGCCGTTCTCAAACATTGCATTCACGCTGTGGAAGTCTTGAATAAAGATATAGTCTTCTTCACTTGTTGCTCTTTTGCACGACTCAAAACCCATGGACCTTTTGGTATAGCTAACTTTTCATTGGGTTTAAGTCAAGGCGACATCTCTGGCATTCGTCCCACAGCCTGCAAGTCATCTCTTTGGGCCTTGCTCTGCCTTTTTCCAGTGATGGTTTTCCATATGATCTCCCCCACATTCTTGAAGATGTGCATTGGGTCGAGCAAAAATGATTAATCAACAGGTCACTCCAGTACGGGAGTTCATGGAAAAGAGAAAGTCTTTTCATTCCAGGTGGCATCCAATCTCCCCTCTCCAGCCACATGTTTTTCCAATCGCTCGCTTTCAGTGGATGCATATCATGTTTGCAAATATTTGGTCCACGTAGCTCATGTCCTTCATGCAAAAATCTACCATGCTTCTCGTAAATTGTCTTGCTCAAATGCTCAGAGCGGCGGAAGCCAAGTTGAGGACCACATTTCAGACATGCATGATTGCCCGAGTAACTCAAGCCTGAAATATCACAAAATTAAAATATAAAAGTGTTGGCATAGCCAGGAATCACATGTGTGTGAGGGTTTCAAAGGCACTGTTGGACGGATATGCCGCGACGGACATCAGCACAACGAGAACTCACCTAACAAGATTTGTCAGCTAAGGACGAAGCTCGACCTGCAGGCGCGTGGAAGCAAGTATAAGGTGTCAACCTACACTTGCTAACTAATTCCTACAGAGGTCTCTACCCAATGTCTAAGTCACAGCCTTCAAGAGTGCATAAGAGAAAACTTCCTACAACGCTTACAAGAGCCGAACATCCATCAAACAATCTTGAAACACCACAGAACTTGAAGGAGACCCTACTACCACCAATAGGTCGCTCTCCCTAAGGTCTATGAACCAAAACCCCAACCCAAAACACCCGGTGCAAAATCACGTAGGATGTCTGGCCGAAATTTGTAGGTCGTCGTTTTCGAAATCTAAAGTGCCTAATGTGTAGCTCTACTCAATGCGAACGCGTGGATATGTTAAAATGCAAAAACGGACAAAATGACAAAAGGTTTTTCATTAAGGTCAAAAAATGGTATATATACCTTACAATTCTCAAACCCTAAAGTTCCAGATTAACCAACTACTCAATCTAACTACCAAGACTGGGATACAATATGGAAACTTCTATTAAGCCCCAATATTTACAAGGTGAAAAATCGGGTTTCCTCAATAAATGAATAATTACAAAAAATGATAATCTTCCGAGTAGTCAGTTTCAGTGGGGTGTGTCCAGCTTCTAACACTCCCTCCCTCCTTGCTCATGTCGTCCCCGACATGACCGTTGAGCTGCTTCTTCATCGTATGGTTTCGCACATCTTGATCAACGATTCATATCTTACATGTAGATTCATCATTGTTGGACCGAAAATATCAGTGTTTACGGTGAAGAAGCCGGTGTAGAACGCTTCTTCAAAGGCCTGGAGGTGATAGGATGGCAGAAACATTATCCTTTGATACAACGCATGTATCACCTCCTCAGACAAATCATAGGCACATTTGTAAGTATCTTGGAATAAGAAGATAATGTCTATCACCTGGCCTTGCTTGAATGTCTCAAATACTGCTAAAAGAGTTTTGCAGATTTTCCTCATCATGATGCACGTAAGGTCAAGAGAGCTAGTGAACAATTTGATGGTGCCCGTTAGGGTTTTCACCATGTATTGGACACTTATTCTCTCACATGCCTTCAAGCCCGGCAGCTTAGGATAATTTAGCCAAGTGGGTTGTCTCCTTTGTAATATCTCCTAAGCCTTCCACGTCCTGATCCTTGGTAGAGGACAAAAGCTTAGGTTGTCTCTGATGTTTTTGGGTGCCTCTACCAAATGGATTAGGTACTGTGGGTACTTCGTTAGCCATGCCTTCCTCCATTTTGGCTGAGAGTCAACTATTAACCTGGCCCCTTCTGGCTGGGAGATATCCTCATTGTAGAGCGGCACTATCGGCTCTTCTCTAATCCTCTTATTGATGGTGGCGGCTTCATACTTTAGCAAAGGATATGGGAGAGAGGGCTGTAGCCATTCGCGCCTGAGGTTGCCAGCATCAATCTTCTGGATGGTCATGGATTTGAAAACCCTCTGCTCCCATTCCAAGGCTTCCTTAGTCGTCTCTCTGATCTCCACCTCTATTGCTTTACGTAGCTTTTCTTCTTCTTCCTGTGTCAAATCTTGTGGCTCTTGAGAGGATCCTAATAGGATTTCCTCTTGCATAGGTGTGTCCACAAGATCTGGCACATTTTCAAGATCTATGCCCTCAGTAGCTATTGGCCCTGTGCCTTCTTGCTCTCCAGCTTGCTATCCTCTCAGCTCTTCAATCTGCTTTAGAAGTTTATGTTTTTCTGTGTTAGCTTCTTCTCACATGTTCACGAGGAGGTCGTTCAACTCGGCATTTATCTTCTCCGCCTCCTCGAGCTTTCTTTTGATACTTTCTATTTCCTCATGCATTGCTTTTTGTTCTTCTTCCATACATGATTGCATAACAATTGACCCTTCTGCCATCATCAATCATTGCTTTTTCTCTAGAGTCAGCTCTTTCTGAAGTTCTTTCATCTGTTCTTCATAAATTTGGCTTTCCGTAGTGATGTGAGTCGAGCTAGTAGCTCTGACTCTGGCAGGAGATGCCCGTAGCCTCTGGATGGTTTGATCTTTCACTTTAAGTTGGTCCTTGAGCTCAAGGATCTCATTCTGGCTGGCTTCTTCATCTAACTCCGCCTTTTCTTTGGTGTTTTGCATTGCTTCAACTTCTTTGGACTCCTCAGCTAGCTGTAGGGTCAGGTTATCCCTTTCCCTCTCTGCATCTATCAATGATTTACTGAGTTGCTTACACTCCTCTTCGACTCCTTGCATTCTTTGGGCTGCTGCCTGATTTTCTTTTTCCATTTCCTGGCATCTTTGCAATGCCTTTGCCAGACTGGCCTGTAGCTCCGCTTCTCTCTCTTTCTGCCTTTGACTTTGTCTTTGTAAAGAGTCTACTTCCAGCTTTATCTTCACTTCAGTGGCCTTGAGAGTTGCCATCTCACTTTCTAAGGCCATGGACTGCGCTCTTAACCCGGTTAACTTTGTCATCACCACATCCCAATCGTTGGAGGGCGGGTGCAGGTCCACTGTATCTATGGCCATCTCCTTTAGTTCTACTAACCTGATGCTTTGCATTTTCTCCTTAGGCCCTGTGTTTACCAAGTCGAATGTAACTGTGGCAGCCTCTTCTTTTGTGTATCTTGCAGCTAGCAGGTCCAAAAATGTGTTGTATGCTTCATTTGTCTCTGGTTGCCCACGTTTAGGCTTAGCCTTTTCCTTTGGTTCCTGCTCCTTGCTTTGCTCTTGCTTGAACTCTTTTTGTTCTTCTGGTTTGTCTTGCTCCTCTTTGTCTTCTTTTGGAGGGCTACGAGGAGGTGGTGAGGGTGGTGGGCTGGACTTAGGGCCAGTAGAGATGTAGGCTTTTTCTTTAAATCTCGGTCTGCCTTTGTCTTCCTTTCTCTCTCTTGGCCCTCCTGCTCGTCTAGCAGTTTCTGTCGTACTTGCTCCACTTCCTCTTCTGTAAAAGGTACATGTGGAATATTTTCTGATGTGGCATCAAGAATCTCAAAATTTTTAATGTAATCTTTGAATTTGTCCCTTTGCACCCTTCGGGATGATCCCGACATTGCTTCTAGAGACGGCTTCCATAGTTCACTCAAATCGCCTTTAAGGGCCCTTTCTGCTCTGAAGCTCTCCATCAGCCGCTCTAGTCTTGCCGCTTTTTGTGACTTTGTCTCTTTTTCCGGCACTTGGACAAATTCTTTCTTTCCCTTCTTTTGCTATGGCTGCTCTTCTTGAACAGGCTCTAGCCGTCTTTTCAATCTTGTGGCCACCATTGGTGCCTTGGGCTGTTCCTCTTCCTTGTCTTCTTTGAGCCTTAACCAGTCGTTCTGTGATGGGGGGTCAGGCCATCTTCCTTTTGCGTGCAATGCCCCATAAATCACCTTAGTGATTAGTTGTCCTGGCACAATATATGTGGACTTCTTGTTACCCATCTTCGCTAGGTTGTCATGTATATATGCTGCATAATTGATTAGCTTTGGAGTGCTCTTCATCATTGCCCAAGTGAATGTCGTGGCAATTGCTCCTGGCGGCATTCTGTACTTTTGTGGCCGCTTCGTACACATATGGAAGTATTGGTTGTACAACTGACTCATGATTGCCACTTTTGGGTTGGCAATATCTTCAAAAGTGTAGTTACTTTTCTTCTCAGTGTACACCTTGACATCATCTCTTCTTTTAGTTACACTATCCCCCTTGTTGGAGAGGTCTAGTGCATCTGCTACAACTTTCTCAGTGCTGACTACTTCTGTCTCTGGCCTGCCTTGCAGATCTGTAACTTTGGCCACGCCATTCTCTTTGATGGTCGTCACAAACTCCCACACTCTCTTTATGTCAATTCCGGCAGGTACAACTTCAAAATAGTTGTGGAGATCAATCTTCTCCAAGTACCCGGCCATCTTGCTTCTTACGAACTCATTGAGTTCCCGCGGTAGCATTGGTATCACATTCCCTTCAGTGTCTTTGAACACTCCTTGGTAGATCTTTAGGTCATTGTTCTCTAGCAGATCTTCTTGGATCCATGTGCTGGTGGGCTTTAGTGTTCCTTGTGGTATGATGAAGGGCTCCACTTCTTCTAGGTAATCCTTAATGGTCATTCTTTTCCTCTTTGCCGGTGACTTCGCGGCTACCATAGATCTTGTTGCACTCAGTAGTCCGAAGTTAGCGTTTTTTCCATCTTAGCTGAGAAACTGAGTTTTAACTATCCAACTGACTTGAAAATTGAAAATAAAGCTTAAAAGGAACTCTTGAAACTGTGCATGTGCTCACGGTAATTCTGGCCAAAAATTTCCATTTAGACATCCTACGCGTAGGATGTCTTTTTCATTAGAATTGGATGATACTTGACATGCTGGTAGTCCTTGGCTTGTACAACATGGCTATGTGCTTGGATTTGGATTTGGGCATCAAAAAGTGGATTTCTTGGGCTGATTCAGGCTTTAGGTCACAAATTGGGTAGAAAGTCCACAACAGGTAGCAAGTGATGTCCAAATGGGTTGAAAATTGATATATGGGTTCATTGCACCATGGTATTGGCTCCCATGATGTCACTCTTTGCACAGAAGGTCTAAATTATGCTGGAGACATCCTACGTGTAGGATGTCTATTTCATCAAAATGGCTTGGGATTTGTTCTGTGTATAGCCCTTGGCTTGTGGAACATGGCCATGCCTTTAGAATTTGATTTGGACAAGAATTGATGTGGTTTAGGCCCTGGGTAGTGTTTTTGGGCTCCAAAAGTGTATCTTGAAGGTGTTGGGGTCAAAAATGATTAGAATGGCTTCAAAATTGGTATATGAGCTCTTGAAGATGATGTGATTGGATCTGGAGTGAAAAAACAACCTCTGTAGGCAAAAAATGTCAAATAGACATCCTACGCGTAGGATGTCTACTTCACCAAATTTTGCAGGTGAGCACACAGATGGATTGGTTATGTGCTTGTGAATGTGTTTTGCAAGTTCCATGTGATTTGGGCAAGATTTGGTAGGTCTATGGCCCATTATTGCCTCTATGCCCTAACTTTGCGTTTTTGCATGCATATGAGGTCAATGTTGGTCCAAATGGGATGAAACTTGGTGGCTAGCATGTAAAGGTCATTCAGAAGTGTGATGAAAAATGTTGGGATCTATGCCCAGAAATGCCCTTGAGACATCCTACGCGTAGGATGTCCCCTGATGATTTTTTCATGGATTTTGTCACTAGTGCCTGCCCTTGGTCCCCTTGAGTCCCTTTTAAGCCTAATTTCAACAAAAAAGTCAAATGGATAGAAAGTAACTCCCTGTGTAGATTTCAGAGCCTCCGAGCCGTTTTCTGACTTTTGAAGTGCTTTTCGGCGATGAAATTTCTTGATATTGGTCTTCATAGCTTCCCGATCCCTTGGGGATCCTTGCCGTATGGTTTTTGTCGACTTTGGCTTCACCGAAGCTCCTTTTGGCAATTTGTCGCTCTAGAAGCACCCGTGGTTGCGTCTACATATCTTCGATGATTTGTGGTGGTCTACCACCGTAGGACTTGGTTGTTCATGGTATAGGAAAGCCGCTCGTGAAGTTTGGTGGCAAACGGGCATGCGGTTTGGCCGCGAGAGCTATTTGACGCTTTGTGTGTCTGATGCCGTTTCTGAAGTTTAGTGCCGCTTCGGGTCACTTTTTGGTCATGTGGGCCACATAGACTTGTCAATCATGTCGAGATGCTCCTACCCATGAATTTTGGTAACATTTGGGTGCCTTTTCGCCGATTTCCCATTTGGTGGCCTCTTGCGGGATTCTAGGAATTAGGGTTTTTCTTGATGGTTTTCTACTGCCTTTGGACATCCAAGACTGGTCTCCTATGCTAGGGTAAGCTGCCGATGAAGTCTCGTTGCTTTTGGGTTAGCCGTTAGGTGGCCGCTTGTACTTGTAGGTCTCTACCGCCCGCTTTGTGTGTGAACCCTACGCTAGTTTTCGCGACAAAACAACAAATATGCGCGAAAAGCTCAAGGTGGTGAGCCTACCTCTCATGTCTGAAGCCCGTCGGGTAGTCGTGCGCGTCGTAGAAGCTGCTGGAAGTTCCGCTCGCTCTAGGTGGCAGAAGCTCTCTCTCACATGTCAATAGTGAAAATGAGCTAAAAATGAAGTGAAAATTTCTTATAATGGGGGTCCCCAAACCACTTTTCATGAAATTTGACATGTGCTCCCATCTTCTTGCAAGATATGGTTTAGGCTCAAAAATTTCTTGATTTGGACTTCATTTGCCCACTTTACGAGAAATTTGACGTTTCGGTCAAAATCTGGCCAAATCATGCTTTCCGCTCCAGTCTCATAATTGCACCCCCACTGTACCATAGGTTTTCCTATAGTCACTGATCATCCCCATATTTTTTGTTTTTCATTACGACCGTTTTTCACCTGCTTTTTGTATTTTTGAAGTTTTTCTGCCGAAAATTAGTAAAACTAGAAGGAAAATAGTAAATCAAACCCATAAAATCCCCAAAAATCATAGTAAATCACAAACATCACCGCCAAACATTATATACACTCACATGCAATTTTTATGGCCGGATTTCTCTGTTTTACCAATATTTTGCTCGAAAACTGGCTATTTCTACTTATATACACACACCTAGGGGCTTGATTTGGCGTTTGGCTCCATATACCTATAAATACATGTTGTATAAGGGCATATGTACTTGGTTTAGTCCGGAAAGTTTTGCAATCAAACAACAACCCTTAAAATAGTCGAAAATCATGCCCTTTTTTGCTTTTTCTGCCATTGAGTCCGCATTTGAGAATGCCTCCCCCCCTCCTAGTCGGAGTCCTCCCGGACGACAAGTTTATGCCGAGGGGTATGTGCCATGCATGGGTTGAAAAAATTGTGCTAATGCTCGGCCGTTTATTGTGGCCCTATACAATGCATACTCGGTCAATGCATAGAAAAATTAATGTTGTGCAAGAGAAGGGTATAAGCAAGATGCTTATTGGCATTCGCCGTCGAGGTTGCCTATTTTCTTTGCAAGTAACAACTGTAACTCTACTGCTCTCTGTTTAATTGTCTTTTGTGCAAAAGGCAATTGCTTTGCCGCTACTGTTGATATAGCCGTAGTTGTTTCTGTGGAGAGGATTGGCTTGGCCGGAATGGCCGTAGACCGTATCTCTTTTGCTTTCCATTGGTAGTTTGTATTTGCCGGTTTTTGTAGGTTGCTTGTTACTTCCTTTGTTGCCACTGTTTTGTTGCTGATTGGTATCCACATAAGTCGGTTGTCCTTTTTCAAATGCAGTTGTCTGCCTTTCGTTGTTGCTTGTACTGAAGGGAGTTCCTTTTGCTTTTGTTTCTGTATCCAAATGTGAGTAACATTTGGGTTATTGCTGAGCCTCCTCTTTGGGATCCATATCTATTTTATGCCCTTGGTTTTTGGTTGAACTATTTGCTTCGGTTGAAGTCTTTCGTTGCATTGTTTTTGGTTTGCCATGGCATTTCTATCCTTCCGCATCCATACTTGTTTCCTTTGTTTTGGTAACCTAGATCTTTGCACTGCGGTCGGTGACTATGTATGTAGTTAACATGGTTGGCTTTTACCTGTTTGTTAACCTTGGGTATCATGTTGTTCTTTAGTGACACTCGTGCTTTTGGCTCTTTTTCCTGTGATTGCATTGCTGGCAACTGATTAGTCCGGTATTGCTGAGCAAAGGCTATTACCTGTTGTTCTTGTGCATGCTGATTTTTGACTGCATTTGCGTTCCAATCTATCTGCACATTGTACTCTTTTTGCCAAGGTTGTCCCAACAACATTGGGTGTTGTGTGCATTCATCCTCAACTATATAAAATTTGTGTGGGTAAATATATTGATGTATTTGTACATGCAATATAGTCCAGCCCAATGTTTTCAACGAGTGTGATGTATTACTTTCCAGCATTTGAGGAGTAGGATGAAGTTGACCTGTGGACTTGAGCTGTTGGTATAATCCGTAAGAGATCAAATTTGCTTGAGCTCCAGAATCAAGCAATGCCGTCGATTCAAATTTATTGCTCCCTACTTTGACTGCAATAATGGGCTCCACTATGTCTTCATCCAACTGCGTTAGTCGAATGGAATTGATTTCAATGGTGCTCCACCTTGTTGTTGTTGTCGCAGAAGTCTTCGTTTTGCAATGCGTTCTTTGGCTTCCGCTTGAGCTTCTTCTCGTACTCTCTGTTTCTCCTTCATTCGTTGTTTTCCTTGATGGATTTGTTGAAGCATCTCCTGTGTGAGTGGTAAATGATATTTCTTCAATCGACATCCACTAATCCAATTGGGCATTTCTTCACCTGCTAATGTAGCAAGCTTGACAGCTCCGCTTTGTGATAGATCACTAATCACAAAGGGTCCCATCCCTCGCTTTTTAAGTTTCTTGGCATGTTGCTTCAAAGTATAAACAAGTACATAATCACCTGTTTTGAACTCTTTAGTGCGCACATGCTTGTCAAAAAACTCTTTTTGTCTTCTCTTTTTAGCATAGATTGAAGCTACAGCTCTCAAGCGGAGTTCATCTAGCTTTTCAAGATCATCTATCCTTGAAGAGAGCTCATGACATGTTCATTCTAAGCGTTTCGCTACTCGTAGAGTTGGAATTAAAAACTCTATGGGCAGTATAGCATTTAAGCCAAACACCATGTTGTACGGTGTTGCTCCTATTGATGTTTTGTAAGTTACCCTGTATGCCCATAGTGTTTAGTGTAGCTGCTAATCCCAATTTGTTCTTGACTCTGACACAATTTTAGTGAGAACCGTGCATAGTGTTTTATTTGTGGCCTCAGCTTGTCCATTTGCCTGTGGCTGGTATGGAGCAGATTTCCTATGTATGACCATGAATTCCTCTAGCAGTTATTCAATGACTTCATTAAGAAAATGTGTCCCACGATCACTAACAATTTCTATTGGTAAACTGTATCGTACAAAAACATTCTCATACAAAAATTGTGCAGTGGTCCGTGCATCTGCTTTTTGCGTTGCCTTGGCTTCCGCCCATTTTGTGAGATAGTCCGTAGCCACAATGATATGTTGGGTATGTGTGCGATATGCAGGGGGTGAAATAGGTCCCACAAAATCAATTCCCCATTTTGCAAATGCCTTTGCTCCCATCATTGGCCGTAGTGGCATCTCATCTCTCTTTATTGGCACCTTTGTTCGTTGACAAGCGTCACAACGCTTTACAAACTCGTCAGCATCCATATGCAATGTAGGCCACCATATTCCTGCGGTTAAGACAATTTTTGCAGTCTTATCGCCCGAAAAATGGCCTCCACTTATTCCGCTATGTGCATGTTCTAGAATCAGCAGGTATTTGCTTTCACTTGCACAGATTCTAAGTTGATTGTCCTTTCCTCGCTTATAAAGTTGGTTTCCAATTAACTGAAAGTCGCGAGCTTCCAGCTCTATAGATTTTTTTCCGTGCTCTTGTTATGTTCTCAGGAAACGTCGTGGTGGTTAAGAAATCAATGATATATTGACTCCATGCAGGTGCAATGTTTACCTAAAACAATGTCGCGTGATCCACTGGTCATTTGGGGGGATTTTATATTTGCAAGCTTCCATTTTCGAGCTTTTGCAATTGAAACTTTATTTTCGAGCTTTTTAACACTCTCATTACACCAAGGATATCTTAAAACATAATTGTGGCATGAGAAAAGTCTACATAAGATTGTGCATTCCTTCAATTACCAGGCAATTAAATGTGACATGCATACATGTCGATGCTTGAGGGATGTAAGCGTTACCATTCTCTTATTATACTGAAATGTAACTTTGAAAAAAGAACCATTTGAAATTAGTTTTGAGTGAGTATCTAATTATGAAGAATACCAAACAACACATGTAGTGTCAAAGTAACCTACCAAGTCAACTCTAGTAGCCCCAAGACCAAACTAGATTCCAAGTGTTAGTGTGACATGCATATCATACTACATAGTAAACATCCAATTACATAATTTAGTCACACGATTACCAAAATGCCATGTCCACATCATGTGGCCACCATGTACACAAAACACACATAATCAATACATCAAAATGCAATGTCTAGAGAGTATCGGCTCAAGAGGCCTCAAAAACAAACTACATTTCAAGTGGTAGTGTGACGTGAATCTCACACTATCATAATAAACCTCCGATCACATTACCTTGTCACATGATCACCAAAATGCCATGCTCACATCATATGACCACCATGTATATAAAACACATAAATCAAAACATCAAAATGCAATGTTTAGAGAGAGTTTCCTAAAGAAAGTTGCACCCCCTGCATCAACACATCATTGGTCCACATGCCATGTTGGACAAACATCTTTCATAGAGCAAATCATCTAGCTCTAAATGCATGCAATGCCTCATATCCTTTGCACAAGCTTGACCCATCTAGATGGGGATTTAATGTTTGCAAGCTTTTCTTTTTGTGCTTTTGTAATCATAGCAGTGCCTTTTGAGATTTTTGCCTCTAGCTCAATGCAATTTTTACGCTAACCTCAAATTTGATTTGAAATTGTCCAATGGAATGGCACCATACTAGCAAATGATTGCTTTAAGCTTTCCATCTCTGTCAAGCATTCCCTAAAATCTGAGCATGATAATATATGTTGTTCATCTCCCATTAACATGGATTCAACTCAGCATGAAATTCATGAACTTTCTTTTAATGCTAATAATATCCAAGCACCCTCGGCTAAACTACTCCGACTCCCTTATATATTGTCATATATTATTCATATGTCATAGACTATTTGTATGCTCTCAAGGAAGTGGGAGTCATGTAGCAATCTTATTATGAAATGTCGGACTCACATCTCCGATCGCAGGGACACTTTCGTACCACTATGCTCCCCCCAATGGTCCAATTTTGACTTTTCTCACATGCCACCTTGTCAACTACACCCATACCAGATCACCGCAAGCAACGCATGGATCAGGGATCTTCCCTTTGTAGGGAACTCAAGCAAGTGTTGAGGTAAGTTTAGGAACCCTTTTGCAAGTAACTCCCAAACGGTCGGACTCGCTATATTGGGCCCCGGATGAAGCAAGGACAACGCACACGGACATGAAGTAATTATAGCCTCTAGCTCCATCTTTTCATAGGGATGCCAATAGGCAACTTCCGCAGTAGAGCAAATGTCGATGATAGCGTTCGTAGGTCAAGGGCTCCTCTATCCGTGTGTCGAGAAGACAACCCGCCAAACCATCAACGTGGAAGAGAGAGAGAGAGAGAGAGAGAGAGAGAGAGAGAGAGAGAGAGAGAGAGAGAGAGAGAGAGAGAGAGAGAGAGAGAGAGAGAGAGAGAGCTTCATCAATGGTTTGCATATGAAATTAGATGGTGTTATGTAAGGACAATATACTTTACAAAAATAGGAAATACAGAAACAATCAATGATTTGGTAATGCAGACAAAAATTTCCTTGATGTAGCAAAAACATCAGATAAAATCCCATGGGTTCTTATAATCCTTTTGATTACGTCTTAAGAGATTAAAAAAAGAAACATAATACCATTATAATGAGTATCATTAGAAAGCAATGAGATGACCTCAAAAACTTATAGAAACTAGCATTGAAATCAGGTAACACAAAATGCAAGGACAATCATCAAACATCGCTAGGATCATATATTAAAGTTCCCTAAAGTTCATATATTAGAAAAAAAACGATAGGGAAACTACAAACATGCCACAAAGAGACCCATCAAAAGAACCTTTAAGTACCTTAGCACAATAATATCACCGTCAGGAGCTTGGCTACGGTAGCTAGTGGTGGAGATTCCATGACTAATGGTGAAGCAATGGTGCAACTATATGAAGCTCAACTTATTATATTCGGATTATGCTTGTGGCAGCAAGTTTAAAGTGTTGATATCGTGGTCTTAGCTAGAGAGGGCTTTTATGTATACGTGCAGTACCTACGTTTGCTCCAATAATCTCTGTAGACTCCATCGCCTGCATCCATATCAATAATCTTTTGATGCACACGCTTGCATGGATATTTCCTAAAACATTGATCCAGAATGACCAAGTACTTGTAAGGCAATCTACAGTATTTACTTGGGTACACATATATAAAAGAATGCACGTACCAAATGAGGGTGCATCATGACATATATCTGCACAGATGTATTTAGTGTACAAAGGACGTTGGACATTGAGAGAACAGGATATTGAGAGAATGGGAACTTTTGATTAAGTATTCATGTGTGACTAATGTGAGAGGAAAGTCTCTTGGGCGTCAACAACACTCCATTTAAGGCCTCCCTCCCTCTCTCTCTTTTGGCATGTAGTACTCTCTCTGCAGAGTCAGCACCTCCAAGTTCTACAACACAATGGGTACAAAACCCTCATAGGGAAATCTCTCTCTCTCTCTCTCTCTCTCTCTCTCTCTCTCTCTCTCTCTCTCTCTCTCTCTCTCTCTCTCTCTCTCTCTCTCTCTCTCTCTCTCTCTCTCTCTCTCTCTCTCTCTCTCTCTCTCTCTCTCTCTCTCTCTCTCTCTCTCTCTCTCTCTCTCTCTCTCTCTCTCGTGGTCCAGATTCAAATGCAAGGCATGGGGCGATGAAACCTGTAACCATTACATTTTTAAAAAATCAATGAAAAATTGGTCTCTCTCTCTAGGATAGTTTCCTGCAACGTTAAAATTCTCTTCTTCTTCTCCTCCTGTGTGTGTGTGTGTGTGTGTGCGCACGCACGTGCAGGTGATCGTGTCCCTAGTGTAGGCTGGCGATGATCTCTCTCTCTCTCTCTCTCTCTCTCTCTCTCTCTCTCTCTCTCTCTCTCTCTCTCTCTCTCTCTCTCTCTCTCTCTCTCTCTCTCTCTCTCTCTCTCTCTCTCTCTCTCTCTCTCTCTCTCTCTCTCTCTCTCTCTCGCGCGCGCGGCTTATACGTGATTCAGAATCCTCCAATGAAGGTGATCTTTGAGGGCTCTCTTGCATGGGCTCTAAATTAGTTTGGTGCCTACAACAGGCATTCTTATGAGTGGGAAGACGTCACAAAATAAGGTCCTACGCATCCTCATCACACCTATCTGCTCCGTTTGCTCCTCTGTGCCCTGCAATCAACGAGGATATAAAGAGGTGAGAAAACCATTGCAACAAACAGACATCGCAGTAGCAAGAAGAGGACGCGAACGGAGTTATTGATTGCATATCAGAAGAGTAACGAGCCCTGATCATCATCCCCATCTCTCTCTCTCTCTCTCTCTCTCTCTCTCTCTCTCTCTCTCTCTCTCTCTCTCTCTCTCTCTCTCTCTCTCTCTCTCTCTCTCTCTCTCTCTCTCTCTCTCTCTCTCTCACGGTCATTCTTGCTTGTGTGCGCCTAGTTAAGCCTTAATAAAATTGTGAAACAAAGGGGGGGCTGGAGCCCCCTCATCATCCGCGCGCGCGAAAAGTAGGTATTGGTAGGAACTCCAGCCTAGGAGGTTTTTCAAATCAGCAACAATAGTATGGTGGATCTAGATGAATTGGATCTAGTAACATGCTAGTAATGTCAGCCATACTCGTGTGTTCTTCCTTTGGCAGATTTATTGAAGGTACTCCATGAATTATGGCAGGATATTGGCAATCTAAACATAGCCATCGATCTCTCTACTGAACATGGGCTTGGACAAGATTTCTTAAAACCGGAATAAACACATGTGAGATTGATTTAAATCACGCTCTTCTTTAAACCTCTCTATATGTAGCATGATTGGCTTTGTAAGATGAGAAACTGAAAGGGAGAGTTGTAGCATACCTTATGCATTCTTTTTTAAGGGAATTATTATTATTTTTTTTGAAATGTTGCCGAGGATTAATTAGAATCAAAAGATCTAACAAGTTGAGTAGTAAAGAATAGTCATTGTTTTATTTTTTATTATGGATATGCTAAAAACGAGAAATAGTGTCTAAGCATGGATTGTCCTCTAGGCAAAATGTGCAGATGGAAGCTACTGCAAGATGTGTAAACTTATGAATGACAATTTTGAAATGCACGGGCTCCATTAGCATGATTTACACACCTTGTCAAGAACCGTAAGCTAGACTTCTTGTTAATATTTTCTTGTATTTTCTGCAATAAACATCATAATTTGGGATGTTTTCAACATAGCTTGCAATCTCCTCCCCACACCTTCCGTCTTGAAGGCAACATAGTTTTAAATGGTGGCCAAAACATAATTTCTTTTGTGAACATGGCTCTCCATCCACTATGTGTTCTCATCTTCCCATGACTGTCAGCAACATTATGTACAATCTCAAAGATTCAGCATGAATAGGTACGTATGCAAGGTTTTCATGAATATATAGTTATACGATATAATTATATGATATCATTATATATAGTATAGTATAGTTATATACAATATAGCTATATAGATAATATAATATATATATATATATATATATATATATATATATATATATTAATGATATAGTATAGTTATAGTCATATATAATATAGTATAATGATATATAGTATAGATATATATATGGTATAGTTATATATTTATATAATTCTATATAGTAAGTTATATAGATAGATGTGGCCAAAACATAATTTCTTTTGTAAACATGGCTCTCCATCCACTATGTGTTCTCATCTTCCCCTCACTGTCATGAACATTATGGACAATGATAGTCTTCTCAAAGATTGAGCATGAATAGGTACGTATGAAAGGTTTTTATGAATAATAGTTATACGATATAATTATGTGATATCATCATATATAGTATAGTATAATTATATACAATGTAGCCATATAGATGATATAATATATTTATAGTTATATATATATTAATGATATAGTATAGTTATAGTCATATATAATATAGTATAATGATATATAGTATAGTTATATATTTATGTTTTATATATAGATGTATGCTTTGTGGTTCATATATTGCTAGATATTGAAGCTCAAAGTTAATACTTTCTGAAACTTTTACATGTTTTTTGGTGTGTATCATATGAGAATGTCTGTTTCTTTAGTTACTGTTTTTGTGCCGTTAGAAAAGGCTTTAGATTAAATGTCAAAAAGCTCGCAAAAATAGTTTTCATTGCAAAAGCTTGAAATCAGAAGCTCGCTAAAAAAACACACTCGTCGTTTGGCACTACATATAATACAATTGGTAACATAAGAATGTGTGTCCGCATACATAGTTGGCCAATAAACCCCTAATTGTTTCAGTCTTTGGTGTGTTTTCACTGTTGAACAATGAAATGCACAATCCTGGACATGTGCTTCTTCAAGGTAACACTCGAATTCTTCCGGATTTATACATAATCGTAGGATTTGGTCCGATCCTAAATGATACAGCCGTCCTGCTAGCAACTAGAAGTTTTTTGTTTGTCGAATTGTTTGTTGTTTGGATCTGTCTTCCGTATTATCAAACCTACTTCCATAGGAAAGAATGCTAACAATTTCCTGAGACCATTTGGGTATCATTTCAATATTGAAAAGATAAGCATCTGGTATGTCATCATCTACTCCTTCAGGAGCTTCCCCGTTGTGTATCCTTGAAAGATGGTCCGCTCGTAGATGGGTTTTACCCTTTTTGACTACCACTATGAAATCAAATTCTAGCAATATAATAAACCAGCGTACAATTCTCCCTGTATTGCATGGTTTATTTACCATATACAAAAGAGCTTGATGATCTGTGAAGAACACAAATTTGTTTGCGAGCAAATAATGCTGAAATTTCTTTACAGCATAAATCATTCCTAACCCCTCTCTTTCGGTGGTTGTGTAGTTCTTTTCCGCACTGTTTAGCTGTCGGCTTGCATAACAGATTGGAAAATCCATTGTTCCGTCTCTAGGTTGAGCTAGAATACTCCCGATTGCATGTGCAGAAGCATCGATGTGAACATGGAATATCTTTTTCCAATCTGGTGCTTTAAGTACAGGTGCTGATATAAGGTTTTCCTTCAGCTTTTGGAATGAAGTTTCACACTCCTCGGTCCAATCTAAATTGACTAGCAAACGATACATAGGTTGTGTGATGATCGCATACATGTATATGAATCTTCGATAATATCCACATTGTCCCAAGAAGGATTGCACTTGTTTCACATTAGTGGGCCTGGGTAGGTCTACTATGACTTTGACTTTGTCTAGATCAGTGGTTATGCCATTTCTTGAGACAATGTGTCCTAAGATGCGGCCTTGCTTAACCATAAAGATACACTTTTTTGGGTTAAGACAGATTCGATATGTCCTGCATTTTTCAAAGACCTTTTGCAAATGGTCAATATGTTCCTCTCGTAGTAGAGAGTGTACACAAAGATCATCCATGTATATTTCTAAGAATATTCTCAAGTATTCTTTGAACACGTGCATCATTAACCTTTGGAAGGTAGCTGGGGCATTAGTTAAGTCAAACAGCATAACTCGATACGCATAAATTCCCCATTCTGTGGCAAACGCCATTTTGTGTTGATCCTCCCTTGAAATCGCCAGCTGGTTGTATCCTGAAAATCCGCCTAGAAAGGAATAAGCCCGTTTTCCGGCCACCCGCTCAAGTACATATTCTGTGATTGGTAAGGGATAATTATCCCTTATGGTGGCTGACCTTTTTGAGGTTTACACACACTCGCAGTTTTCCGTTCTTTTTGGGAACGACCACAATGGGTGACACCCAATCTGTATGTTCAATTTCATAGATGAATTCAGCTTCCATCAGCTTGTCAATCTCCTCTTTGATTCGTTTAGCAAATGTGTCATTATATATATACGGACGTTGTTTGCTAGGTTTTGCATCCGATTTCAAAGGAATTGTATGTTGGCATATCGATGGATCAACTCCTTTGAGGTCTTTATAGGACCATGCAAACACATCTTTATATTTCTTGAGAAGTCGTGTTAGTCGTTCTTCTTCTTCAGGCTCTAAATCGTTTGCTATATAGATCGGCTGAGGCTTTTCACCTGGTTCCGCGAGGTCTATCCTTTTTGCATTTTCTGGCCCATCGTAAGATTCTTGGTTGGTTCTTTCTTGACTGGTGGTGTCATGATGATTTTTCTGGCCTGTATGGTAAATTTCCGATAGTGTGATGGTACATTCATGTTTCCCTTTTCTGACTCCCCTTTACCATCACTATCTTCTTCAGTAGTCCATATCTCACGTAAAGACCGTTTCAGTTCTTGATATTTCTGTTTACGCTCCAGTTTGGTCCACTCTTGGCCTTTTGTTGTTTCTTTATTTGATTTTTGAGATTTTTGTGATTTTGTTTCTGTTTTAGCTTCGTACTTTTTTTATTTCTTCTCGTGTTCTTTCCCTTCGATCTTTTGAGAACCTTCCTGATATTTGATCTTTTACACAATCCTCTGCTTTTACAAGCATCAAATAGTGAGTTTTACCATTTATCCTAGGCATCAGGTTCTCTGTCGCTTTGTTTCCTGCTCGTTTCCTCCTATAGCGCTCCTGGCGTCTAGGGTACTGATTAGCAAAATCATAAAACTTGCTATTCTCTGTTTTCCCCCCATGCTCACTTGAGTTGTCTGAACACTCATTATCTGCATCATTATTTACTTCCAGATGTTCAGAAGAGTTATAGAACTCTTCTTCTTCCTGTGGTTCTATCGTCTCATCTCCTCCTGGTATAATGCTTACCATGTAGTAGGGTAGCACATCATAGCCATCCTTATTGCAAAATTTTGTTGTTGGACTATCTGTAATGGTACAGACATCCAATGTTGCTAGTATGTGTTCCCATTCTAGAGGTTCCAAGATTCAGGAATATACTCCTTGTCCTCAATCGCTCTTTCTAAGACGCATTCCTCCCTTCTTAAGCTTCCACAATGTGAAGCTCCGCACATCCATAGCTCTTTTTGTTGCCCTAACCATGCTGGGAGTTCCGATTCTGCTACTGTACCTGAATCAAACTCTTCCACAGGTGTTTGGTTCACATCTTTGTAACTATGGTCTTTCAGGTGTATTTTAGTTGTTGTCTCGCCATGTCTGAGGTATATGTGGTCGTAACCCCAATCTTGGACCATCTTCAATTGTCGCATGAATGGTCTTCCCAAGATGATCTCATAATTGTTCTTTTTGTCGAAATCGACTATTGCAAATGTATGCTCATACTCGATTCCACAGGAAGTGACAATTACTTTTTCTAAGAGTCCTAGAGGCTTCTCCATGAATCCATTTGCCAATTGCAATTTCATTATGGTAGCTCCTAAAGCTGGTTTTCCCCATTTTTTCCAGATTTCCTTGGTGGCGATAGCAACTCCCTCTCCACTGTCAAGAATAGCTTTGGAAACTACTCCTTGGAATTCTACTGGTAGCGTGGTGTTTCCATCTTCTCCCTCGCAATACTCTCCAACCTTGTTTAATGGTACTGGCCTAGTGTTTAGTTGAGGCCTGTCCAACTGTCTAATCCCTTCTTGTAGCCTCAAGGTGGGGTCTTTCACTCCAAATTTTTTAAGGCATTTACCTACTGTGGTCCACATGTTTGGTCGTAACCTTAGGAGTTCGGCTAATGTGATTGTGCATGCCACTGGGGTGGACAATAACTCAATCAATCCTTGTGAATCCATCACTTTGTTAGAAGAAAGTCTTTGAGATGGGATTGCTCTCACTTCAGACTTGGCTTCATACTCTCCTAGGTAAGAGGGTAAAGTTTTCAGCGAGTTTGGTTGGCTGTGCCCCGAACTAATTGATCCCTGGTCTCCCCCTTGTGAATGTATCTCAAAGTTCATTTGTGACCTTGCCTCAAATTCTTCAATAGGTGGTAAGATCACATTCTTCTCTTTTCTCATGCTATTCATGTGGTTACTCATCTTGTTAGCCTCGTTGGCCTCACGGATTTGCTTCCACAGATCGTCTAGACTGTTACAGTCATTACCCATTTCTGTCAATGTTTTAGGTTGGAACCCGTCGCTTGCCTCATCTATTGTATTTGGCACTATGATAGGCTCTCCCCTGGACTCATAGGCATTCGTGAGTCTTTCCTTTGTTTCTACTTGTTCCTCTAAAGTTGGTTTGACAGGGGTTGGTGCTGGTACTTCATGCCAATTTGTAAGTTTACTCAGCGGGTCTTCCATCAATGATTGAGCTGTTTCAATCATCTTTTTACACATTTCCAACCTTTGTTTTTCTATTTCAACATATGGATAAGTCATCCAACTTTGCTCCTGGGTTTGGTTCTTTTTGAGTCTGGCTTCATAAGCTTTTAGAAGCGCACCCAACTGCTCATTTACCTTGTCTGCCAGTACAGATCCTCCTGATCCTGCACTTTTGGGCTCTGCTATTTCCTTCGGTGCTATAGTTGCCGTGGTGTGTGAACTTAAGCTAGCTAGATCCTCTAACCGCTCTAATCTATCCTTTGTATGTTTTAACTCCTCAGATAGAGTTGTTTGCTCTTGTTCTTTCCTGGCTTTCATACGCGCCTTTCTAGCTTTCCAAGTGCTTCTCTGATTTTTCGTTTCTGAACTTTGGGCATCGGTTTTTGGCTCTTCCATTATGGGTTCGTTCGTCATTCTTTGAGCTTGGGCTCATGTCACCGCCTGAATAGGTATGATTGTTTCATTTTCTGACCCTCCACTGGAAGGTACTGTTTCTAGCATGTTCAAGGTGGTTTTTGCTCCTTTGCTCGGGTTTTTAGGGCAATCAGGAATCAAATGAGTGACTCCACACTCAGTGCAATATGCGTTGACTCTAATAATTTCATCGTGAGGACAATCTCTTAGCCAATGGTCTCCGCCACACTTGTAGCAGGGTCCCTTGGGTTGTTGAGGTGCTCCTTGAGCTCCCCTTTGTTGGTATGCATGTCTCTGTCCGCTCATGCCTCCATTGGCTATGAATAACAATGTTCGTTCATCTAAGCTATATCTTCCTTCTCCTGCTGCCTGTGCAGCTGTTGGTGGTCCTGTACTTCCTATCATGCTCCATGGTTCTGGTGTCGAGGGTTCTTCTAGTGGATAATAGACAGAGTTTGCCGCATATCCGTTGGGATCTTCATAATATGCATGCATAGGCACCAAAGCCTTTTCCTCTGATTCGGTTACAGTTGGTGTGTATCTCATACCGACTGGTCGTAATCCTGGTAGGGGTGGTTGTTGCCCCAACACTGGTTGTGGTCTTTCTACACCTACAAGTCCTGGTAGGTTGCCTACTTGATACCTAGGCATAGGTGGAACTTGAGGAGACGCTACATGAGCTTGGGGAGCGTAAGGTCTCTCTCTCACATATCCCTTGTTATAATAACATTCCTCTGTCCCATGGTTTGTCCATTTTTGTTCAATAGCACACCACTTGGGCTGTTTAGCTTGGGGTTTGGCGTAGAAGTTAATCTTTTTTAGCACTTCATCTACAAGCAGCTCTTGGTTTACAACTACTTCTCCTTTTGGTGCTGACTTAGAAGACTTGCTTCCACTTTGTTGTGAAGATGAATCGTCGTCAAGGTCCTTGAACTCCCCCTCTTTGTAGACCGCACAATTGTCCCACAAGGTAAAGAGCCTCCTTGGTCAACTCATTCAACGTCGTGCTCCTCTTCATATGTAAGTCTTTCTGGAGATCCGCATTCCTTAGTCCTTGGATGAATATAAGCATAAGTCTGGACTGAGTTGGCAGTTCTTCCACAGGACAGAACTTAACATATCTTTTTAGTCTTAGGGCTACCTTTCGTACAGGTTCCCCATCTTTCTGTTTGAATTTATGGATTTGTGAGACGGTATTATGAGCTATCCCCCTTTGTGAGAATTTCTCGATAAACTCGTCAAACACTTCCTCCATAGACTCAAAGTCTCTATGCTCTATAGAGTCAAACCAAGTAGCAGCATCATCCTCTAGGGTTAGTCCAAACCCTGCAAATTGGGTAGGGAAATCTAACACCTCTTCGGCTCTAATTACACGCACAAAGGCTGCTACATGATCTCTTAGGTCTCTGTTTCCTGTGTATTTCTTGTTTACCCATTTTTGCACTTGAGAAGGTCTAATTCTACGATGTTCTACAAACCTCATCATTGGATATCCACGTCCTAATTGATATACCTCCTCAGGTCTTCTGTAGTGGGCTGGTTCCTCTCCCAGTGGTGCTCCTAAGCCATAATTTCTAACAGTTCTCGCCAGAGATGGTTCATTTCTTCGAACTCGTTCCATGGGTGGTCTTCCAGGCTCTGTTGACCCTTGAGTCTTTGGCTTACTCTCTCCTTGATACCTTGAATAGAGTGGTGGTTCTTGCAAATCCCTTAGCCCTTGTGCGGCTTGATAACCATCTCGATTTCGGTCTTGCTCCATTGTTTTCGACTATCGAAGCTATGCCTGCAATGATGGCTGGTTTGCTGGTTGGTTTTGGTTGTTGAACGTCTGCGGTCGGGTGGAATGTGAGGTAGCATCATACTCTTCAGAAAAGGGATTTGTCGACTTGCTTGGGGTGTAGGTGGCTCTTGGCACTTCCTCAGGGACATATGTTGATGCTCCTGGACTTGTTGCCTTTTCTACCTCCTCTGGTAGAATACGTTGGTATTCTCACCCGTACCTGTCAACAAAAATTATATCCTTCCCCATAGCAGTTTCATAAGAGAATAAGTAAAAAACCTTGTCTTTGCTCAATTCGTTTAAGCATGGTTCTTTGCTGCGAAAGTAAGCGACTATACCCTCCCTCTCATGCTTGTAGATTCCCACGTTCTCATTATAAGTTGGAACCCTGGTTGTTTTCTTATCATACATAAAAATAGCTCCAGGCCGATCAATGTTTGGTGGTGGGTTTTGAGCTTTTGAAACCATTTTCCCTTTCGCCACGTTATCTCCATATCTGTTGTAATCTTCACGGTTACATAGTGGTTTCCCTTTTCGTCTCGGAATCTATCTCCATCATCATAGACTCAAATTATCTCCAATCTCTGTGCCGGCCTCTCTTCGATACAAATGCACTTGCGTCCTCGATAGTCAGAATAGACTAGGACTCCCCTCGAGTTTTTTCCCTCTAAGAAGATCACAGTGAGCTTGGAATCATTCGAAGGATTTAGGGAGGTTCTTTCTCCTCGCATTGGTCCGTCATAGGTGAAACCTCCTGGCTGTTGACTACCCATCATGAAGAAAGATTTGTCTGACGAAGTATCAGTATCACTACCTTCCTCAATAATTGGTGCTAGTGGATCTAGCCTTGCTTGAGTTACACTCTCCTCACTGGACACTAAGCTACCTTGGTCACCTGCCACCTTCTGGTCTCTAAAATGTATCTTCTTGATCTTAAATTCATCAAACTTATCAATACAATTTACCACAAATCCAACCACTCACCTGGCAAAGGATCAGTCTCCACACAACTTCTTACTTTGCTGCTGAATATACATGTACACAAGCGTTTAATTTCGGCAATCGAATCAAAGCATTTATCTGCTAGAGGTTATCTTAGTGATGATTGTATAACTGGAGAGTTAATCTCAACCACTACTGTATTTTATACACTGCTGATGTTCTGGATTAGGTCTGCTAATCTGGGATTGTACTTCCCTCAGATGTTGGTCAATTTACGTGAAAAAGTTTGAATTCAGTCTTTGCTCCGTCAAATGGACAAACAAGGTCCAAATTCACTTCTGAAAGAAGTTCTAGAACCCTTAAGCCAAATGGAATCTCACTGTCTAAGCCCAGTCAAATTTTCTCTTCAGTAGGCCCCAATAGACATCCTACGCATAGGATGTCTCCTGCTTTGTTTTGCCTGGATTTTTGCACTATGGATTCCCCTTGATGTGCTGAGTCCACAGCTTGTTTTGCTTTTTGATTTGGACACCTATAAGCTGGTCAATGGATCAAAAATCTGTTCCGACAGCTTGTTCTGATCTTGATCAGTCTAATCAACTCCAATTTGGACCAAAATTGACTAGGAGGCTTGCCTCAGGCTATACAACACCTTGCTATGTCCACATTCAGTTTCTGGGTTCAATTTCTTGCATTAGACATCCTACGCATAGGATATCTCCTTCATCAAAATGGCTTCAAATTCAAAACCCAGGCTCCCCTTGAGTTGCTGATCACTTTGGTATGCTCAAATCTGGATTTGGAGTGAAAAATCACACAGAAGACATCCTACGCGTAGGATCTCTTTTTGGTTTGACCCCAGACTTGGTTGACCCACAGCTTCCCCTTGATGTCAGCAACCCAGTGGTATGCTTGGATTTTGGTTTGGATTTCAAAAGTCCCCAATTTTAGCTGTTCTTGCCTTTTTCAGTCAAAAGTGCTAAAGTCCGCTTTGAACCCAAATTTTCTCACTCAAATGAGATGAAATCCCTCTCAGTCACTCAATATTTCATGCAGGTCATGCTCATGCAGCCATCATATGGTTTTGGTCTTAAAATAATGCGTTGGCACAATTTGGATAAGATGTCTGGCAATTTCAGCCTATCTGGCCTTATCCTGTCAAGATATGGTCAAATTTTCACTTTCCAGTTGAAGATAGGGTAAACCCCACCTTCTGAACACACTGGTCAACTCAAAATCCCAAAATTCCCACCACATTATCCTGAAGACATCCTACGCGTAGGATGTCTCCTGGCTTGAAATTAATTTTTATCCTGACAGAAATGCTCCTGATGCTCTGCAGCTCTATCAGAAACACTCACAGTAACTTTTGGACTTCACTTCAGCTTTCAAACACACTTTTGCGTCTTTTACAACCTTGTGATGAATTTACCAAGCAAGTATACATGCATGAAGTGCTCTAGATCCTGAATCATGATGTCCTACTTACTCTACTCCTACTCATCATGTGAAATGGTGATAATGGTGTTTTGGTTGCTTTCTGGCCTCTCCGGACTCTCAAGCTCTCCTCTTACCGCTTCTACCACTCCAACTCCTACTCTTGAACTCAACTAATATCTAAAACTATCTCAGTCTACCTAAATCTACCTAAGTCGAAGGATCTAGGCCAGACACGTGCTTCCTCCAAAAATCCCTATCCTCAAGGACTAGTCTCGGTCACCTACCTAAGGTTTTCGTCCCCGGCAGCGGCGCCAATGTTGGACGGATACGCCGCGACGGACGTCAGCACAGCGAGAACTCACCTAACAAGATTTGTCAGCTAAGGAAGAAGCTCGACCCGCAGGTGCGTGGAAGCAAGTATAAGGTGTCAACCTACACTCGACCGACTCCTAACTAATTCCTACAGAGGTCTCTACCCAATGTCTAATTCACAGCCTTCAAGAGTGAGGCGAACATCCATCAAACAATCTCGAAACACCACAGAACTTGAAGAAGACCCTACTACCACCAATAGGTCGCTCTCCCTAAGGTCTAAGAACCAAAACCCCAACCCCAAACACCCGGTGCAAAATCACGTAGGATGTCTGGCAGAAATTTGCATGTCGTCGTTTCCAAAATCTAAAGTGCCTAATGTGTAGCTCTACTCAATGCGAACGCGTGGATATGTTGAAATGCAGAAACGGACAACGAATGCTCACCAAATCACCAGATGAAGCTCGTAGAAGGAGCTCGCAAAACCGGACCGTACGCGCGCAATGTAAGTATTGGTGCGTAGCTCTCGTCGGGAGCAACACATTGCACTTCTCCGCACTCGATTCCGACCACCGATGCTCGCATAGAGTCAAGAAGAAGCTCTCACTCTCTCTCGTACACAGTACGCTCACTCACAGACATTATATTTTTCAAAATGAAAAAAGGTTTTTCATTAAGGTCAAAAAGTGGTATATATACCTTACAATTCTCAAACCCTAAAGTTCCAGATTAACCAACTACTCAATCTAACTACCAAACTGGGATACAATCTGGAAACTTCTATTAAGCCCCAATATCTACAAGGTGAAAAATCGGGTTTCCTCAATAAATGAATAATTACAAAAAATGATAATCTTCCGAGTAGTCAGTTTCCGTGGGGTGTGTCCAGCTTCTAATAGGCACTTTAGCTGAGCACTCACCACAGCTTGGCCAATCATGCATGGTCCACATGAGAACGCCTTGCACATGTGCATTCCGTCGTCCAATTGTTTGTGACATATCAACCACATCAATTCTTATCCACAAGATTTGGAGCTCTTCCATAAGTGGTGCCAGATAGACATCCATGTTCTTTGCTTTGTACTTTCCTGGGATGATCAATGACCACAACAGATGGCCCTTCTTGATAGCTAGCCATGGTGGAAGATTATAATTAACCAAACAAATAGGCCATGTGCTCCATGACAAACTCCGTAATCTGAATAGGTTTACTCCGTCCATTGCCAGACCAAAGCAGATACATCGAGGCTCGTTCTTAAATGTAGGACAATTTTCCTCTATGTGCTTCCATGCACGAGAGTCAGTCGGTACCCGCATCACATCATCTATTGATCTAGTATTTGAGTTCCATGTCATCAAAGCGGCTATGGAATTGCACCTGAACATGCTCTTTATTCTCGGAATGATAGGAAAGTGTCGAAGGATTTTTGAAGGGATAAATTTTCCTTGTGTGTCCTCCCTGTACTTGTTTGATCCACAATTGGGACATTGTTCCAAATTTGCATACTCATTGCAAAAAAGTATACAATCATTAGGACATGCATGTATTTTGTGATAATCCAAGCCCAAATTAGTAAGAAGCATTTTTGCGGTTGGACAGGTAGGGGGCACGTGATTCCCTTCTGGCAAGATTTGCTCATTGAGCAACCTATCGTTACATGAACAAGTCAGTCCCTTGATCACATTATTGAACTATAATTTTCACTTTATCATGCTTAGGATACAATGTATTTACCTGAAAAGCTCTATGACTAAGGCGTCAGACCAACCGTAGACAGCAGATTGCAAATTAAGCATTGCCAACGCGGTACGGAGAATTGAGATTTTTGCACCACTGTAAAGCGGCATGCGTGCAAGACTTTGCATCATCTCGCCCTCTTTATCGTTGCTATCATGCATCGATATGAATGGGATGACTGAGGTTGGTCCGCAGTACTGTGTTCAATATTGTCATCTTCTATGTTTTCAATGATGGGATCCATGTCAAAGAACGCGTCCAACATTTGCTCTGTCTCTGCTTTTTGAAATTCCGCATCAGGTATTAGTTGGGAAGACTCAGTCGATGGCTGCTCGTTTGAAAATCGTCTTCTCTGGGATGAAGTTGGAGCAATATTTGCTTCCGGAGTTTGACCTTCAATCTCTAGACCATGAGATCGATAATGCAGGTCTTGTAGCTGCTCTATCGAAAAGAGCCCATGATTGCGTATGTGTTGGTCGCAGATTTTTTGTTTTCAAAAGATCTGATGCTTTCAATGCGCACAGATACACTCCATCCTATCATCCATACTTTATCTACCAATGATGCAACAAATAATTAAAACACTCATAACATGGTCCGTAAAAATCAGCGTAAATATCGATGAAATAAAGTTAGTTTTAAAACTAAAAAGCGCTGAAATAGGCCTCGCAAGAGACGTCGGTATAAGTACCGGTATATTATGCGTCGGATTGAATTATGAAGTGAGCGTCAAAATACGCAATGAAATAACCGCAGGTAATACTATAGCATATTTTGATGCGTCTACCAAGGTCTATACCGACGCTTATATCGTACTTTGTACCGACGACCAAACTTGCAAATTTTTTTGGACAGAGAGGGTTGGGAACTGATACTGCATGTACTACAGCAAAGGAAAACAGTCCTTTCTGCCCAAAGGAAGAGTGCACAAGAAACCCCACTGCACCTACAAGCTGATGCTAAAGAGCGAGTGTATGGCAATTAGCAAAATTGTAAGAAAAAAATAACCACAAAATCAAAAGCTTGATCATGGCATAACAGCAAAAAGATTTTATAAACATAATTAAAACATGAGTTGAAAACTGCGAAACCATAAACATAACCTATTTGCCATACCATAACCATTACCATAACTTGCTTGTCATACCATAACCATAACAGCCATACCATCATTGCACAACCATAACCATAATCATAACCATCACATGATTGCCATACCATCATAGCAAAACCATAACCTTAACTTGATTGCCAAATCTTAACCATAAAGATAACCATAAACCATAAACATAAGCACTACAAAACTATACATATGCAAAAAATCACTGAGTGAGAAGACCCTCATGGTAATGCCTCTCAGTCGACGTCCTCTCCCTCCTCCTATAGTTGGGTCAAAAGGGCCACAAGTCCATGCTTGTACCCATACTTCTCCTCTCGGCATGTCGAAGGACGCTTCACGGCAACTTCTTGCAAAATTATGGTTTAATCATTAGATAAATCTTCAAATAACATATATATTTTCAATAATTTAAAGCATACGTATAATACTTACAAACTTATGTCGAAGCGTATCGTAGCCTCCACTCCCAAGATATGACGCTCCAACAGACTCCAAACGTGCTCTGGCTGCATCTGTCTGCTGCTGAAATCTCTGAGGATTGTCTTGTGTCTCTCGTGCAATCCCCCCCCACTCCTCCGCATCCAACCATGCCGGCTTGGGACTGGTGCCGTCATTGTACTTGTCTCTCACCTCTGATCGACGGCGTGACATTGTGGACTTTGCCACGCTCAAAATCCAGGGATTCGAGACTGGATCATACCCCTCTGCTGGCCTGTACTCTCTGTAAATGGCCTTGACGATGTAATTCTTTCTTTCAACATCGAGGTTATCCCAAACCTCCATCACAATGTGACCGAACTGAATCGTACAGAGCTATCGAATTCTCTATCCCATGGCCCTTCCGACCCTATCCGCCACAATAGCCCCATCCCTACTCTTGTACACCTTGCTAGGATCATGCTCGTGTGATCTCCAAGGTGTATGTGGTGTGCCAATTGGTGAATTATCTACTAAAGAGAGTGGTGGACGCTCTCTTGGTGGTGTGGATGCATCGGTAGAACCGCTACCACAACAACCACAGCCTCCAAAACGACGCCTACCTCGTCTCGAGGATGAACCACCCGTCGGTGTAGGGGGCACATGAGTCCTAGGCATAGGGGGCACACTAGACTGAGGTGTGGGGCCGCTCAATGTAGGGACCACGTACAATAGTCCCGGGTGTAGGGTCAGCCGTAGTAGGTCTAGAGGGACCTGCTGCCCAAAGGTGTTGTGCCATTGCGATCTGCTCTAGTGTGAACTGAGATAAAAACGAGCCCATCTGCTCGGGTGACATGCCAGTCGGAGTGACAGGAAAACTAAAACTAGGAGAGTATGGCTCATCGTCATCGGCCATGGCTAGTCATACACAAACAACACCCACAAAACACGTTAGTTTACATAAGAAATGCTTAATCAATACAAATAACAAAGCTGCTACACAAATGAATATATCTAAAGTGTATTGTAGACTAATAAAAAGAGTTTACAAAAGAGTTTCTAGCAAAAATCATTCATTAATCTCTCATCCTCTATGAGATCTGATGCACCAAAGATGTCTATCTCAATATGTACTTCTACATCTTTATCATCAAACTCTACTTCTTCGTCGCTCTCCGCATCAGCTTCAGTATTTGACACCTCATCTCTAGGTTCAGACAATTGCTCAATGTTGCTGACATCCACCTCAAAATCTCAAAAAAGTTTCCGTCGGTCATGTGCTTTGTTCATGAATCACCTCTTTGACCTCAACGTCCAATCCTTCACACACTTGCTTGCTACATGGAGCAACTTGAACAACATAGATCCAGCAGGGTTTAGACAGATCATTCTCATCATTTTTTGTCCATAGTGGATCATGTATAAACACAACTTGTTCACAATGCTGCGGAAGTACGAATGTATCCCGCGCATCTGTCCACACCCTCCTAGAGTTCACTTGAATCAATCCACTCTTGTCTTTACGCACAGTTTCATTAGGGCCGCTGGTAATAACTCTGAACCACTTGACATCAAAGATAAACATATCAAACTTTCTAAAGCTAATCTTCAAGGTGTATTGGATGTAGCCAAAGTATTCAAGCTGGCTAGTCTCTGTATTCTCATCCTTGGCACTACTCCTACTTTCTTGGACAAAGCTTGCCCTAACACCACTTTCAAAAGTGACCCTTTATTCGTCGATTAAAAGCCCAAATTAGTAAGAAGCTTTTTAGTGATTGGACGGGTAGGCGGCATGTGATCCCTTCTGGCAAGATTTTCTCATTGAGCAACCTATCGTTACATGAACAAGTCAGTCCCTTGATCTCATTATTGAACTGTAATTTGCACTTTATCATGCTTAGGATACAATGTATTTACCTGAAAAGCTTTGTGACTGAGGCGTCAGACCAATTGTAGACAGCAGATTGCAAATTAAGCATTGCCAACGCGGTACAGAGAATTGAGATTTTTGCACCACTGTAAAGCGGCATGCGTGCAAGACTTTGCATCATCTCGCCCTCTTTATTGTTGCTATCATGTGTCGATATGAATGGGATGATTGAGGCTGGTCCACAGTACTGTGTTCAATGTTGTCGTCTTCTATGTTTTCAATGATGGGATCCATGTCAAAGAACGCGTCCAACATGTGCTCCATCTCTACTTTTTGAAATGCCGCATTAGGTATTAGTAGGGAAGACTCAGCCGATGGCTGCTCGTTTGAAAATCATCTTCTTTGGGATGAAGTTGGAGCAATATCTGCTTGCGAAGTTTGACCTTCAATCTCTAGACCATGAGATCGATAACGCAGGTCTTGTAGTTGCTCTATCGGAAAGAGACCGTGATTGCGTATGTGTTGCTCACAGATTTTTCATTTTTGAAAGATCTGATGCTTGCAATGCGCACAAGGACACTCCATCCTATCGTCCATACTTTATCTACCAATGATGCAAAAAATAATTAAAACACTCTAGTTGTTATAACTACATACTACTAAGTACATGACAATACATGACAACCTCACATTCTCTAGCCAGGCCCGATCCTCGCACACCTCGGTCTAGAGGTGCACGGAGATTAGAACCACAGGATAATGATCTCGTCTTTATTGGTCAGTGACTATATATTAAAGTTCTTGAAGTCTGTGTGCACTTTTGAAGTCGGATTGCGTTTTTTCAACTATTTACTGCTACCTCACATTCTCTAGCCATGCCCGATCCCCGCACACCTTGGTCTAGAGGTGCACGGAGATTAAGACCACAGGGTAATAATCTCATCTTTATTGGTCAATGACTATATATTAAGGTTCTTGAAGTCTGTGTGCACTTTTGAAATCTGATTGCATTTTTTTTACTATTAATTTATCGCTAGCTCTAACCTAACCTATAACCTAAACCTAACTTAACTTAATGTAACCTAACTTATAACCTAAACCTAACCTATAACCTAACCTAACCAAAGTCTATTTGCGTTTCTGGAAGTACACGAGTCATCTTCGAAGTCTGTTTGCGTTTTTTTTACTATTACTTTGTCACTAGCTCTAACTTAACCTATAATCTCACCTAACCTATAACCTAAACCTAACGTAACCTAACCTAACATAAAAACAACACAATGGTGAGGCGTTTGGCAAAACGTCAAGCCATACAGCTTGCCCACAATGCATATGTAATGGCGGCAAGCTCTATGGCTTGCCAATTTGGCAAACGGCTCACCATTGTGTTGTTTTTAGGGTTTCGAAGCGATTTTAGGGCCTAAAAACCACTTGCAAACATATAAGCAACACAGTGGCAAGCCGTTGGCAATATGGAAAGCCATAGAGCTTGCCCTTAATGCATATGCCTTATGGGCAAGCTTTATGGCTTGCCGTATTGCCAAACAAATCACCATTGTGTTGTTTTTAGGAACACTAGGCAATTTTAGCGCTTGAAAATCGTTGGCAAACATATAAACAACACAATGGACAACCGTTGCAATATGGCAAGCTCTATGGCTTTCTGTTTTGCCAAACGGATCTCCATTGTGTTGTTTTTAGGGCTGCGAGGCAATTTTAAAGCTTGAAAATTGCTCGCGGACATATAGACAACACAATGGCTAGCCTTTTGGCAATAGGGAAAACCATAGAGATTGCACACAATGCATATGCATTGTGGAAAAACTCTATGGTTTGTCGTATTGCCAAATAGCTTGCCATTGTGTTGTTTTTAGGGCTACTTAGCTATTTTAGGGCTTGAAAACCGCTTGCGGACATAAAAACAACACAATGGCAAATTGTTGGCAATACGGCATAGAGCTTGCCCTCAATGCATATGCCATGTGGGAAAGCTTTATGGCTTGCCGTATTTCCAAATGGATCGCCACCGTGTTGTTTTTAGGGACATGAGGTAATTTTAGCACTTGAAAATTGCTCACAAATATATAGACAACACAATGAAGAGCCATTTGGCAACATGGCAAGCCATAAAGCTTGTCCACAATTCATATGCATTGTAAGCAAGATCTATGACCAAAAGGCTTGCCGTATTGCCAAAAGGCTTGCCATAGTGTTGTTTTTAGGGCCGCTTAGCTACTTTAGGATTTGAAAACCGCTTGCAAACATATAAAAAACACAATGGCGAGCCGTTTGGCAACACGTCAAGCCATAGAGCTTGCCCACAACGCATTTGCATTGTGGGCAAGCTCTATGGCTTGCCGTATTGCCAAACGGCTCGCCATGGTGTTATTTTCAGGGCCGCTTAGCTATTTTAGGACGTGAAAACCGCTCGCGGACATATAAACAACACAATGGCGAGCCGTTGGCAATACGGAAATGCATAGAGCTTGTCCACAATGCATATGCATTGTGGGTAAGATTTATGGCTTGCCGTATTGACAAACATATCGCCAATGTGTTGTTTTTAATAGGCGTTGTGGGTAAGCTCTATGGCTTGCCGTATTGCCAAACGTAGCTTAACCTAACCTAACCTAACTTAACGTAGCTTAACTTAACCTAACCTAACGTATAAGATAACCTAACCTAATGTAGTTTAAACTAACCTAACCTAACGTAGCTTAACTTAACCTAACCTAACATAGCTTAACTTAACCTAACCTAACGTATAAGATAACCTAACCTAACTTAACTTACAACGTAAACTTAACCTAAAACATAAACCCCATCAATTGCATAATTTCAAAAACAACATAATTCAAAACAAAATTTCTTCAAAACAAGATTTTTTCATAAACCAAAACAAAGAAAATTCATGATTCAAAATGAAATTTCACATCACAAACCATAATTTCTTTTAAACCATTCAAAGTTTAAAGCATAAAATTTTCTTTTATTAATATACAAATCAATTTAAATAAATTTAATATGCATTTAAGGTTCAAGTACTCATATTCGTCCTATTTGAGAAATAAAAGATGTTGTAAACGTCCTGGAACCTGCAAAAATGCACACACAAACACAAAGTTAAACCCTAAACCCTAAATCTACAAGTACACATGAAAAAAATCTCACCTTAGTGTTATGGACTAACCCACAAGCAAGATTAGCACTTCCGACAGCTTGTTTCGCACTAGATCTATAAGAGGTGAGGAAGAAGAGAGCTTGAGAAAAGGTGCAAGAAGAAGAGAAATGCACAGAGAAATATACCAAAGCTAGAACCTGCAATACTGCATCCACACCTTCGTCCTCCTCTTGGCGTGCCGCTAAATGTGACCCTACTACCTTGTAGAGTTCGGCGTATGGCCCACATTGCCTCATTGACCTTGCGCTCAACTACATACTACCCACCAGAACCTATACTTCGTTTTGGAGTTTGTGATATCCCTTCTTCTGCAAAGTTGATCTTACGTGGTCTTCCACACTTCTTGCAATCTTTGGTGACCGAGTTGTATTCAGGCCTATGCGATGCATCATCTTCACGTTGATAACCTCATTTGGCTTGCGTTTTTGCCTTGATGTCTCCTTATCTCCTGTCAATGGAGTTGGTTGTTTATACATTGGAGTGCCCTCAGTAGTCGCATTCACTGCTCTTATCACTTGGCTAAGACGTTTTTCATGGCGTTCCGCAAGATTTTGTATTGATGGACCCTTCCCAATGTGTTTTCCATGGCTGTATGAAATGGCCTTTGTGCTCTGTAAGATGGAATTTGCAAGGTCGGTTGTACATGCATCATATAATGAAATGCGTTTATGAAAACCCTCCCCTGCTAGCTAGCTGCCATGCTTGCTCTCCGCAAGGTTAGTGTGTGGAGTGTTTGGTCCATCAGAGCTACTTTCTACGCATGTCATAATGCCACCCCAACGTGCAATACGAATTTCCCACCAACTAAGCCATAAATCCATGTATGGAATGTTACAATGACCGTTATGCCACCATTGGCGTATCAGACGAGCCTCTACTGCTGCAGCCTCTTTTGTTGGTGCTTGCCTCCACTTCTCACACATTTCTTTGTGTGTGTGTTGAGAAGCTTACACCACATACTTCATTGTGTGTTGATTCAAGCTTTGCTTCCAATGGAAAAGACAAGAACGCTCTCGAGCGCTCATTGTATTGGTCTTATCACCACCATTGAAAACAATTTGAACTGCATTCCAATTTGCTTGAGCTTCATCTGCCATGAAACCAAAGAAATTAGCTTTGTCACACCCACACGATATCATTACATCATTGAGGCACTCCCAAAACAAACATTGCGTTTCCATGTCTTCCTGTTTCATTTCACAAGTTGCAATAGTCAAAAGGTCTTGCATGCTGTAAACAAATTGTTTTAGAGAGAGTCAAAGGCAACCCACAAAGTTGTTAAGGTGCGCCATGTACCTTGGATCATAGACATGACCGGCCATAGTCACCCATTCGTTAACACATTTGGTGTATCAAACTAGATCCACGCACGTCGAAGATCACCATCCCGATCTTGTCTCATTCGGTTCACCAGGTCCACACTAGATACTGGACCGATTGTGGACATTTTGAAGACATAACATTTCTCCCCCTCCGTACCTTGACCAGGAAACCGGCTTCCATGGAAAAATTCATATGTGCAGTCTCGCTTCAGCTTTAGGAGTGCATCAATGCCGAAAGATTCTTTGTTAACCCCTCTACGTAAAATACATAATGACCTTCGAAACCTAACAATGTTCAAAGTGTTTAGATAAAAAATAATTTAGCATAGAGTTTTGCATCGAAATAAGAATCTAGGAAATGCTCATACCAATTATCTTGCACCAATGGCCCAACTCCTCAGCGATTGCAAATAGCTGTTGCTCGCCTAAAATTCCTTCATTGGTGTTGTTGCAAAGAAGTGTTGTACTTATAATTTCTTTTGCCAAACACATTTGAACCTTCCTGGCTCCTGAGTGTGCGTCAACAATCAAAATCCTTTGCACCATCACCTTGGTGTTGTCCGTTAGTGTTTTGGATGTGCCGTTGCGCACATCGTGTCGATGTGTGTTACGTGAAAGTTGTTCATCCAGTACATAGATGAATTCACCCAAATTGTTGAGTGTCCTTTCAAGAGGCAAGTTCATTTCAATATCACCAACTTTGATGACTGCATCTAAGTTGTAAATTGCATTGGAGAAATTAATTCTAAAAGAAATGATTCAGATATCATAAATTTACCATTGTAAAAAGGATAAGAAAACTCTTTACCCAGGAAAAATAAAGAGCAAGTCATAATAATATGCTAAACAAATAATTAAGCACAAGATCACATTGTATAAACTAACAAATTGTTTATATACTCACGTCTAATAATATAGCCGTTATAAATTTAAAAGTAATAATATTTTATTATTTTAATAAATTTATGTAAAAAATATACAAAATATTTAATTAAAAAATTATTTATTTGTGACTATGTGACTGTGTGAGCACGTGAATATTAGTTTAGTGCAATAGATAAAAAATAAAATTTTGGTCAAATATATATATATTTTTTTCAATGTTTGTGTGTAAGGGGGATGTGTGAGCGGTCGGGTGTGCTAACGGGAGGGGGGCAAGAAGCTGTAAGTCAAAGGGTTGGGGAGGCGGGTAATGGGGGGGTGCAGGCGATAGTCCATCCTGCCCCCTCCCCCGCCATGCGGGCGGCGAGGAAGAGGGGAACGTGTGCGCTAGCGCTACCGAGGACGTGTATGTGGGCGCGGGGCGCTATCGCGGGTGAAGGCGGGGTACAGAGGGGTCGGGGCGGGGTTTGACGATGCCCTTTACATAGGGGCGATGCTCCTGTGTGCGTGGGCTACCAACGCGTTGGCCATGGGCATCCAAGTGCCCTTGGCCAGCATGGACGGCCACGCGCTCCCGGCTAGCGCATTGGCCATGGGCGGCCACACGTCACTGGCCAATGCGTTGGCCATGGGCGACCAAGCGCCCCTAGCCAGCGCGTTGGCCATGGGCGGCCACAAGTCTCCACGCGGAGGCATGTATCCGTCCCTCGCCAAAGCATGGCCAGCGGCAGTCCACACACACACACGCACGCCAACGTGCGTGTGTGTGTGTCTGGACACGCACATGTGGCAGTCCACGTGGCCACGCAGGCTGCCTCATGGCCACGTGGACTTGCAACGTGTATCGTCGTTAGTCGGCGTGTACCGGCGACTAACGACGATACACGTGGCAAGTCCACGTGGCCATGAGGCAGCCTGCGTGGCTGCTCCATGGTTACATGGACTGCCACGTGTGTGTATCCACACACACACACACGCTGATGTGCGAGTGTGCGTGTACACACACATGCATTTGCAAGTCCGCATGTGTGTGTGTGAATACACACACACGCGCCTGTGTGTAGCGCGCGTGTGTGTAAACACACACACACACACACATACACATGTTGGCGTGCGCATGTGTGTGCACATACACACATTGGCGTGCGTGTGTGTGTGCACATACACACATTGGCGTGCGCGTGTGTGCACACACACATACACATGTTGGCGTGCGCATGTGTGTGCACACACATGTGCACGTCCACGGATACGCACATGCCAATGTACATGCGTGTGTATACATACGCACACACCCACGTATACGCACTTTTGAAGTCTGATTGCGTTTTTTCAACTATTTTCAGCTAGCTCTAACCTAATCTAACATAACCTAGCCTATAACCTAACCTAACTTAAGTCCATTTACGTTTTTTGAAGTACACGAGTCATCTTCGAAGTCCGTTTGCGTTTTTTCTACCATTAATTTGCCGCTAGCTCCAACCTAACCTATAACTTAAACCTAACCTAACCTAACATAACCTACAACCTAAACCTAACCTATAGGCTAACCTAACCGAAGTTCGTTTGCGTTTTTTGAAGTACACGAGTCATCTTCGAAGTCCGTTTGCATTTTTCTACTATTTGCCGCTAGCTCTAACCTAACTTAACATAACCTAACCTATAACCTATTATAACCGAAGTCTATTTGTGTTTCTTGAAGTACACACGTCATCTTCGAAGTCTGTTTACGTTTTTTCTACCATTAATTTGTTGCTAGCTCTAGCCTAACCTATAACCTAAACCTAACCTAACCTAACATAACGTCAACCTAAACCGAACCTATAGGCTAACCTAACCGAAGTCCGTTTGCGTTTTTTGAAGTATACGAGTCATCTTCGAAGTTCATTTGCATTTTTTCTACTATTTGCCGCTAGCTCTAACCTAACCTATAATCTAACATAACCTATAATCTAAACCTAACCTATGATCTAAACTCAATCTAAACTTAACATAACCTAATCTATAACCTAAACCTAACCTAACCGAAGTCCGTTTGCATTTTTTGAAGTACACAAGTCATGTTCAAAGTTCGTTTGCGTTTTTTCTACCATTAATTTGTCGCTAGCTCTAACCTAACCTATAACCTAAACCTAACCTAACCTACAACCTAAACCTAACCTATAGGCTAACCTAACCGAACCCGTTTGCGTTTTTTAAAGTACACGAGTTATCTTCAAAGTCTGTTTACGTTTTTTCTACCATTAATTTGTCGCTAGCTCTAACCTGACCTATAACCTTAACCTAACATAACCTAACCTATGTCATAAAATTCAATATCTAATATCTAACCAACCCAAATGATTTTCTCATATTAAATTGATCACTTAATGTGGGAGAATAGACGGGAACAAGTGTTAAGATATAGGCATGTGCTTATAGATCTATCTCAACACAGGGCCAATGGTAAAGGGGCCCAAATGAGAGATGGTCTATCAAAGAGCAAGGCTAACTAATGGAGCATAAGACCTTAGGGTTAGCTTCATTGAAGACTTCCAATAATGTGTGTAAAAGGCCTTTGACCTTAGGTAAATGAGCTTGAGGCGCGGGAACCCGACCCAGCTCGAGGTGCTTGTCCTGCTTGATAACTAAGGTGCTTGAGATACTTGAGGTACTTAATTATTGAGATGCTTGAGGTGCTTGACATGCTTGAGATGCTGGGGTTGCACTTAAGGTGAGAACCTAACCCAAGCTTAAAATGCTTAACGGCCAAGCTTGTGGTGGGAACTGAGCCTGTGTATGAGAGGCTTGAGGTGTCAAAAAGTCAAATATTCAATCCCTACAAGGAGGGGTGAGCCCTACATGAGGGAGGATGAGAGAGAACACCCACACACTCACACAAGGGATGCACGATACAAAGAAAGCAAAAGGGACACTTGTCAAGTTCCTCCTCATGGTGTGCCTAAAGCCCATTGGTTGGCCACCCAAGGGGTCCGATAATAATTTAGGAGATTTAATTAAATGATTTAGCATTTATCCAGCCCTCTCCCTCAAAGGGGAAAGGGGGACACTTGTCTCAAGGCTACCCTTGCTGCTTATAATGCCTCCTGCTTGTGATTGGCTAGGCCTGGAGGGGTCCAATGAGCTTCAAGCATGAGCTACAAGGGGGGGTCGACCCAAGCAAGCTAGGGGGTTGCTTAGGGGGTATACTCACCCACACACACTGACAAACACTCTCATTGTGTGCTATGCAAAGTGCAAGAGCTCCCTCTCCTTCTCCAAGCAAGTAGAGGTTGAGAGCCTACACCAACACTCTTGGATATGGAGTGCAAATCCAACCAAGAGCCATGCTTAAATGCTTAAGCTTGCCATCTCCTTCTTCTTCATTACTATGCTAGTATGTATGCTAGCAACAAGAGTTATGATAAGTGAGGAACTAATTCTTTCTCCTACGAAATGTTTCTTCTTCCTCTTCCCTACCCTCATTCCCTACTACCTCTCTCCACCTTCGAAGGTGTTTAAGGTCTTGGGACTGAGGTTTGGGATAGTTAAAGCTTTCTTCAAGTTTATGTTATGTTTGTGATGCATGAAGCTTTCCATCTTCATTGCATCACCTAAGGAACACAAAGATTGTATTGTAACAAGTCTCTCTTAATAGGAGAAATCATAATACAAATGCCTATTGGAGGGGGGACCGGCTCCACATAAATCCGGTCCTCAATTGTTGTCATGTTCTCTAAATTCTCTCTCTTGCAAAAGTATTGTTCATGCCAAGTTAACTAATTGCTATGATTATGTTGCTATCTTCAATTATATTCACCCGCTATGCTCACAAAGTCATTTCTCAAAAGTACTCTCATTAATTTCCGCTACTCTCAAATTAAATAGGCCAATTCCATTACATTGGTATCAGAGCATTTGGTTTCTCTTTTCTTGCTTAAGAAGAGAGGTCCTTAAGTAGCCTATAAATGGTTGATGTTGTTAATTATATTAGGGTAAGTGGAATTGGGATCTATTATCGGTTTTGTTGAGCCCACTATGTGGAGGATGGTGCACACCTCGTGAGCTTTGGACCTAATAATGGAGTCTTTTTAGACTTGTCTACGGCTTTACCATTATTGAGCCATAAGAAGTCCGAAAGGAGCTAGCCCTTGGCAACTCTGCTATGTTAGACCTACTCCTCTACTCTCTATAATTAACCACTTCGAGCTGTGGGTGTAGATACTTAAGAGACGATTTTCAAAGGCTAAGAGGAGTGGCAACTAAGGTTTTGAATTGCCAAAGCATACACTAAGTACATACATAAATTTTGTTAGCATGGCTGACAATAATCAAGAGAGTAGAATGAACATTGATAGCTTTGATTTTTCACATGAAGGTGCTAATGATGATGCTCCCATGTTTGTGAATTATCTCGTCACTAGGTTGCAGCAAGCTATGGGCAACCCTGCTTTGCAAGCCGAAGTTACTCAACAACTTCGTGCTTATGGAATTTCTCACCTATGATGGCACCTTCGGTGCTACTGACAAAGTGTTGGCCTTCATCCAGCAATTTGATGCGGCCTTTGGAGATGAGGGCTTCAGAGAGTCCTCCAAGCTACGCCATGTAGCTATGCAATTCCAAAAATCAGCTCGTCAATGGTGGGCTAGCCTTCGTGGCAATGGTGAAGCCCCAAAGACATGGAAAAATCTACGAGTTTCCATCATGAAGCAATTCCTTGCAAGCGATGCAAAGGACAAAGTGCTTACCGAATGGCGCAACTTGAAGCTCCTCTCCCATGAGTCTATCCACAAATATGTCAACAAGTTTTGGGATTTACATCTAAAGGCTACTGTCTTTCAAAAGATAGACTTTGCCGAGCAAAGGCAGCAATTCTGTGCGGGATTACCTAAAGAGATGGCCGAATACATCAACTCTCAATGGCCTGGTACTATTAGCGAAGTAATCCATCACACCATGGTTGCTTCACGCATTAATTTCCATCAAGGGGCTAGATGTAATGTCAAGCCCATGGAAAACAAAGACAAAAATGATGCAAAGGGGAAAACCAATGTTCAAAATACTTCCCAAGTCAATTCCAACAACAACAACAATCGGTCCAAGGAGAAGGGACTTTACAAATGTAAAAGCAAACTCTCTCCTAAAGAGCTTGAGGCTTTTCGCAAGGACCATAAGTGTTTCAAGTGTGGGGAGCAAGGACATGGCTATCGTTCTTGCCCCAAGAAGAATACTCGCAATGAGACTCCTAGGGCTTCCACCATCGAAGCTCCAAAAGAGGATTCTCATTGCAAAGGTTCATCACTTTCCTATGCTTGGGGAAAGGTAAGAGAGCATGATGCCTTCATCTTGTTTGACCCTGGCTCTACTCTCAACTTCATATCAACGGAGGATGTTATCCTAGGGGCACCATGGTTTGATCGCATGGCTGCCAACATGAAGTTCCCTGAAAGGAGAATCTACTTCACCTACAGGGGAAAGAACATGTATATAGATGCTAGTGAGCGTGGTCGCACTATTCCACTTGTAAATCCTCTTGCTTTTGATAAGTCAATGAAGAGCTCAGTTTCTGCGTACATGATTTTTGTCAAAGAGTCTCTAAAAGATACTAATGTTTCATCAAATGTAAATGGTAGAAATCAAGAAGAGTTAGACTTGTCTAATTTTCTAAAAGGATTCCAAGATGTGTTCATCGATGATATCCCTATGGATTTACCTCCAAAACGAGGGGATGATGAACATCACATTGAGCTCCTTCCTGGAAGCTCACCACGTAACAAGCCTCCTTATGGAGTCTCACAAGCTCAAGAAGAGGAGAAATTGAGGCAAGAACAAGAGCTGGTAGACAAAGGGATGGTGAGGCCTAGTTCCTCTCCCTTTTGTTCTCCAGTCCTTTTAGTGCAAAAGAAAGGTGGTACATACCGTATGTGTGTGGACTATCGAGCACTAAACCATATCACTATCAAAAACAGATTTCTCGTACCTCGGGTAGAAGATCTGTTTGATAAGCTACAAGGCTCTACCTACTTCAGTAGGATTGACCTTAAGAGTGGCTATCATCAAATAAGGATAGTGGATGAAGATATCTTAAAGACTGCGTTTCGCACAACGTTTGGTCTTTATGAATATCTAGTCATGCCTTTTGGCTTGACTAATGCACCAGCTACGTTCAATCGTTTGATGGAGAAAATTTTTAGACCATACCGCAAATTCACTGGAGTGTTCTTTGATGATATCATCATCTACTCCAAGTCTTTGGAGGAACATAAGCAACATCTCCAAGTGATTTTTCAAGCATTGAGGGAGAACAAGCTTTTTTTCAACCAAAAGAAAAGCGAATTCTTCCTTCAAGAGATTCAATACCTTGGTCATATTATCTCTAAAGATGGTATTCGAATGGATCCATCAAAGTTAGAGGTAATAAAAGCATGGCCTAACCCAAGAAATCTACATGAGCTAAGAAGCTTTGTTGGTATGTGCGCATACTATAGACACTTCATAGCAAAATTCTCTCAAGTAGTAGGACCACTACACGACTTAACTAAGAAGAACATTAAGTTTGTATGGACTGCTAAGGAGAAAAATGCTTTTGAAAAGCTCAAAGAGAAGCTTACTTCCTAACCAGGCCTCGTGCTTCCGGATCTCTCAAAGCCATTTGAGGTCCAATGTGATGCTTGTGGGATTGCCTTGAAGCAGTTTTGCTTCAAGAAGGGCATGCCATAGCATATGAGAGCCAAAGGCTCAATATTGATGAACAAGTCTTGGGCATTTATGAGAAAGAGCTTTTAGCTGTTCTACATGCCCTAGACACATGGAAGCACTACCTATTGGGGACTCCATTTATCCTATGAACCGACCACCAAAGTCTCAAGTATTTCATGACGCAAACCAAGCTTTCCGACAAACAAATGAGGTGGGCAATTTTTCTTTCGCAATTTAATTTCCATATTGCTCACATAGCTGGTAAGCACAATCAAGTGGCCGATGCACTTTCACGACGACCCAAAGTTAATGCGGTGTCTATAGCTACTCACAATGATCTACCCTCTATGATAGATGAGTATGCTACTGACCTTGACTATAGAGACATAATGTCAGCCCTTGCTTTGGGGAAGAAAGAGGAACCATTCACCTTGCAGGATGGTTATCTTCTCCACGGCAATAGGCTATGTGTTACCCATTCCCTTCGTGAGAAAGTTATGTATGAATCCCATGCTCCTCCATATGCGGGGCATAGAGGTATTCAACCTACTCTCCGAGGAGTAGAGACGTACGTCTATTGGCCTACCATGAAAGTGGATATACAAGAGTATGTTTCAAAATGTGTAGTATGCCAAACGACCAAGTATGATAGAGGGAAGAAACCTGGATTACTCCAGTCATTGCCTATCCCAAATTCACCATGGGAGAGTATATCCATGGATTTCATCTTTGGATTACCCAAGTCTATCCATGGGAATACAGGAATATGGACAATAGTTGACAGGTTTAGCAAGCAAGCACATTTTATTCCTGTCAAAAAGACTATTAAGGCACATCAAATGGCAACTCTCTTCATATCTCAGATTTTCAAGCACCATGGATTACCCACATCCATCGTGTCAGATAGAGATCCTAGAATGACCAGTAATTTCTGGAAAGGTCTCTTTGAAAATCTAGGAACAAGATTGAATTTCTCTTCGGCCTATCACCCACAAATGGATGGCCAAAGTGAGATCTCGAGTGAGATAGCCAATCTTACGATACTCGATCTACTCAAGACTTATGTTACCGAAGTAGATCAACGCTCACGATGGAAAAAGTACTTACCTCTTGTAGAGTATGCCTACAATAATACTGTACATACTTCTACGGGAAAAGCACCTTTTGAGATCATTGAGGGAAGACCTAAAAGTCCCTTGCTACTCAAAGTACATGGGAAGATCTTCGCCGCCGATGAGTATAGCCGTGACCTACAAGAATTTTTTCAAAAGATTAGGGAGGCTATATCAATCTCTCAACAAAGGCAAAAAGCTGCTGCTGATAAGCACAAAAGAGCCTTAATGCTCAAAGAAAATGATTGGGTCTTACTCAAGTTTCCTAAGGCTCGATTAAGGCAAACGACGGGCAAAAATCCTACGGGCCATCAAAAGTATTATGCTAAACTAGCAAAAAGATACTATGGTCCTTTCCAAATGTTGAAGCCCATCAATGAGACGGCTTATCAACTCAGGTTGCCCAACCATTGGCTCATACACAATGCCTTTCATGTAAGCCTACTTAAGACCTACAAAGGAGAGCCACCAATTGAACCAATTATTGAAGACCCTCCCGAAGTTGAAGACCAAGAAGAGGTGCTACAACCCGAAGCTGTCCTTCGCCATAAAGACAAGGTACTACGACATGGTAAGATTATCCGACGGTATCTTATTAAGTTCAAAAATTATCCTTTTGAAGATGCTAGATGGATGCAAGGAATACAGCTTAAGGATAGTATGAACCTTGTCAATGCTTACAATGCTACATTAGAGTAAGCAAATGTACAAATTTCTTTTAAATGACTCGTGTTTTTGTCTTATTAGACTAGTCCTCTTTTTAATTGTGCACAAACTTAACTAGTATGCATGCTTAGAATCATGTTTGTGATGACGACGTCTCTCAAACACCAAGTAGAATTTGTCACTCTACTTTGGGAGAATGAAATGGACTAAAGAGCAAACATGCTTGCGGCAACTATGTCTCCCAAGCACCAAATGGATTAGTCATCCATCTTGGAAAGATGTCGTAGGGTAAAAAGGGATCCTCTACCCGCTAAGTAAAATTGAATTCATTGAAGACCTCCAATAATGTGTGTAAAAGGCCTTTGACCTTAGGTAAGCTAGGGCTGAGCTTGAGGCGCGGGAACCCGACCCAGCTCGAGGTGCTTGTCCTGCTTGTCATGCTTGATAACTAAGGTGCTTGAGGTGCTTGATGATTGAGGTACTTAATTATTGAGATGTTGGAGGTGCTTGACATGCTTGAGATGCTAGGGTTGCACTTAAGGTGAGAACCTAGCCCAAGCTTAAAGTGCTTAACGGCCAAGCTTGTGGTGGGAACTGGGCCTATGTATGAGGGGCTTGAGGTGTCAAAAAGTCAAATATTCAATCTCTACGAGGAGGGGGCGAGCCCTACATGAGGGGGGATGAGAGAGAACACCCACACACTCACACAAGGCATGCACGGTACAAAGAAAGCAAAAGGGACACTTGTCAAGTTCCTCCTCATGGTGTGCCTGAAGCCCATTGGTTGGCCACCCAAGGGGTCCAATAATAATTTAGGAGATTTAATTAAATGATTTAGAATTTATCTAGCCCTCTGTCTCAAAGGGGAAAGGGGGACACTTGTCTCAAGGCTACTCTTGCTGCTTATAATGCCTCCTGCTTGTGATTGGCTACGCCTGGAGGGGTCCAATGAGCTTCAAGCATGAGCTACAAGGGGGGGTCGACCCAAGCAAGCTAGGGGGTTTCTTAGGGGGTATACTCACCCACACACACTCACAAACACTCTCATTGTGTGCTATGCAAAGTGCAAGAGCTCCCTCTCCTTCTCCAAGCAAGTAGAGGTTGAGAGCCTACACCAACACTCTTGGATATGGAGTGCAAATCCAACCAAGAGTCATGCTTCAATGCTTAAGCTTTCCATCTCCTTCTTCTTCATTACTATGCTATTATGTATGATAGCAACAAGAGTTATGATAAGTGAGGAACTAATTCTTTCTCCTACGAAATGTTTCTTCTTCCTCTTCCCTGTCCTCATTCCCTACTAGCTCTCTCCACCTTCGAAGGTGTTTGAGGTCTTGGGACTGAGGCTTGGGATAGTTAAAGCTTTCTTCAAGTTTATGTTATGTTTGTGATGCATGAAGATTTCCATCTTCATTGCATCACCTAGGTCACAAGGAACACAAAGATTGTATTGTAACAAGTCTCTCTTAATGGGAGAAATCATAATACAAATGCCTATTTGGAGGGGGGACCGGCTCCACATAAATCCGATCCTCAATTGTTGTCATGTTCTCTAAATTCTCTCTCTTGCAAAAGTATTGTTCATGCCAAGTCAACTAATTGCTATGATTATGTTGCTATCTTCAATTATATTCACCCGCTATGCTCACAAAGTCATTTCTCAAAAGTACTCTCATTAATTTCCGCTACTCTCAAATTAAATAGGCCAATTCCATTACAAACCTATAACTTAAACTTAAACCTAACGTATAACCTAACCTAACTGAAGTCCGTTTGCGTTTTTTGAAGTACACGAGTCATCTTCGAAGTCCGTTTACATTTTTTCTACTATTAATTTGCCACTAGCTCTAACCTAACCTATAATCTAACATAACCTATAACCTAAACATAACATAACCTAACATAATCTAAAACCTAACCTATAACCTAACCTAACATAATTTAAAACCTAACATATAACCTAACCTAACCGAAGTCTGTTTGCGTTTTTTGAAGTACATATGTACATACACTAGTCACCTTCGAAGTCCGTTTGTATTTTTTCTACTATTAATTTGTTGCTAGCCTTAACCTAACTTATAATCTAACGTAACCTATAACCTAAATCTAACATATAACCTAAACCCAATTTTGCATAACCTATAATCTAAACCTAACCTATAATCTAACCTAAAACCTATGATTGAAGTTCATTTTTTGCGTTTTTTTCAACCAAACCTATAACCTAAACATGAGTTTACTTAACATATAACCTAACCTAACTTTTTACGTACAATCTATAACCTAACTTGTTGCCTAAACCTGACCTATAATCTAACTAATGTAGCCTATAACCTATAACCTAACTTATAACTTAATTTAATCTATAATTTAAACCCAACCTAAAACCTAATCTATAAGCTAATCTAACCTAACCTATAAGCTAACCTAACATAATTAACGTCCTATAAGCTAACCTAACCTAACATAGCCTAACGCATAACCTAACTTATAACTTAACATATAACCTATACCATAACCTAACCTAGATATAACCTAAACTAAACCTAACCGAAACCTATAACCTAAAACTCATCAATCGCATAATTTCAAAAACGACATAATTCAAAACGAATTTTCTTCAAAACAAGATTTTTTCATAAACCAAAACGAAAATTTTCTATAATTCAAAACGAAATTTCACAACACAAACCATAATTTCAAAACAATTTTTTTTGAAAGCATTATTTCAAAACAAAATGACATAGATATTTAAAGCATTGAAAGTTTAAAGCATGATTTTTTTTATTATCAATATACAAATTAATTTAAATTATTTAATATGCATTAAAAGTTCAAGCACTCACATGCAACCTATTTGAGCAAGAAAGGGTGTTGTAAACGTCCTCGAACCTGCAAAAATGCGCGCGCGCACACACACACACACAATGTTAAATCCTAAACCCTAAACCTACAAGCAAACTTGAAAACAATCTCACCTTGGTGCTATGGAGTAGTCCACAAGCAAGATTTTCACATCCGGCAACTTGTTTCGCACCAGATCTGCAGTAGGTGAGGAAGAAGAGAGCAAGAGAAGAGGTGCAAAAGAAGAGAAATGCGCAGGAAAAGACCCGCGGGTTTGTTTTTTGCAGTCCACCGATATAGGTCTCGGCATAGGCGTTAGAACATACATCTATATAGGTGTCGGAAAGTGCATCGAAATAGACGCCGAAAAGCGCATCGAAACAGATGTCGGAAATTTAAAAATGATTTTTTAAAAAACCATCTCCCTCCATACTTATCTACACATATACCGGCACCCGCCATTGACGTTGGTAATTTGACGCTAGAATTTAAGTGACCTCTTGTAGTGACTTTATGTTGCAAACCTCCCTTCTGAGCCTTGCCATTATCCAAGATCATCCTATTGACCACGGCCCATGCAATCTTGTGGCTTTCAGGGTGTGCAACAACGACTGTACAATTTTCCAATGCAAATCCCCCTACTTTGTCATTAGTTCACCATTAGAGGGTGCAACCTAGTACACCTTCTGGTACAAGAGATGACTCTTCATAAAGGTGGTCTTGCACCATATGTAGGAAGAGTAAATATGTTACTTCTCAACACAGCATTAACATGCATATTTTGCTATTGGGTAACCAAATTTCAAATGTGAGGCTTCACCATTCACGGGTTTGTTCGAAAGACTCTGCATCCTTGAACGATCTCTTGCATTTCTTGGAGGGGGTGACCTTCTTAGGGGTTGAAGCGCTCAACTCTGTAGGTTTGTGAAACCGTGGCGAGCGATGGAGGAGGATATTGTGATAGAGGAGTGATGGAAGGAAGCGGAGTACAGTAAACAATGCAGAGAGGAGGAAAGGAGGGAGAGGAAGCGCAAGAGCACTCAACGTAGTTTCAGCTATGGCAAACAAATACGAAGAGATAGGGGGAGTAGCGTGTGAAGTGTCACTGTTAACAGGCATGCACTCCTAGTAACTAGATCCCACTTCAAAGAATAATGCCAAGTTTTGAAAAATGAAGACCAAAGTAAGCACCATAATTTACCTGCGGGCTTTTGAAAAACCTCTTTGCATTTGGAACAAATAGAGATAGGGAATTTGCATGCTTTTGAAAAACCACTCTTTGTATGCAAATTTCCCTCTGCCTAAGAATTAAATTTCCTCCTTTTGGGGGCTATTGGTGGTACCACCTATACATGCTTTCACCCGTGTGCTGAAAAATGATTGGTTCACTGCTGTTGATTTTTGTGATGTAATTTAGTAATGTCACGCTTTGTTCCTATTTTGAAAACTATGGTAATCATTATTGAGAAAAGACTGTGTGTATATGTGCATAAATTTGAAGCCAGGGCAACGCCAAGTTTGGGAGGAAAGAACGTGAGGTTAGAGAGAGAATGTACATATTTTTGTCATAAGCAACCACATTTTTTTTTGGGGAGTGTTTGAAAATAGTTCAATCGCTCTAGACCAAGTGGTGGTTGATCACATTTTATATGTTCCAAAATTGGGTTCCAAAACTAGTCTCAAGTTAGAGCCTCGTCCGCCCAACGCTTGTGGGGGTTGGGGAGGGGTGTGCCAGTCATGCACTGCAGGTTTTGATTGTTGTCACACCAAGTTTGCATTTCAGGAGAAATTTTTGTTCAATGCACTGGTTAACTGGTTGCAGCAGGTATATATACTATCCTTTTCATCCAAAATCAACGCCCAAGTCATGATGAGGTACTAAAACCTGCGATTGCCCATTGGTGAGGCTAAGCGCTATAAAATCTCGTTTTCAAATCGAAAACTTGCAGAGGCTACAGTGAGCCCCTCTAAACGTTGCAAACATCGTGCATGACCATACTACTTAGTGGTTGCAGAACAACAAGCCCCCTAAGCTCTGCACGGGACAGGGCGAAAAGAAAGTTCTAAAAGTTGCTTCTACCCGCTAGTGCCCGGCGCCCGCAGCCACTAAAATGTCCGGCCATCAAAGGATGTAAAAGGCCAAACAACTGCGCTGGGCTATGTGGCCGCCCTCTTAGAAATTAGAGGCCAGCCACTAAAATGTCCGGCCGTCCAAGGATGTAAAAGGCCAAACAATCGCGCTGGGCTATGTGGCCGCCCTCTTAGAAATTAGAGTTTCCCGCAGTTCAAGAGAAATGGGAAAGCTAGCCGTTGGAGTGCCCCTCAAAAAGGTGACGTGGCATATTTGCAGTGCTCTCGATCTACGTGACATCTTAATTAAAACTGAGTTGTCATCTCAACACAACTATAGGCAGGGGCGTTTGCCTGCGTGGTGATTCCGCGAAGCACTTTTTCCTTAACAAGGCAAAGAAAAAAGGCGGAGATTTCAAGACCGGCTTGCTTTCCCGCCAAATCTCCCGCCACTCCTCGGTAGGTCGCTGTCGTCTTCTTCATTCTTCATTTTCTTTTATGCCAACCAGCTGCCGCAGACTGCGAGAGGACTGATAGTGCCCGCGAAGTCTGCTTCTAGCTATGGCGGACGAACTCTTCTATGCATCCCCTACCTCCTGTCCCTCACCCACTATCCCCGGTTCCGCCGCCATCGATATCACGAGCTTTTTCGCTCCCGACAGCCCCTCTGCTTCTGCTTCATCCCCTCCCCGCCGTACCCCTCATCGCTCCCACCCTCCCCTCCGCCATCGCCGCTGCTTGTTTGGTACCTCTAATTCCCCGCCCCCCGATCCACCGGTTTCCAAGCTCCCGCCTCCGTCTCTTCCGGCGTCCCCGGACGATTCTAAGTCGTGCAGGAAGCGCGGAGCGTACAACTGTGGCAAATGCGGGCAGCCGAAGCGAGGCCATGTTTGTCAAGGCGAATCAGTTGCATCTCCCAAGGGTGTTGTATTGCAGGAGCTGCTTGCGTCGAGGCGGCAACCGCACCCGGCCGTCAAATGGCGGCCACGATTCGCCTCAGATCAGAACCAGATTTTCTCATCTGCACCTTGTTCGCCCATACCTCCCTCAGAGGTTTCGTTTCCAATGTCATCGCATTCCCTGACGTCGTCCTGTTCCTCGAACGAGCGCTACAAACGCGCCCTACAGCAAGCTGCAGCAGTTTCAGAAAGTGCCGAAGCCTCAGCAGTGGCAGATGCCGATGCAAGCGTCTATTCGGATAACAGGTGAAGATCTATGTTTTTTATCACGGTTTTCTCCTACCTTGCTTGGTGCAAAAGCAGTTCCTGCTTGACGTAGCTCGTCTTCCACACTTGAAGTAAGCATGTGATTGCAGATAGGCATCCTGTTGCTCCTCTTGTGGATGCTGCCAGATATCCGTGTATGGGCTTGAGCTACGTTAGTATTATACACGAGAAACCGGGGACAAACCTTTCCTTTGTTGCCTGCCACTTATATGCTGTCGATGATATTGATCTAGTCTGCACCTTTTGACACTGTCGTCTGCAACATTTTCACCTTTTCTACGTGAATTCCTATTGGTCTCAAATATAACTACCCGTGATCGGATCCTTGCGGTTCACTTCATTCATAAGTCTTTCGCGGATTCATGGTCACAGACGTTTCTTGCTTGTCGTTATGCTGAATTTGCAGGCAGGTGTCCTCATGCCCGTGTTCGCTGTTTTGGCTTAAACAGCAGCTCTGAATTGAATATTCCTGACTCGAAGGAGGATCAAACCATTCCGCTCGCATGTTTGGTGCTCATACTGTCACGTCTCTCAGCTCCATCCGACCTTGCAGCTGCTAGTAATGTATCTAGGCGATGGCGCCAATCTGCAGAGTACGTTTGGGCAAGTATACGGAAAACAAGCATTTCAATCGGTGCTCCGATCAATGCCGAAGGAGTTTTTCTTCCTTTCATACTTCGGAATTGTTCCAGTCTTCAGGAGCTTACCCTGAATGTGACAAGGTTTGTCCTTACCTGATCAATCGTTGTAAAGTTGTGCCATGTCACGCATAGATATTATTGTAATGCTGTGCGCCTTTTATGCTAATTGTCCTAATATGCTGAGAGTTTTCTTCTGTTTTTTTGCAGTGAACTTGGGGATTCTTTGCTTAAACGCATCTCATATGCTACCCGTTACCTGTTATCGTTTGAGGTTTCCTTGAAGCCCGGTGGTTCGAGTACCATATCTGGGTAAGGATTTGATTAATACCTGTTTCACTTTGAGTCCATGTTTTGGTGATCCTTCCTATAACCGGTTGTCATATGGGCTTCCAGTAAGGGATTGACAGGTCTTATTCGTCAATGCAAGACGTTGACATCTGTCAAAGTTGAAGGATGTGACCATGTGGCAGAAGTGGAGCTGAGCAGCTCAAGCCTTGCCACTCTTTGGCTGATCGGGTGTCATCGACTCAAGTACATGGTAGGTTTAGGGAGATAATCTGCTGAAAAATCATTATTTTGAAGCTTCCGTAAATCAGTCAATGTTTGTTAGTTGTGCTTGCAGTTTCTAAATTGTCCCGAGCTTTCAGAGCTATGCTTGGACTTCCTTCCTCGTGAACATTTGAACAAGTTGTCCCAAGACAAGACTGAAAATTCAGACTGTCTGGCAGCTATTATGAAAAACCTTGGATGTACAGCGAGGGGTTTGTCTCGTCTGCATGTTGCTTCTCCATGTCTACAAGATAGGGTAGTTCACGGTCTTTTCAGTCCTGGCCTTTCAAGGTTAGGGTTGTTAAGTCTTTCCATCATGGTTTTTCATTAACAACTGGTTACCTATCTTAAACACTGCGCAAAATTTTGGTGGCAGGTCATTACGGATGTTATCCTTGACATTTGGAATGGGCTTAACAGACCAGTCCGTTGCTGCGATTGTAACCAATTGTGAAAAACTGGAACTGCTGGATTTGAGTGGGTAAGTTAATCACACTAATGTGAACAAGCTAAAGCAGCATGCGATTCACCTTCATTAAGTACATCCTGTGATTAATCATTCACAACTTCTACTAAGTCCTTTGCCAGGAAAGTCATTTTCTGTAGTATTTAGGCCTGTGTCATGAGACTTTGCTATGAAACATGTGAAGTTGCACCTAGCTAGGAGTACTGTATAGCTTAATCCAAGATCAGACGTGGGTTAAGAAAGGCCTAGTGCTGTACTTGGAGCAGCATGTGCAAATATAAATCTCTTAAGTCAACAACATTTGTTTACTCAAAGAACTGAAAACTATGCTTTAATGGGGTGGTACATCCAAAGACTGTAGCATGAGAGAAGCTACATGGGCGTGCAGACAATGGCGATTATCAGCAGAGATGTAACAAGTGTCAATTGTCACTCTAGAGGGACTAGTTATAAGGAATGGCCATCAGTGGGGATGTTAAACAATGGCAGCTTTTGCAGTCCAAAGATGGGACAGTTACAGTTGGGACTATTTAGTTGTGGTAGAATTCAATTGCAGGTCAGTAGTTGTCAAAAGTGAATTGGTGGAGTAAATTAAGACCGCCACACTATGTATGCGGGTTTCCCAATAACCATGTAAACTAGCTATTGAGCTTTTAAGTGTTCATATATGATCCACATAATCAACATGCCAATTTCTTGTTCATGTTAAATATCGGCCAGCTGTGCGACGTGCAGTGGAGTTGACCAAGGGAGCCGGTCACGGCGCTTTTTTGGTTTTTGGTGTGTTTGGGGGGGGGGGGGGGGGGGGGGGGGGGGGGGGGGGGGGTTTTTTTTTTTCGGGGTGGGGTTGGGGTGTGTGTGTGTATGTTTTTTTTTTTTGGGGGGTGGTGGTCGGCGGGGCAATATTTTTTTAAGGCAGGCTGTAGTGCGTAGTGGTACAGCTCCTGCCCGCGATGGGGAGGTCGTAAGCTCAAGACGCGAACCGTTTGAAGCGTGGACCTTTTAGTCACTCCTCCCAGCCGGTTTCATTTGAGTGACAACCGGCTCCGGCTGCCTTGCCACGTAGGCAAGCTAGCCAAAATATAACCAAAACCCCAATAGAGATCTCTATTAGGATACTCAATCAAATCACAGCTCTCTGACTCAAATTTGAACCACAGTTCCGATTGAGATACCTTAATCGAATTACCATAGCTCTCTAACTCTTATTCGAACCATGGTTCTCTTCTTGACGATTTAGTTATGTCAACATGGATGGCAGATTTATTAGTTCATAGCAGTTCGTCTACACGAATGGCACGGAATGCCTTATTGACATGCGAAACATCGTTCTTTGCGGCAAACGATTGCAATTGTTAAACGCCTCCCGTGAATCCATAATCTAGAAAAAAGTCAAGGTGACATTTACCGCTGATGTGTCTTCTGCAGATCAAGCATAACTGACGTAGCGCTTGAAATGATCTGCAACGCGTTTTCAACGAGTCTTTCGAGGCTCCTCATAGCACTCTGTTCAAAAGTATCACAAGGTGAGAACGAGGACCTTTAATTATCTGCAGCCACAAATAAATGCGTGGGAGACAGCTAGTGAGACATTTGGTATGCTCAGTTTGACGAATTCGACCTTTGCAGATGGTTTGCAGATGGTGGTGTCCAAGCTACCTCTGCTACAGGTCCTTGACTGTGGAAAAGTTATGGTTGGTAAGGAGAGCCACGAATGGACGGCCGAGGACGAGGTTGCAAGAAGTATTGATATAAGCAGACCAAGACATGGGGAGTATAAGTACAGACATGGGGAGTTGCATTTTCAGCATCAGAATCTCCAAAAGCTGAGCCTTTGGGGCTGCGCTGGACTCGAGGTCATTAATTCCTTGACACTTAAGTGCGTAGCTGCTAACTCGTTAAGGTGCAATTGGCATAAAAATTATATTGTTGTTAAATATGCAGGCACTGACTCTGGATTGCCCAAAGCTTGTGGATCTCAACCTGACGGGCTGTTCAAATCTTGAATCTGGTTGGTAGATCGATACCCCTGGCCCCTTGTTTTACCACTTTCATACCAAGTAATCAATGAAAAGTCGTCAGGCTTTGCATCTTCTGAGCGTGCCGTCTTATTAGCTGAGAATTTCCCTGGTTCCAACAGCACAATTGCAACTTCTATGCCCATCTCTAAGGGATGTGCACGTGGGAAAAGGTGCAGAAGAATTGCTCTGTGAAGTTGAATGTCAGGTATATTGCGTTGAGTTTGCAACTGCAGTAGTGAAAGGTTTGGGTTTTTGAATGCATATATCTAGTAGTGCCAACAGAAACTCTTTGAAAATTACTTCTTTCCTTGAACTAAGTTGTTTCTGTGATAGCTGGAGCTGGCTCATTTTAATTCAAAACCTGTCAGGCGGGGGCAAGGAGATGGGTCTAAGCGTGTCCAAGCTCTAAATGTGGTGGGCAGCTTCCGCTGATCATGATGATGGTAGCAAGTCTCAGCCACTCATGGAACTAACGATGAGTGACCCGTGGGTTCCAAATTCCAATCACAAGACAAGCAATGGGGGCAATAAGGTGCTGTTGCGCCGTGATACACTGGCAAGGCATTGTCATGCAAGGCTGATCACGGGAAGCAATTCTTCTTCGTCCTCAGTATTCAGATTACAATTTTGATTATGCAGCAATAATGACTTTCATGCTTGGTTTTTGACCAAATGGCAAGACAACAACACTGCTTGCGAGCCAGCACACGATTTGTTTGCAAGCAGCAATGCTTTTTTTGTATGCAGGAGAGAACAAAGCCAAGTCAGGTTTTCCTCTCGACTCATAATTTATGGGATAGTTTACCTTTTTTGTTGGTGAGAATTCATCCTTTTCTTGATATACCCTGGAATGTAGATTGATGATTTGCATATGGATGTGCAGCAGTCTACCCTGTTCACAGCTGACAATTAGCTCATTCATCAAGCGAATAATCCCTGTTCATCTCATGGATAAACATGGTCCCTGTTGTGTCACAAGAAGCTTTCGATAACTTCCCACAATTATTCCCACATTGTGAATTACAACAACATCATGAGGTTCTACAGGCGAGCATCGCACACTTAGGGGGGCCGTGCGGTGCCGAGCTTGCAGAAGCTTATGATGTTGAACATTATGAGAAAAACCTGGGAAAGAGGATCTCCTTCCCAAAAGGAAAGACGTAGAAAACTTTTTGTGCATGTTGCAATAATTGCTTTAGTATCCTGATTTGTGGTGGACTCATCTTGTATTACTAACGCAGTAGATTATGTAAGCATCAAAACCTAGTTCAATGAAGCATGAAAGATTGAAGAGACTAAATAAACCTTTGCTATTAGTTCCGTCTATATGAATGGAACAATAAAACCTTTGCTTTAAGAGCTTGTGCTATTGCACATGTAACAGCTATAGGTTCACCCCACATGAATCATCCATTTACATTTACATTGACAACTCTCTAAGATAAACTACGTTGTTAAATGTTTGTGTTGATTTATGGTTAAGGTTTGCTTAGCTTTGCTTAGCTCAACAAGTTAATGTAACGAATTAGTTTATACAATCAACAAATGTACACTATTTGAAAGTTTCTATTTTTATCCTTTTTTGTGAATTTTGTTACATAAAATGCGGATATTTCAGTTCTATGACGAAAAGATACTCTCAAGCTTAGCAATAAATGAAGCAAAATACTTCAAAGTCAAAAATATATATATATTTTAATGATTAGATAGAGTAAATTTTTTCAAAATTCTCCAAAAATAGTAAGCACTTGGATGTTTCAGTTTTGTTTTGGAAAGAACTTTTGCGATTCCAACGCATTTTGGGGATGGACAATATGGAACCCACCAGATATCGCCTATGACACTCAAAAGCTACATGTAACGTCATAAAAACTAGTATCTAATACTCCCAAATGAATTTCTCATCCTAAACAGATTGTTTAATATGGGAAAGTACCAGGGGAGTAAAAGTTAGAATATTGGTTAGGTTGCCAGACCCGCTTCTGTCAGGGATCCAAAGGAGAGAAAATAGGGATCCAACGGGGGGACAGTCTATGAAAGAGCAATGTGTTTCAATGGGGTTTAAAAGACCTAAGGTTTAACCCCATCAAGACTTCCATAGGCTAAAGTTCTTATTTTTAATTGTATAGTCCAAAGGCCAAACTAGCAAAAATATTGGATGGTCATGGGGAGACTAAAAAGTTTTCCCACATTCCTAGGAAGGAGGGGGCGAGCCCTTATTGTAGGGGATGAGAGAGAATACACACACACTCCAAAGCTCCCCCTTTACACAGAGAATATTGGACACATGTCACACTTTTAGGCCAGTTGCCCCCAAGCTCTCCTCACATCCTTTTGGATGGCCATAGAGGTGGACCAATGAGAATTAAGCTAGAGTAAAGTTAGTCTAATCAATTTAGAAATTGCTTGATAAAGAACCAATAAAAATTAAGCTCTCTAGAGGACTATTAGACAATCTACCAAGGGGTCCAATGAGCATCCAACAGCCCAATGGCTTGCCTGATTCTTATTGGCCAGAAGACTAAGAGGTCCAATGAGAGTCTAATTGAATTATTTAATTACCTAAAGCTCTCACAAAAGGGGAAAGGGAGACACTTGTCAAAAGGTTATCAATTATGCTTCTAATTTGTAATTGGCTAATCTTTATAAGAGCCAATGGGAGGCCAGCATGAGCAAATAGCAAGAGGGCTCGACCAAGGTGAGAGAGAGGGTTGTATACAATGCTACACACGCACACACGCACACACACACACACACACACAATTCATGTGTGCAAGAAGAACTCCATCTCCTTCTCCAAGCATTGAGAAGTAGAGGCCTACACCAACAACTCTTGGCTATGGAATGCAAATCCAACCAAGAGCCAAGTTTCAATGGCATGCTTATCTCCTCTCCCATGATAATTACTAAGGTAAGCTATGCTATTAGAGTGATTATGTGAGGAGAATACTTCTTTCTCGTAAGATACATCTTCTTCCTCTCAATCTATCCTCATTCCCTACTAGCTCTCACCATTTTTGAAGGTGTGTGAGGTCTTAGGATTAAGGCTAGGGACACTAGGTGTGTTTTTCAAGCATAATTTGGTGCATGAAGCTTCCATCTTCATTGTACCAACGCATTTGGTCAAGGAACACAAAGATTGTATTGTACAAAAGACTCCTTTGATGGGAGAAGCTATAATACAAAGCCTTTATGGAGGGGGACCTGCTCCATGTAAATCCGGTCCTCAATTGTTGTCAATTGTTCTATTTCTCTCTCTTTTCAAGTATTGTCAATGCCAAATTAGCTATGTGTAAATTGCTATGTTACTTTCTCAAATTAAGTACTCTCTCTATCCTCATTAGGAACTTCTTCTTAATGAAATGCTCACTATGTTATCAATTTTCACTACACACAAGTTACTGGTGCATGGTCAAGGAACACAAAGATTGTATTGTACAAAAGTCTCCTTTGATGGGAGAAGCTATAATACAAAGCCTTTATGGAGGGGAACCGGCTCCATGTAAATCCGGTCCTCAATTGTTGTCAATTGTTCTATTTCTCTCTCTTTTCAAGTATTGTCAATGCCAAATTAGCTATGTGTAAATTGCTATGTTACTTTCTCAAATTAAGTACTCTCTCTATATTGCTCATTAGGAACTTCTTCTTAATGAAATGCTCACTATGTTATCAATTTTCACTACACACAAGTTACTGGTGCATTAAATGTTACATTGGTATCAGAGCTATTGGTTTCTCTTTTCTTGCTCAAGAAGAGAGGTCCACAAGCTTGCAACACATGTTGGTGTTATTAATTGCAAAAGAGTAAGTAGAATAGGGATTTTTCATCGTTGAAGCACGCATGCTTTATACAGTTAACGGGGATATAGTCGAGAGCTATGGTCTTAATGATGGAGTCCTACGGGGCTTGCCTATGGCTTAACCATTATTGAGCTATTAGAAGCTTGACAGAAATCGGTGCTGTCTTGGCTATGTTGAACCCTCCCTTCTATTCCTTGCAATTAATAATATTCGAGCCACGGATATAAATGCTTGAGTGTTTATCTTTGAAGGTAAAGAGAAGTAGCAACTAGGGCTTGAAGTGCCAAAGTACAAGTAAAAATTTACACCTAAAATTTGCTAGTATAGCTGACAAGGGAAAAGAGATTGAAATGAATGTTGATAGCTTTGATTTTGCTAATGCACCCATGGTATTTTCCAAACTCCCCACCAAGAAGAGAGAGTACCTAGAAAGCCTCCTTGTGAGAATTCCAAAAGAGGACTCTCTCCGATAAGGGAAGAAGAGGAGGATTTGTACAAAGGGATAAAAAATTTACTACTTGATGACACATCTCCCTCTCAAAGGAGAACCCAAGTTTCAAAGATAGAGCCCCCACCAAAATAACGAGAAAGAAGTGAATCTCCTGCCACGAGAAAGAAGTGATCCACGAAGACGGCGGGCAAAACGCTCTTCAACACACCCTAAACGGAGAAGACCATCACATACTTCTCTACACCATAATTCAAAGAAGGATGAGAGAAAACAAGAGAAGAAAAAGGCGAGAAAGAGGTCACCCTCTTCTCCATCTTTCTAATCCTCTTCCTCTTTTGAAGAAAGTGATGGTGCAGACAAGGAGGAACAAGGGAAGAAAAAGGCGAGAAAGAGGTCACCCTCTTCTCCGTCCTCCTCATACTCTTCTTCTTTTGAAGAGAGTGATAGTGCAACTCTTGAACCGCCTAAAAGAAGAGGCCATAGGACATCCTATGCCGCCTAGAAGAGGTCGTCCAAGCTCCAAAAGTTCAAAGAGGGAGGAATGAACATCTCTTTCCTTATCTACGATGGCACTTTTGGTGCTACGGATAAAGTCTTGGCCTTTGTCTAACAATTCGATGTGGCATTTGGAGACGAGGACTTCACAGAGTCCTCTAAGCTACATCATGTAGCCATGCATTTTCACAAGTCCGCCAGGCAATGGTGGTCTAGTCTACGAGCAAACGGTGAAGCTCCACGAGCATGGAAAGCTTTAAGAGCTTCCATCATGAAGAAGGTTTTGGCTACCGATGCCAAAGACAAAGTACTCACCGAATGGCGAAGATTGAAGCTCTCTCCCTACCAATCTATTCACAAATATGTAGACAAGTTCTGGGATTTACATCTCAAAGCCATTGTCTATAAAAAGATGGATTTTTTGGGATAGTGGCACCAGAGTCAGTAGTTGAAGAGCAGGGTATGGCTGAGCCAAATGTGGAGACTCAGAATGAAGCTGAACCAGTGTAGAGAGTAATGTTGATGGTGCAGAATATGCAGATCAAGGGATTGTGGATCCAAGTCGGATTTCAAGGAAATCCACCACCGGGCTGTGCCAGGTGTTGAACCTGCACCAAATTAGTACTTGTACTTATGTTTAATCAATCAACCCTTAGTCAGTCTGATCTTAGTATTTTGATAAGTCGGATTTTGGTCAATCGGATGTAACAGTTCCTATTTAAAGGTCATGCTGGTTCACGTGAGTATGTAATTTTGGCTGGAATGGAAGTTATCTTTGGACCAAGATGAATCAAATGTGTAGTTTCTTGCTCTATGATTCATGCTTGTTCTTCAGTCTACTGTGTCAGAATTTGGTGAATGTTGAAATGCTGATGAGTTGAATGTGTTTGCCTTTGTTTAACTCTGTCTTTAGTGTGTGTGACATGTTGTCAACACCTAAGTTTTGTGTGTGTTGAAGAACCCCAACAGTGTGCTTGCTTGCTAAACTTGTCGACTATTTTTCATATTCCCGTATTCCCATGGATAGACTTAAGTAATTTAAAGAAAAAATCCATGGATGTACTCTCCCATGGTGAATTCGGGGATTTGCAAGAGTTGGAGTAACCCAAGTTGCTTCCCTCTATCATATTTGGACTTTTGGCATACCACACATTTTGAAACATACTCTTGTATGTCTACTTTCATGGTAGGCCAATAGAAGCACATTTCTACACCTCGAAGAGTAGGTTGAATGCCTCTATGCCCTGCGTAGGGAGGAGCATGGGATTCATACATAAGTTTCTCACAAATGGAATGAGTAACACATAGCATGTTTCCATGGAGAAGATAACCATCTTGCAAGGTGAATGGTTCCTCTTTCTTCCCTTAGGCAAGGACTAACATTATGTATTTAAAGTCAAGGTCACTAGCGTACTCATCTATCATAGAAGATAGATCATTGTGAGTTGCTATAGACACCGCATTGACTCTTGGTCATTGTGAAAGTGTATCACCACTGGATTATGCTTACCAACAATGTGAGCAATATGAAAATAAAATTAAAAAAGAAAATTTGTACACCTCATTTGTTTGTCGGAAAGCTTGGTTTGCATCATGAAGTACTTGAGACTGTGGTGGTCCGTTCACAAAATACGTGTAGGAGTCCCCAATAGATAGTGCTTCCATGTGTCTAGGGCATGTGGAACAACTAAAAGATCTTTTTTGTATATGCCCAAGACCCGTTCATTGGCATTGAGCCTTTGGCTCTCATATGCTATGGCATGCCCTTCTTGAAGCAAGACTGCTCTAAGGAAATCACCACAAGCATCACATTGGACCTCAAATGGCTTTGAGAGATCCGGAAGTATAAGCATTGATTGTGAGGTAAGCTTCTTTGAGCTTGTCAAAAGCATTTTGCTCTTTGGTAGTCCATGAGTACTTAACATTTTTCTTTGTTAACTCGTGTAATGGTCCTTCTATTTGAGAGAATTTTGCTATGAAGCATCTATAGTATGCACACATACCAAAAAAGCTTTTTAGCTCATGTAGATTCCTTGGATTAGGCCATTCCTTTATTACCTCTAACTTAGATGGATCCATACGGATGCCATCTTGAGAGATAATATGACCTAAGTAAGTATTGAATCTCTTGAAGGAAATTCGCTCTTCTTTTTATTGATAAAAAGCTTGTTCTCCCTCAAAGCTTGAAAAATCACTTGGAGATCTTGCTTGTGCTCCTCCAAGGACTTGGACTAGATTATGATATCATCAAAGAACACTCAAGTGAATTTGCCATAGGGTCTAAAGATTTTCTCCATTAAACGATTGAACGTGGCAGGAGCATTTGTCAAGGCAAAAGGCATGACAAGATATTCATAAAGACCAAACATTGTACGAAACGCGATCTTTACGATATCTTCATTCACTATCCTTATTTGATGATAGCCACTTTAAAGGTCAATCCTACTAAAGTAGGTCAAACCTTGTCACTTATCAAGCAGATCTTTGACTCGCGATACGAGAAATATGTTTTTGATAGTGATATGGTTTAGCGCTCGATAGTCCACACACATGTTGTATGTACTATCTTTCTTTCGCACTAAAAGGACTGGGAGAACAAAAGCAGAGAGGAAATAGGCCTACCATCCCTTTTTCTACCAATTCTTGTACTTGACTCATGATCTCCTCTTGTTGAGCTTGGGAAACTTGATAAGGAGGCTTGTTAGGTGGTGAGCTTCCTGGTAGGAGCTCAATTCGATGGTCATCATCCCCTTGTTTTGGAGGTAAGTCCAAAGGGATATCATCCATAAAAACATCTTGGAATCCATTCATAGATAAGTCTAATTCTTCTTGATTCCTAACACTTTTCTTTGTTAAAAAATTAGCATCATTTAGAGACTCTTTGACAAAAATCATGTACGCAGAAACTGAGCTTTTCATTGACTTATAGAAAGGAGGTGAACTTACAATTGGTATAGAACGACGGACTCATTAGCATCTATATACATGCTCTTTTCCCTGTAGGTGAAGTAGATTTTCCTTTCAAGGAACTTCATGTTGGCAGCCATGCGGTTGAACCATGGTGCCCCTAGGATAACATCCTCATGTTGGAGAGGAGAGATGAAAAAGTATTCTTTGTCGGCATAGCTTTGGACATGAAGCCTCAACTTCCCAATCAAGGGAGTAACAGAGGCTATCAATGCCCAACTTGGTGGCCAACTCCGTTGATATGAAGTTGTGAGTAGAGCGAGGGTCAAACAAGATGAAGGCATCATGCTCCCACCTTTCCCCAAGCATAGGAGAGAGGTGATCCTTCGCAATGAGCATCCTCTTTTGGAGCTTCAACAGTGGAAGCTCTAGGAGTCTCTTTGCGGGCATTTCTCTTGGGGCAAGAACGATAGCCGTGTCCTTGCTCCCCACACTTAAAACATTTGTAGTCTTTGCGAGAAGCCTCAATCTCTTCAGGAGAGAGTTTATTTTTACCTTTGTAAACTCCCTTCTCCTTGGACCGATTGTTGTTGTCATTGTTATTGGAATTGCCTTGGGAAGAATTTTGGGCATTAGCCCTTCCCCTTTGCATCACTTTTGTCTTTGCTTTCCATGGGCTTGACATTCCTTCTAGCCCCTTGTTGGAAATTGATGCGCGAAGCAACTATAGTGTGGTGGATTACTTCGGTAATAGAACTAGGCCATTGGGAGTTGACGTACTTGATCATCTCTTCAGGTAATCCCACACAAAATTGTGGCAAAGTCTATCTTTTGAAAAACAATAGCCTTGAGATGTAAATCCCAAAACTTGTCCACGTATTTGTGGATCGACTCATGAGAGAGAAGCTTCAAACTCTGCCATTCGGTAAGCACTATGTCCATTGCATCGCTTGCAAGGAATTGATTCATGATGGAAATTTGTAGAGTTTTCCATGTCTTTGTAGCTTTGCCGTTTCCACTGGCTAGCCCACCATTGACGAGCCAATTTTTGGAAGTGCAAAGCTACATGGTGTAGCTTGGAGGATTCCGTGAAGCCCTCATCTCCAAAGGCAACATCAAAAATGCTGGATGAAGGCCAATACTTTGTTGGTAACACCAAAGGTGCCATCATAGGTGAGAAAAGAGATACTCTTTCCTCCCTCTTTAAATTTCTTAAGCTTTTGAGACCTTCTCCATGCAGGGTAGGATTTTCGATGTCCTCTCCTCTTGTATTCTCTAGGAGAATAGATGTTGCTTTCGTTGAAAGAGGAGGAAGGTGAAGAAGAAGGAGAAGAGGTGACCTCTTTCTTACCTTTTTCTTCCTTTGTTTCCTCTCTTCCCTTTCAAAGTGATGAGGAGAAGCCTCTATGAATTGATTGTTTCCTCTTGGGAGGAGTTGGCGATCCTCTAAACCATTGTCTTCATGGAGCCACATCTTCAGAGGAACTTAGTGATTCAGTTCTTTCTTGTTATTTGGATTCCACCTCTCTTATGGGAGAGAGTCTTCTTCTGGGAGTCTCATCAAGTGGCCTCCTAGGCTCTCTCTCCTCTTGGAGAGGAAGGGAAATCCCATAAGCACGAAGTTGTTGAGTAACTTTGGCTTGCAAAGCAGGGTTGCACATAGCTTGTGCAACCTAGTAACAAGATAATTAACCTTAGAAAATAGCAACACAACCTACACCTAGAGCTTGACAAATAACATCATGATCCATAGTCAAGGTGACTTTATTAGCCTGTGTGGCATTGTGGTCTCTATGTAGTTAGTCATTAGTCCAAATCCCAAGGAGATATTTTTTGGGCATGGTCTTTGTCCTATGTACCAACTTATGGTGTACATCCTCTCTTGTCCAATCAAAAATTGTGAGACACATAGTCCTTTGGATTCATTGTGAGAGGTGTAGATGGCTCCAAACAATGTGTAATAGATTCCAAATGACTTCCCAGCTTGATGAGTTGACCCTCCTTTTTAAGGACTGATTTTGAGGCTACTTCGGAGCCTTATATACTTGTACTATACCCTCATACTACCTCGTAGATGCTCTTGCTACTTCTACTTAAGTGGCCATCTCAATAATCTCTTGGTGAATGCATTGATTATGTGTACAATTATTTACTAGTCTTCCATTATTCTTAAGTTATGATATTTATTTTTTAGACCCATTATAAGAATAAAAAATATTGGCTTCAACCCATCCACATCATTTAGAAGATAATATTAAACTCAACAAAGGGCACCTAAAACCCTTGATGCCCATTGTAGTAAAGACGATTGAGCAGCAATAGCATGCTATTCTATTGACTCAAGCTTTTGTTGGGGAGCCATTTGATATAGCCTTACTTTCCTTCAAGAGATAACTCTACGAACCTATGGCTTTTGATGTAAATCCTTTATGAATTGAAATCTACACCTTTGTTTGTAGATTGAAAATTTGCCAACAACTTGGCTACCATCAACCTACAACCCACTTCACTTTGTTGTTTTCGGCCTATGCCAACCATCAACACATGTTGCACTCTTATTCAGTTAGCAATATTATCAATGTTTGGCAGTCCATGCACGTGACCCATGGATGTAATTTGCTTGTGGCTAAAATTATGCCATAATATCACAAAATTTGTTACAATCTAAACCCTTTGGTTGAAATTTTGAGCTTATAAATTTTGAAGAGAAGAATATATAAGAGTGAAGGTTTTCTATTACATTTTGTTCAAATTTATAGAGCAACCAACCATTTGCAAATTGGCTCATGTCAAAGTTCTTCATGCATTAAATGAAAGCTCTCATGGGCAAGTTCCCACCAAGGCAAGCACTCAACAAGGGATTCTCTTTCAAGGGTTCAATATTTTAATGGGTGAGGATCAATTCCAAGCTCTCTACCATAAGCTAAATTTGAGCTCCATAATCTTATCATTACCCATTCAAAGGGAGGCTTTATCTTTGCAAAATTGTGTGACATAAGTATTGCTATTGTTTTTACACTTGGGACATATGTTGCCAAAGAGTCTTTGGTAAGACCTCCCCACACACCATAAGATTTTCAGCATCGGATTTCATACATGGTAGTAAAGGTTAAGGGTTATGTTACTATACCTGCAATGCCCATCAGGCAGCTTTGCCCACCACATTGTATGTTACACAGTTTGTAAGGCCCCATATGAGGAGAAGCCAATAGTGCACATATATTTGGTGGATTCCATCTTACACACAAATGAGGTCTATATTTGTGCTCGTGGATGGTACAGAGAAAATTTTCCAGTCATCATGTGTGAGAAATCACTTGACAAAAGCCAAATCGCCAAAACATTCCTATTTTTTGGAATATCTTGGTCGAGTGATGGTCAAAATGTGACCAAAAAACAACCACTGATGGCCGGTGGCCCATGGTCTTTGGCCATGGCTAGTGGGCGGCATTCACCGATCGACACCCGAGTTCTAGGTGGACTTGGCTACACATGGGCGCATGGACGGATGTCTTTCATGAGAGAGGGTAACCCATAGAGGTTTCTTGACATCTATATAAAGAGGCCATCTTCATGAATCCTCATATCCCACATTGAATGGAATCTATATTGAAGGATAATAAGCCCATTGTATTCTTGCCATACTTTCTCTAGTTTTCTAATCACCATCAGCTAAGTTGTACCTTGAGAACATATGGGTGGATGATGCCATCACTTTGTAATAGTGCTAATCTAAATTTTTGATTTGCCACTAATCTACTTTGCATCCTATCTCTCTCTACTCTCCTTGCTACACGATCCTATTTTGTTTCACAAGGTATCAGAGCATTAGGTGCTCATAGCTAAGATTGTATGAGAATTAATTGTATTACCTTGCAAAATTGATTCCTTATTATGTCAGCGTCTTCAAATGTTGCTGGTGGTGCTACTTTGTACGTATTTGTCCACCAGCCTTTACACTAGGCAAGCTCGATGGTATCAACTACACTTTGTGGAAATCTAAAATTTGTGCAATTCTAGATTTGTATGAATCACTAGATACAATGTTGGAGCAAAATGGTGCCAACTCAAATCCCACTGCCAACAACTAATCCAACAAATCCAAGTCTTGTAATTCCTCTTGATGCTACTCTTCTGCGTGCTTAAAGAAGAAGGAATGCAGATGTGTTGTGCGCTATGGTCATGTGTGTAAGTGATTTTATTCTCACTTTGATTCAGCATACCACTAAAGCACATGAAGCTTGGAGCATATTGGCTTGCCAATATGGGGTGCACAATCACACCAGAATTCAAAATCTAAAACGTCAACTTGCCATTGAGAAACTTGTTAGCAGAGAGAAGGTGGAGGCCTTTATCAAGAAAATTAAGGATCTCTAAGATCAATTAGCTTCTGTTGGTGTGGAAATTTCTTTAAAATATTTAGCTCGATGTTGCATTCACATAGTTCCAATGAAACAGATGGTCTTGTTATGGAGCTCAAAACTCGAGTTCATCCAACCCTTCTTATGTTTGAAGAGTTGAGTGCAATGTTGCTTGAAGAGGAGCTACAACTCATGATTAGGGATGGCACGGGTGATTCTACTTTCACAACCAGCACAAAAAGCAAGGGAACTACGTCAAATACCTCTAAGAAGAAGCCCAAGAAGAAGAAATTTACACGTAGCTATTTTTATTGTGACAAGAAAGGTCACAATGTTAAAGATTACAAAAAGAAGAAAGCACATGAGAAGAACGGCACCATGAAAGCTTCTTGGGAGCCCGCCAGCTTGAGGTAGAGCTTGAATTATGGGCCATCGTAGAAGAGGTATGATTATTAGCACAAACTCTGTTTGTTAATGGTTCTTGGATTCTAGATAGTGGAGAATCTTGACATATGACTAGTATAGTTTTTGGAAGCCTCTATAGGAACCCATTAGTGTAATTGTTGGGAATAATGAAAAATGTCCAACAAAAGGGTCTGGAATAATTTCATTTTTAGCAACTATAGGTGAAACTAAGGAACTCTCTGATGTGTTGTACATGCCACAAACCAAGAATAATCTGCTCTTGATTGCTACAATCATTGATCATGGTCTTGAAGTTTGTTTTAAGCAAACTGAGTAAAATTCTTGGATTCTAAATACAGTGGAAAAGGGAGTAAGTTGCAACAACCATTTACAAGCTTTTTGTACTTACGGTAACAACTCAATTATGGCATGAGAAATTTGGTCACCTAAGTATTGTTGTGCCAAAAGAGATGCAGAGATTTGGGATGGTTGCACATATGCCTCAAATCTTAGATATGAATGAAGTATGTGAGGCTTGCATTATGGGCAAGAAACAAAGAAAGGAATTTCCACAAGAGATCAATAACTGAGCTCAGTCTCCTCTAGAATTAGTACATGCGGATCTCTGTGGTAAAATGTCTACTTCTGCTTTGGGTGGATCTTTCTATTTTTTGATGTTAGAGTTGATGAATTTAGTGGGTGTATTTTATTTATGAAAAGTCTAAAGCTTTTGGAAAATTTAAAGTGTAACACAATCTTAGAAAATGAGACAGGAAAGAAGGTCAAGAAACTTTGCACAGATAGAGGGGGAGAATTCATTTCGTGGAACGTCACATTTGTGTTGAAGTTTGTGGCAAGTTTGGTAGAGAGTGAAGGAAAGAAAGTTTGGTGGAAGGTGAAGGGTCACAATCCCATATGCAATATAGGTCTGGTATAAAGAGACCCATTTCTCAATGAAAGTTCATCCAAGTTTGTGTACATGAATTGCAATGCTTCCTATGAACTTGTGATCACTCCACTCAACTCAAGATCGTGTTTATGAGTTCAAGCTAATCTATCTTGAAACCTAATTTTCTTGAGTCACACTACTTGTTTGCACATATCTCAGACACATGCATCATGGTAGAGCTTAGGATTCATCCACTCTAGTTTAGATTCATCCTCATTTTTAACATGGTGTCAGAGCCATTGCATATTAGCTAGAGTTTATATTTGTGTTCATTAGACTAAGATTAAGGTTTTTTATTTATGTTTTTTTATTACTCTAGGGGAGGTCATGTTCGTCATGATCCAATTGCCAGAGGAAATTCATTTGATTTCTTCATTAAGCCTTCAACAAAATAATGGCAAGGTGACTCCGTTTTAAGAATCCATTGTCAAGAAAAGAAGCTCATAGCAATCTGGTCGGAGCCTCCTACTACTCCAACACAAGAAGATTTAGAAATATTCTCATGTACAAAAACGGAGTCTTTTTCAGTGTTTTTCATACCATGCATAACATCATGAGCTTCTACGCGAGAGACACCATATACCTAGCTAGGTATGATTGGGGGCAGGGGACCACCGCCCCCCCCCACCGGGCCGGTGGTCCCCTACCCTAATCGTACCTAGCTAGGTATGCGGTGCCTCCATCACAGAAACTCATGATGTTTAGGTAAGTCACAATGTGGGAATTATTGTGAGAATTTATCTAAAACTTATTGTGCAAGTAACTTCGCTCTGTTGTCAATCATTGTTGATGATGCTCGATATTCAACACCTGATGCACTGAATCAAACAAGCACAGGCAAAAACTGCTCGAAGAGTTTTCATATTGTATGCTACTACATAGAGTGTGTAGGTTAACCACCTCTTCCATAGTTTGAGGTTGCGCTTTGTAGCAACACTAAGGGCAGCACATTTGGCATGTCCAAGAAGCAAAGGTTGTGTAAAAAATTGCAAGGCATTATAGTCACAACATCGTTCAGGGTTCAGGTCTTCCCCTTCTTGGCAAGAAAAAGACTGCAGTGAAGCTGCCATTGAAGCCAGCTGCACCAAAGCCCAAGGGGGAGATTTCTCTGCATTCTATATAGGCAAGGATATGGGCAGGAGTGTGCAAAGGCTAGGCAGGTTTGCCTTGCAAACACAAAGCTACTATCGAGCCATAACTGCATCATGCAAGCTCCACCTTGACATTGGGCATACCTACAACCATTTTCAAAAAGGTTCTTGGATGCCTTTGACCTTGACCTTGGCACAACCTTCTTGATCTGTGCAAACGATCCCCATCACCCTCAACCCCGGTGTGGTTACAATTTCTTCTTTTTTTTTCATTTTTGGTGCAGCCTTTTGTTTGATCTTTGCAAGGCAAAATTTAAAAGAATTAGTTAAATCCACTAACTTGACCTTGGTATTGATTTCCACAAAGTTAGTGAAGGCCACTTGGAAAGTTTATGTTTCACCACCACTGATTATTATTGAAGCTTGTGCCATTATAAGAGCACAATTCATATATCCATTACTTGCAACATGTGTGTGAGTCAGCAAAAGGGGTTTAGACATTGCCAGTGCAACTACACACTTGGTAATACCACCCACTATTATTTGTATGCCATATCTAGCTTCAAATGGCTCTCACATGTGCAAGGGGTTATGGAATCTGATGAACCAGATGATGAAGAGATTGTTGCAAAGCATAGCACCAAGCCGACCGTGCAGAAGCACAAAGGGATTGGGTGTTCTTCAACCAAGGAGGATTCAAAGGAGGAAAGAATGACTAGAGGAAGAAGTAGAGGCCAAGGTGGAGACAAAGGACAGTTCACTTGCCGTAGATGTGGGCAGACATGACATTTTTCTCGGAATTTCCATGAACATGAGGCAAATTTCATTAGAAGAGAAGGAGGAGGAGAAAAAGAGGCACCAATAAGGAAGAGGCTACAAGGAGGATTGGAAATATGTTTTAGAAAAAGTTGAAAACCCCCATGTATATGTATGCACATGTCAAGACTTGGGCCAATCTAAAGAAATGGGAGATCTAGGCTACATTATAGAAGTCTAGGGTACCTTTTTTGGGCTACTCATCAATGTGGAGTAAAGGGGTTAGGAAAGTGCAAAAATGTAGGCGTTTGTCAAAACTTGGGCTAGCCATTGTTGGGATAAAGGAGTTTAGGGTAATAAGTAAGTGCATTTGTCAAGATTCGGTCTAGCTATTGTAGGGCTAAAGGAATCTGGGGTACCATGGGCAGGCCATGCTACTAAGAAAATAGGCATAAAGGACATCGAAATGCAAAGATTGTATCTTTGAGTGGGGTGTTGAAGTTTGTGACAAGTTTGGTAGAGAGTGAACGAAAGACAGGTTGGTGGAAGGTGAAGGGTCACAATTCCATATGCAATGTAGTGGTGTGTGGCGGCCTGGTATAAAGAGACCCATTTCTCATTGAAAGCTCATCCAAGTCTATGTACATGGAGTGTAATGCTTCCTACAAACTTGTGCTCACTCCACTCAACTCAAGATCGTGTTTATGAGTCCAAGCTAATCTATCTTGGAACCTAATTTTCTTGAGTCACACTATTTGTTTGCACATATCTTGTACGTATACATCATGGCAGAGTTTAGGATTCATCCTCTCTAGTTTAGATTCATCCTCGTTTGTAAAAATTGGACTATGGTAGAAATGGCATGCCGCATGCTCAAAGCCAAGGATATGCTGAAGCAGTAAGTACGACAATCTATATCCTCAATCAAAGCTACACAAAGGCTTTGAAAGTAAAAACACCTCAAGAAGCCTATTTTGGTTAGAAACCTTTAGTCTTGCATTTCAAAACTTTTGGGTGTTTCTATTATGTGCATGTTCCTGATTCCAAAAGAACAAAGTCAGAATCCAAAATCAAGAAGTGTATATTTTAAAGATATAGTGAAGAGCTAAAGCATATAGACTCCATGATCTAGAGGCAAAGAAGATACTCACTTGTTGCAATGTGGTATTTAAAGAAGGGCCACATTCGGTGCATAAAATAGGTTCTTCCACTTTCTCATCAAACAAAGAAATAACCCAACTTGTGCCATATCAAAGTTAGGCAAAAATTGAAGAGGAGGAGTTGTCTAATGATGACAACTCAAACAAAACTAACGATCCTATTGTAGCATCACAAGAGAAGCCACTACCAAAGTGGGCTCAACTGCTCGTTGATGATCAAAATCCTCATGTTCACAATCCTCATGAAGAAGAGGGTGGTTTGCAAAAGTTCAATGAGAATAGAGGAGCGAAAAGGACCCTCCGAACACATCACCAACATGGATCTAATGAATGAAATTGTGGAGTTTGTAAAGGCTTCAGCTTCCTCAAAGAGGCCATGGCTAATCCAAGGTGGAAAGAAGCAATACAATCAGAGTATGATAGCATAACAAATAATGACACATGGGAAATAGTGGATCAACCACCAAAGAAGAAGGTCATCAACACCAAATGGGTTTAAAAATTCAAACACGATGTCGATAACTCATTGATGGAAAAGTACAAAGCTAAGCCAGTAGCACAAGGTTTTTCACAAATTGAAGGGTTTGATGTGAGTGTAACCTTTGCTCTCATAGCTAAAATGAACACTATTTGCCTTGTACTTGCTCTTGCTACTATTTTGTTATGCATTATTTTCAAAATGGATGTAGTATTCACTTTTTTGAATGAACTTCTCAAGGAGTAGGCTCATGTAGAGCAACCACAAGGGTTTGAGTTGTCCCATGCAAAAGGGAAGGTTTGCAGGTCAAAAAAGGCTTTACATGGCCTAAAACAATCACCAAGAGCAAGATATGTCAGGATAGATAGGTTTTTCAAAAAGCTTGGCTTCAAAGAATTTCTTTTGATGCAAATTTGTATATAATAAGAGAGAACAAAAAGCAAGTTATTATTATCTTGTATGTAGATGACTCAATTATCACAGCTGATCATGAAGAGCTCATTCAACAAACTCGAAAGAGTTTGAGCTTCGAGTTTGAAATGATAAACTTGGGATGTTTGCATTATTCTTTGGGGATTGAGGTTTGGCAATCCACAAAGGGAAACAAAAGTATGCAACAAAAATTCTCAAAGCATTTGGGATAATGGACATTGTTCTTCCTTAGTCAACATTAAGAAGTACAGGATGCTTGTGGGTAGTTTGATTTTCTTGTGTAATACTAGACCAGACACTATTTTGCAGTTGGTGTTTTGAGTAAGTTTTCCAACCAGCCCAAGGAATCTCATTGAAAGGTGGACATGCATACCCTAAAGTATATTAAAGATGCTTTGGACCATGGAATTTTTTGCAAGTAGGAGCCATGGCCTCCTTCATGATAATCCATAATAATAAACTCAATGAATTAATAACAGATTTTAGGTGTATTTAACTCTAGGCTCAATGAGATGTGAATACGATGACTCAAGGATACACACACACAGAAATAGATAGATAGATAGAGAGAGAGAGAGAGAGAGAGAGAGAGAGAGAGAGAGAGAGAGAGAGAGAGAGAGAGAGAGAGAGAGAGAGAGAGAGAGAGAGAATCGGCATGATCATTGGGTGAAATCTCCCCCCGTGTAAGAGTGAGCATTTTCCTCTTGCACGTGTTTTATTTGTTGGTAGAGGCAATGCTCAAAAATGATTACATTATGTCACACTTAGGCATAAAGTTAATCCATGCTCATAAAGATCTCGCTCTAATAATGAATTTTTTACATCTCAACTTATTTAATAAACCATAAAACACTAAGAGTTGCCACAAAGTCCAACGGTGACAGCTTTATTCCATTAACCACTATTGCATTATTGTCTTGCATGTATCAGCAGTCACTCATCCGCTAACACAACACCCGACAAGTGATTATATATTCACAATTCAACTTAACATTACAATGCTCATAAAATATACCAAATAATCCATGAAAAATTTCCCAAAATACTAATTCCATTACATACTTTGGGGTTGAAAGACAATTATCCTCAATTGTTACCAAAACCAAACTAACATCAATTATGGCCAGCCAGTGCTAGAGTGGTCTAGTAATTGTTGTTGCCTAAACCGGTGGATCTACACCAATGGATGTGATGCCTAAATTAGTGAATCTACACTAATGCTCCCTAATTTGGCGAGTCTACATTTCGTTTTGTGCTATCTAAATTGGAGAATTTGCACTAATGCTACCTAAAGAGAAAAATCTGCAGTTAGGTTTGTGTTGCTTAAATCGAGGAATCTACACTAGTGCTATCTAAACCAAAAAATGTGCACTTAAAAGAGAGACACTATCTAAATCGGCAAATCAGTGTCTCCACATATGTGGTATGCAAGTATCAAGTGATGGTAGTGTGCACATAGTGATGCATCACACATCCATTGACATTCTTTCAGAGAGTGATCTTTATATCGTACCAAAGATCTTCTGTACTAGTTTCACGTGCACGTAGTGGTGAGGTCATGGTCCAAAATTATTTCGGGAGTCAAAATTTCTTCGTCGTCCTCAATCAATGGAGGATCAACTGTGTAAGGGTTATCGAGAATAGGTCCCTTATGTGGTCTTATTAAACTGACATGGAAGGAGTTGTGTATTTTGTAATGTGAAGGAATACCAAAGCAAAACACGTTGTCATTAATCTTTTTAAGGATTTTGAATGGGTCATAGAATCTAGGGGCCAATTTTACTTTGGGATGTTTTTCTTTATTGTTTTGTCATTTTTCTATTCTAATCCAAACAATGTCATTTCCTTAAAAAGGTGCGGGTCTTCTTTTCTTGTTAGCTTGTGATGTGTATCTTTGTTGAGCTCTTTTAATGCAATTGCTGGCTTTTTTTAAAACTTTTGTGTGGTTGGGACATCAAAGCTAATAGTACATATAGGGATAGGGAGTTTCTTACCATAGACTATTTCAAAGGATGATTGATTTGTGCCCGAGTAGGGTGTGCTATTGTAGGCAAATTGAAGCATAGGGAGATGTTGGTCCCAATTTGTGGTATTTTCAATCATGTATGATCTAAGAAGGTCCATGATGGTACTATTTGTTGCTTCTATATGGCCATTACTTTTAGTGTGAAAGGTAGATTTGAAGTCCATTGTAGATCCTTGATTTTTGGCTAATGCAACCAAGAAGTGATTGCAAAAGCGAGCATCACGGTCAGAAAGGATGACTTTGGGAAATCCATGATAAGGGAAGATGAGTTTCAGAAATAGTTTTGCAGCTTGTGGTGCAAATAGGGTTTTTTTACGAGGTACAAAATACACTTGCTTGCGTAAAACAGTCAACGATGGTCCAGACCATATCATTTTGAGAGGCGGTAGCGGGTAGTCCTGTGATGAAGTCCATTGAGATTTGCTCCCAAGGACCACTAGGGATAGGGAGAGGCATTAAAAGACCATAAGACTTACCATGTTGATGTTTAACTCTTTGACATACTAAGCATTCAAAAACAAATTTAGTTACATCGTGCTTTATGTCAATCCAAAAGAAATGATCTTTATATGCAACAAATGTAGATCGTATTCCTCGATGACCCATATAGGGTGGTGCATGCATTTCATTCGTTGCCAATTCTCTAAATGGTGTTGTGATACATAGTTTCATTGAAAATAAAGAAATCCATTTGCCAAAGTGCAATGCTCAAAAGGAAGACCATTATTTTAATGTATTCCAAACCATGCACGTGCAAAATGTGAGTCCATAGCATATGTATCAGGCACTAAATATTGAAGGATTCCACCTCACTTACTGAAATATGATTCAAATAAATATGCCTAATTTCATGAAAAACACAAGAACGAGTAATAGATAGTGCATCCACATTAGGCTTCCTACTTAACATGTATGCTACTATGTTTGCTTTGCCCGATTGGTATTGAATCATTGGGTGAAAATTTTGAATAAATCCATTCCATTTTATATGACGGTCTGAAATGGTAAATTGTGTCAATAAATGTTTAAGTGCTTGTTGATCGGTTTTATGAGAACTTCAGATCCCATAAAGTATTGTTCCAAATGCTAAGGGCATGGACTACTGCCAATAGTTTTTTGTCGTATGTTCAGTACTTGGTCTCAAATGGTTTTAGTTTTATACTTTCAAAGCATATCAAAACATCTCCTATAACCACTTGCATCGGTAACAACTACAAAGAAAGGATGTGAGAAGTTAAAAAATTGAAGGATGGGTGCATGGATCAAAAGGTATTTAAGAGTGTCAAATGATTTTTTTGTTTAGTTTCCCATTTGAATGGTATTTTTTTGTGAAGCAATGTGATCGTGGGTGAGGCAATGCAAGAAAAGTTTTTGACAAACTTACGATGAAAGCCTGCTAAGCCCAAGAATGATTTAACATCATGGATTGCTTTTGGGGTAGGCCAAGTTTGAATGGTTTCAATCTTTTTAGAGTCAACAAAAATGCCCATTTTAGAGACAATGTGCCCTAAATAATCAATTTCTTTTTGAAAGAAAGTACTGTTCTCAAGGTTTGCAAACAGTTGGTTTTGACAAAGCAACCCAAAAAAAACAATATGGAGGTGATCCTTATGTTCTAGTTCATTGTGATTGAAAACTAAAATATTGTCAAAGAAAACAATGACAAAATCTTGATAGTCTAGGAAAATTTTCTTCGTCATCCTTGCAAATGTGGCAGGTGTATTGGTGAGACCAAAAGGTAACACAATAAGTTCATAGTGTCCAAACTGTGTACAAAAAGTAGTTGTAAAAATGTCATTTGGGTGCATGTGTATTTGGTGGTAACTTGATTTTTAGTCATTTTTGCTGAAATTTTAGCACCTCATAGTCTATCTAGAAGGTCATCTACACGAGGAATGGGATATCAATTTTTGACAATGACTTTGTTTAATGCTCTATGATCTATGCACATGTGAAACCAAAAGGGGAAGAACTAGGGCGAATGAGACCTTTGTCAAAAAGCTTAGATTATTTGTTTTTGGATTCCATGATGGTGTAAAGGACTATGTCTATACGGTGCTCAGTGTGGGGATTGTGATCTTGGAAATATCTTGATTTTGTGGTCTAATTCTCCTCGTTAGGATGGAAGGTAAGGGGGATATCCCTCATCAAAACAATTAGCATATTGTGAAATAAAATCTTTGTGTGTATGTGAAGAAGGTGGTTGCTTGTGCTCAACTTCAGTGGCGAATACCATGTATGCATTGTCATCTTTGTGTGTATGTGAAAAGGTGGTTGCTTGTGCTCAACTTTAGTGGCGAATACCATGTATGCATTGTCATCTTTGTGTGTATGTGAAGAAGGTGGTTGCTTGTGCTCAACTTCAGTGAGATGAATACCATATATGATTTGTCATCTTTACGAAGTGCATGTTTGTCTTGTGTGTGTGATATGAAAGGGAACATGGTAAGAGATGTATCACTAAAGAAAGAAATAGGCTCGCCTTTGAAAATGAAAATCGTTGTGTGTGTGTGTGTGTGTGTGTGTGTGTGTGTGTGTGTGTGTGTGTGTGTGTGTGTGTGTAATCAATTTGGGGGTTATGTTGGTGTCGAAAAGGCATGCCTAAAATAAGATCGATGGATTGCAACATTGCAATTAAGAAATCACATTTTTCTATGTAATTATTGATAGTAACTCAAGAGATGATTGCCATAGTATCTAGTTTCTTGGAAAGCACATTTTACTTTATAGGCAAATGGTGTGGTGGTTAAATTTAACTTTCAAATCAATTTTTCAAAAATGAAATTGTGTGAACTACCATCATCATGCAAGATAGAGACACTGAAATTTTGAGTTTGGCCTTTATGATGAAGCAATGAATGAATTGAAACTTTCCTACCTTGTTCCTAGTTTGGTTGTGCATTTGTCCAATTGCCTTTGTAGTCATCCATGTTCTTTGATTTTTCTTCGAGGTTGTGCAGACGAGTTGTGGGTTGTCTAGGTCTAGATTGGTGTTGATTTGTGCAGTTTGCTTCAACATGGCCATATTGGTGGCACTTGAAGCACTAGACATTATTTTGATTGGCAATGGAATTTTGGTTATGTTGAGGGTTTGGAGTGCGAGGTGTAGTATGGGTAGTGTAATTGTGGAGGTGTGCTCTGTGAATTATTATTTTTGTGTCTACTTGTATTTGATGGACACAGCAGAATATCACTTAAAAGGCAGATATATACCAAACTTTGTTGTACTCGATCGTTTTTTCAAAAGAAGTGATGTAAGTCTACTAATGAGGGTTATCAAATTGTAATATAATCTACCATTCCCTCTTAGCCTCTCTGAGCCTACAAACCATGCAAGTGGCCGAATGGCCGTGGGAAAGAGTCTGAGTCAAAACCCTTAGTTTTGTAAAATATACGATCATTATCTTTTTCAAGTAATTGGACGTTGACTGAGAGCTCCTTTGCTGCTACAAACTGCAATTAATCTTTCTCCTTGTCTAGTAATCAGAATTCGATTCTAAATAGCACATTGTGTTCCTTGTCTCTTGCTCTTCAATCTAAGTGTAATCATTCTCAATTATGATGTGGTTCACAACATCTTGTTTGTGAGCTAAATGCATTGATTTGAGGTCTTAAGTGGTTGTTTTTTGATGTTTTGACCTTGGAAGAGTGTTTCTATGCTTAAGGGGGACCTCTCCATGTAGTTATGTGTTAGTTTTCTCTACATTTTTTGGGATGGATCGTGATTTATATACCTTCCAGATGGCTGTAGAACTTGGTAGAAATATGCCCTTAGGTGTTGTAATACATCTCCTTAAGTTTCATTGCATTTCGAATTCATTTAGATGCCAAAAAGGCGTGATGACCTAGAGCGGTGAGATCGGACATAGACTAACTTTCTGACTAGGAAGTGGTTGATTTGCTTTTGTAGAAGTAAGAACAGTCCTTTAGGTTCACTTTGGTGAGATTGAAGATCTCATTAAGTCTCCTTGCCCCATCCCGAGTCACTTCCTTGCATATTGACATTATTTTAGAAACAAAAAGCTATGCTACAGACGTCCATCGCAGCAACCCGCTAACATTGGTGCCATGGCTGGGGAAGTCGATCCTTAGGTGGTGAGTGACCTAGTTGTACGAAAAATCCCTTTCAAAGATTTCAACACCCATTTCATTTACATTTAGACAGTAAAGAAGCTAGACATAGGTTTAGTGCTTAGTAGAGACTAGAGTCTAGGACTAGCCAGTGCTACTCCTTATGAGCAAAGAAAGTTATGACTGAAGTACAAAATAGTATTTTGTTCTTTGCTTTTCCCATGATTGGAAAGGACTGTTTCACCATACATTTTAGTGTCTTTTTTGTGCATCTATTTTAGTTTATAGGAGTAGGCTAAGTATCACATTCCACCATCAATTGGGGCCAAAAGAATCAGGGTAAAAACCGTCCAAAACCTTATTTTGGTGCCGAAGACCATAACTTTGAAAAGTTGTAAAATTGATGGTCAGAGCTTCAAAGCTGAACAAACTCAACAAAACTTGGCAAAAGGGGATATACAAGCTTGCAGGAGACAAACTGTGCAGATTTCTTCCAGTTTGCCTACCCAACACGGATCGCAATCCATGTACGTTTCAGGCCAAGTGAGTAGAAATTGTTTCCTTTGCTTAGAATTGACTCCCAGACATCATAATCTTGAGTTTGGTAAAAAATAGAGGGCTAAAAGAACATCCAAATCAAGAAACTAGGCTGAGCAAAGCCAGGCTGTGAAATTTAAGAAAATATGGGAAAACTCTACTTTTATTTGTCCAAATTCAAAAAGGGGTGAGAATTGGATTCAACTATAAGCAAGGAACCAAGAGGAGAAAAAATCATGACCAGAAGCTGCCATACATGGATCGCGATCCATGTACCTGGTTGACATTTGTAAAGGAAATTTGACCAATGCACTCTTGAGAACTGAGGGAACAACTTTTCCAAAAAGATTCACAGCAAAAAAAATGTAAAAACCTGATCAAAATACCAAAAAAGGAGTTGTTTGCAAAAAATCGCAAAGCATACACAAATCTTGCTTTTGGCCTCCAAAAGGTGGGTAAAATCCAAAAAGATTTGAGGAAGAGTATGACCACACCCTTTGTCACAACCTTACCAAAGGTCATGCCAAAATCTTGCCAAACATGGATCGTGATCCATGTACCTTTTGGGAATTCTGAGTTGATATTTGACAGGTAAAAAAGTGATAAGATTTGAAGTACTTTTTCCTAAATCATTATCAAAGCGGTCAAAAGGTGGGCCAAAAGGGTATAAAATAGATCCAAGGGTAAACCACTAGAACAGACCCAAGAATTGACTTTTGGTTGACCTAAAAAAGTCCAAATACTATAAAAACCCTAAAGCTGACATAAGGGAGCCAAAGGAAACCTGTGTGTAAAGTTTCAATTCAATATGGCACTGAGATACATGGATCACGATCCATGTTCCTCTGACACAAATTGATACAAAACTTGCACCATAGCTAGGGAACATCCCAGAGACTCTAGTGATCCTTTCAAAACTGAATTAGGATCTACAAATTTAAGCCAAAAGTCCAGAATTATCAAGCATTCTGAGCAAGTGACATAACTGACCTAATTCTAAAATCCAAAGATCCATTTTCAAAAATTCTAGTACCAAATGACCTACTAATCATGTTGATTCTGTTGGTACCAAGAAAAGTCAGTTTGGCCTCCAACATGGATCACAATCCATGTTCCTTTGAGTCAGCATAAGAGCAGAATTTGACCAGAGAGAGAGGTAGTCCCAGTATCCTGTTGGCTTTTTCAAAATTGAAATTGGACCTAAATTGTTGATATTGTGAGTAAAATTGTGGAGTATTGAAAAACCTAGTTAAATTTTGACGATTGAAAGCTTGAACTAACAAGGACAACAGTAAACTCATAGCTATCAAGCATTTTTTGACAGGTTGCAAGTGCTAGAGAATATGACCCAACAAGTAAGACCAAACAAGGAATTCAAATTAGCTAAAGAGGTGCAGGTCCTTCACAACCTGCATCTGATGTAAAATTTTTATATTTGAAGTTTCAATTTGAAAATGTGCTTAAGGCCAAAATCTATAAGGATGGAATGGACCGCTACTGTGTTAAGTTGGAAAAAAAGCCAAGCAAGTTCAAGGACCTTAGATGTGGATTATGATGGAGATAAATACTTTGACAAAGAGGGAATAATGTGCCTAGTGGTTCACAACCCCTTTATTGTGGACAAATGGGGATTGACTAGCACCAAGGACAAGTAGATGAAGAGCTAGCAGATGAACCACCCAAAATGGACAAGCAAAAAGCGGTGCTCAGATGCACTAACGAGACAGAGCAGCTTAATACAGACAACACTTATGTGGGGCTATATAAATTTATTAATGGAGAACAAACACTCTATTATAGATGTGATGAACCCCACATCAAGGAACTGACTAACCGCAAAAAACTATACGTTTTTACTTACACAGAGGGGAGAAGTATCCAGGTGGTACTAATGGATAAGTATGGCCAAAAATACTCTCCTATGGACCGTAAAGAGCTAGAGTGATATACATATTTTGGGGGACCACTCCACCAATACTATGTAAATTCAAAAGAAGTTAAAACCACGACTACTCACACGAGACCAGAAATTGGGAATGTAAGTCCAGTAAGAACGTGTGTACCCCAAAAGTATAGTGGATCGAGAGATCTGTATGCTCATGTTTTGAACTTCAATCAAGTGTTGAGGGTGGAGCATGTAACTGATTTCCATACTCAATATGAAGGATTTGGGTTGACCCTAGAAGGAATGGATTTGACCTGGTTTCGACCTTTAAAGCCTGGAATTCCCAAGTATCGTATCGAGCAACTTCTCCGAGAATTCACTGAGGAATTCTCAAAGAAAATAATTAAGCATAAAATTGTCTCCCAGATCTATGCATTTAGAAAAAAGGAGAAGGAAAAGGTGAAAGAAGTCTCGCTTCGATTAAACAATATATACAAAGGATGCCCTACTATAGAACCACCTCAGGATGAGAGATTGTCAGTCCTTTTCATAGAACAGTTGCAAAATGACACCCTCAAAAAAGACTTGCACTTAAAGGCATGTGTTACTTTTGAGCAAGTCACCAAAGAGGCGTTGTATTTGGTAGACAATTGCAAGGCATATGGAAAGTTGATGAAGGACACAGACCAAGGGATGAGTAGAACCTCTTCAACCACTAGTGAATCCACAATGAAACTGGGCGGGCAAAACCCAACTGTGCCAAACGTTGATCAAATGATCAAGGAAGTGATCAGAAGGATGAACCAAGGAAACAGGACGAACCCAAACACACGACAACATGCCACCAAAAAATGTGACACTTGTGGAGGAGATCATCCAATTCAGTGGTGCAACCTCCAACATAGGCCAAGAGTAAACGTACCTCATGTATTGAAGTGGTGTGCTACTGAACAAAAATGGACAAACCATGAGACCCACAAATGTTTCTATAATAGAAACTATGTTAGAGAAAGACAATATAGGCCACATGGAGGGAAACAGTTACCACCTCCTCCAAGATACCAGTAGGACAAAATAACACGGTCCAAGGGTAGGAAAAACCTCAACCTGGGTTGGGGAATCAACCTCCTTTACCCCAGGAAAACAGGGCCATGGTAAGGATTTCACAACCTACAGAAGCACCTTCTGATCAGAGTATGGTCTAGGTAGTTTCATACCGAGAAGATTTAGACAATACTTATGAGAGAGGGTTTGAGAAAAATGCATTGTAGCAACCCTCCTGCGGAATTTCATATGAACACACATTTGCTATTATGAATTTTGACAAAAGCAGCAATTTGGATATCATATTGGAGAGACCATTTATACGTCATCTCAAAATGGTACAAGATTGGGGTTACGACTATATCTACCTAAGACACAAGGATGTCACTACTAAGATCAGTGTCACGGAGCATAGTTATAGAGATGTGGAACCGAGAGGAATTAAACTCCACAACTGACCAAGAAGGAAAAATACCTGCTTGGCTGCAGAACAAAGCTCACAATTGAACATGTGTAGCTTCTGAGGGTGGTAGTTTGAAAGAAGAGGATTGCAGTCATGATAGGTCAGTACAAGACAAGGCATATGTACCAGAGCCGTTTTTAGAAGAATGTTCGAACCATTTGGTTATTTGGCAGCAGACACTGGCCACTCTTGATGTGTGTGTAAATGAGGTGACCTTGACCAAATTCTGTGATGAGGAAGGATATGATATCATTACATTCCAGATGATGAGTGTCAACCTAAGTCCAAAATTAGAATTGGAAGCCTGACACGGAGGGGGGGTTGCAGATTGCCGACGCATAGTGGATGAGATCTCAAGGACCTTAACCAAACTGAAGAGGAATCATTTTAGGACTCCATGAATAAGCTTTTAGAAGATGATGCAGACGAGAAGCTTTAGATTAGGACATCAAATGAGAGAATCGACAAGTGATTTACTATGATTTTCCAAACCAAAATCCTCGAAGACAGTGTAGATATCTGAATAAACGCATGAATAAATGAAACAAGACAAAAAGAACATTCAGTACCTCTATTAATTGACAAAACGCAGTATTTAAGGCTGGTTGAAGCAATTGATTGCCTTAAGGATGGGATATCGAAGAGGTACATGAAACCCAACTCAACCAAAATAAAATTGAAAAAGAAGAACAAACAAAAGCCACATATGGAAAGTATCTCTGAAAAAACAAAAACATCCAAAATCGAGCACAAACACAAATACAATGAATTGAAACTACCTTTGAAAGAAGTTTGGACAATAGAGTTGGAAACTGATGATGAATCAAACGATGATAAGTTTAATGCACCTTCCCACTACAAAAAGTACACCATTCAAGATAGAAAAATTGTAGTGCAGAAACCCAAACGAGACCCAAAAAAGCTCGGAACTTCATATGATGGGCCTGAAAAAGCCAAATGCATAAACTTAGTAGAACCAGGCGAGGAACCTAAACCGGCATACATTGCCATGTACCTCACGAAAGAAGACGAGCAGCTTCTGATAGATACACTCAGATGGTATAAATATCTGTTTTCTTGGTCATACAAGGACATGAAGGGGATAGATCTAGATATCTATCAGCACACGATACCCCTTAAAGGTGATGCCAGACCACGCATACAACATCTTATACATACAATGAGACTTTTGCAAAGAACATTAAGGAGGAGATAGATAAACTGAAGAATGTGGACTTTATTTATGAGATTGAACACACCGATTGTGTCCCTGATTGTGGTAGTACCCAAAAAGAATGGTAAATTGAGAGTCTATGTGAACCTCAAACAGGTAAATGTTGCCACCATCAGGGACAACTATCCACTACCAATAACAGATCATGTTATCGAGAGAGTTGCACGGGGAAGGAGGCCTATAGTTTTCTAGATGGGTTCTCAGGCTACAACCAGTTGACCATAAAACCAGAAGATCAGCATAAGACGGATTTTGCGATAGAGTGGGGCATATTTGCATATAGGGTAATGCCTTTTGGCCTGACCAATGCACCTACCACTTTTCAAAGACTAATGATTCATGCATTCAAGGAATATCTTAGCGATATGTATGGATGATTTTTGTGTTCATTCTCACCTGAGAAGTGATCACATAACGCACCTAGAGAAAGTCTTCGAAAAGTGCAGAACTTATCGTATTTTATTAAACCCTAAAGAATGTGTTCTCATGGTAAGACAAGGTAAAATATAGAGTTTCTTGCTTTGTTTCTGCTTGCTGCAACCACCTCGGTAGCTCTTACTCCACTAGATTTGACAGGTATGATCATTAACCCTACAAAAAAAAATTTTATGCTCCACACTGCACTAGTATGACCAAAACAGCAAATCAGAGCAGATCAAAGTCAAAATTTCTGCAAGTTGTCAAAGTCAATGGGGGAGTTCAAAACATGCCCAAAACAAAAATCTTTTCATCGGTTGACCCCTGATAACCGACAGACTCACTGTATGCAAAAACAATTGCAAAAGGGGCAACATGGATCGTGATCCATGTTCCCCAAACCCTAAAATCAGAGAAAATTTCATAGTGGGTTCCCCATAAGCCCAGGAAAAACTTCCACTAATTGGAATTGCAAAATCTATCCCAACATGGATCACAATCCATCTACCTTGATGACAAAATCAAGGCAGAAGTTGATCATTGGCTGGAGGATACAAAAGTATAATTGGCCATGCAAAAATAGTTACAAAAAGGGATCTTAAGATCGTTAAAACCTAATGATTTGTTACCTTTAGTCTGCAAATGGTCATTTGAAACCAATCAAGGGTAAAATGGTCAGTATCCAGCAAAAACATTGTGGAATAAGGTTAGGAGAAGAACATGGAGTTACCCCACTAACTAGAGTAGCAATTAAAACACCTTGAGGATTTATTCCAAAGCAACTCAAGACAAGAAAGATTCCAAAAGAGGATGAAACACAAGCATCAGGGAGAAGTAACACTAAAGGTCTAATTAGGGCAAACCAAAGCAAAACAGTACCTACAAAGTCGTGCAAATTGCTTGGATCAATTTCCCCCTTCAAATGAATTCAAAAACTCATGGAAGTTGGTGGGGAGATAGGCAAAGCTGTGGTTTTCAGTCACAAATCATCCAGAGTCAACAAGGCATGATCAGATGTCAGTCAAATGAAGTGCCCAAAAGTGGTTCCAAAAAACCAATATGGTCAAGATGGGAAAAACATGACCATAAACTGAGAAATTGAGTAAACACAGGAAAAACAAGTCCAAATTTGAAAAATTTCACCAGTGTGCTAGGAAGACCTATAGGAACATGTGTACAAAAGACTGTCCCAAAATCCTTCCAACATGGATCGCAATCCATGTAACTTTCTGCCCAATCAAAGTAAAATTCACATCATCTGGCTCATAACACCAAACAAGGTCTAGCCATGAAGTATCAATTCATTTGGATTTCTAAAATCCACATCAAAAAGCCAAATTTCTCTAAGTCTAAGGATAATTACCAAGAATTGACCTAAGTATCAAACCAATGATCCAAATCCAAAAAAAAAAAAGACCAAGCCACCACCTTGATGACCCCTACCAGCTGGTATCACCAGATCTTCAAAAGGTGTCCCAACATGGATTGCGATCCATGTACCTTTCAGCCAAATTTCATATGTGACCTCATGCCCTTGTGACTGTCGTAATCCTAGATGCACTGGTGAAATTTGGTCAAATTTGGGGTAGTTTTGACAAAGTTATGCTCGTTTTTTATTTTATGGTCTAGTTTCGTTTTCTTCAAATTTTTGACAGTTTTTAATCATTTGCTAAACCCTGTTTTCAATCAAAAACTGGCCTCAGGATTCCCCAAAGAAAAGCACAGAGGGAGTGGGGAGCGGCTCCATATAAGATCACGAACATGTCCTCTAATGGGAAAGCTCATATCACAGAACAGGTGCTAGAAACAATACCTGCCAATATCTTCATCGGAAGGTTTCAAGAAGTAAACAGAGAGATAGTAAAGGCCACAATTTTTCCAAGGGAATTGTGGGCATGTTAGAAGCTGGACACACCCCACGGCATCTAACTACTCGGCGGATTATTATTTTTTGTAATTAGTCATTCATTTAGGAAAACTCGAATTTCCACCTTGTAAATATTGGGACCTACAGAAGTTTCCAGATTGTATCCCAGTTTTGATAGTTAGATGGAGTAGATGGATGATTTTGGAACTTTAGGGTTTGAGAAGTTGTAAGGTATATATACCACTTTTTGACCTTAATGAAAAACCTTTTGTCATTTTAAACAAGTTTAAGTCTGTGAGTGAGCGTACTGTGTACGTGAGAGAGAGTGTGAGCTTTGTCTTGATGCTACGTGTGCTACGGTGGTCGGAATTGAGTGCGGAGAAGTGCAGCGTGTTGCCCACGGCTAGAGCTACGAGTTGATACCAACATTGCACGCGTACGGTTTGGATTTGGGAGCTCCTTCTACGAGCTTCATCGGTTGTTTGGGTGAGTATACGTTATCTGATTTCACATTGCAGCATATCCACGCATTCACACTGAGTAGAGCTACACATTAGGCACTTCAGATTTCGAAAACGAAGACCTGCAGATTTCGGCCAGACATCCTACGTGTTTCTGCACCAGGTGTTTTAGGTCGTGATTTTGGTTCATAGACCTTAGGGAGAGTGGCCTATAGGTATTAGTAGGGTCTCCTTCAAGTTCTATGATGTTTCGAAAATGTTTGATGGGTGTTCGTCTCTAGCAAGCATCGTGGGAAGCATCCTCTTTTGTTCTCTTGAAAACTGTGACTTAGAAAATTGGTAGGGACCTCTGTAGGAATTAGTTAGGAGTCGGCCGAGTGTAGGTTGACACCTTATGCTTGCTTCCACGCGCCTGCAGGTGGAGCTTCGTTCTTAGCTGACATTACTTGTTAGGTGAGTTCGCGCTGTGCTGACGTCCGTCGCGGCGTATCCGTCCAACATTGGCGCCGCTGCCGGGGACGAAAACCTTAGGTAGATGACCGAGACTTATCCTTGAGGATTGGGGTTTTTGGCTTGCCAAGAGTCTTGCTTTACATTTAGATAGGATCACAGGGTGGAGGACTCTCTAGGGCTTAGAGGGAGTTTAGGAAGCGTGTGTCTGGCCTATATCCTTCGACTTAGGTAGAGGAGGTAGACTTAGGCAGTTTTTAGGTAGTAGTCGAGTCTAGAGTAGAAGTGGGAGTGGTAGAAGCGGTGAGAGGAGAGCTTAAGAGTCCGGAGAGGCCAAAAAAGCAACCAAAAACACCATTATCACCATTTCTTCATGATAGGTAGGAGTAGAGTAAGTAGAACATCATGATTCAGATCTAGAGCATTTCATGCATGTATACTTGCTTGGTAGAATCATTACAAGTTTGTAAAAGACGCAAAAAGATGCAAAAGTGTGGTTGAAAGCCTAATTAAAGTCCAAAAGTTATTGTGAGTGTTTCTGATAGACCTACAGAGCATCAGGAGCATTTCTGTCAGAAAAAACTTTAATTTTAAGCCAGAAGACATCCTACGCGTAGGATGTCTACAGGCCAATATGGGAGGAATTTTGGGATTTTGAGTTGACCAGTGTGTTCTGAAGGTAGGGTTTACCCTAATTTCAACTGGAAAGTGGAAATTTGTCCATCTCTTGACATGATAAGGCCAGATAGACTGAAATTGCTAGACATCCTACCCAATTAGTGCCAAAACATCAACTTGAAACCAAAACCATAAGATGGATGCATGAGTGTGTCTTGCATGATATATTGAGTGACTGAAAGGGGTTTCACCTCATTCGGGTAAGAAAATTGGGTTCAAAGTGGACTTTAGCACTTTTGACTGAAAAAGCAAAAATAGCTGAAGTTTGGGACTTTTGACATCCAAATCAAGATCTAAGCATACCACTGGGATACTGACATCAAGGGGAAGCTGTAGAACAAATCTGGGGTCAAACAGGCCAAAAAGACATCCTACGCGTAGGATATCTTCTGAGTGATTTGGGACTCCAAACTGAAATCTGAGTATACCAAGGTGATCAGCAGCTCAAGGAGAGCTTAATTCTTGAGTTTAAAGCCATTCTGATGAAAAAGACATCCTACGCGTAGGATGTCTAATGCAAGAAAATGAAGCCAGAATTTGACTTTGAGCATTGTAAGGTGTTATATAGCCTAAGGCAAGCCTGCTAGTCAATTTTGGTCTAATTTGGAGTTGATTAGACTGATCAAAACCATCAACAGGCCGTCGGAACAGATTTCTGACTCATTGACCAGCTTATAGAAGTCCAAATCAAAAAGTAAAAGCATTTGTAAGCTCAGAACAACAAGGGGAAACAACAGTGCAAAACTCCAGGCAAAATGCAGTAGGAGACATCCTACGTGTAGGATGTCTATTGGGGCATTTTGCAGAGAAAATTTGACCTGGCCTAGACAGTGAGGTTCCATTTGGCTTAAGGGTTCCAGAACTTCTTTCAAAAGTGAATTTGGACCTTGGTTACCCATTTGACAAAGCAAAGACTGAATTCAAGCTTTTTCGCGTAAATTGGCCAACATCAGAGAAAAGTACTGTTTCAGATTAGCAACCTAATCCGGAACATCAGCAGTGTATAAAATACAGTAGTGGTTGAGATTAACTCTCCAATTATACCAATCATTACTAAGATAACCTCTAGCAGATAAATGCTTTGATTCAATTACCGAAATTAACACTCTTGTGTACAGGTATATTCAGCAACAAGGCAAGAAGTTGTGCAGAAATTGATCCGTTGCCAGGTTAGTGGTTGAACTTGTGATAAGTTGCATTGATAAGTTTGATGAATTTAAGATCAGGAAGATACATTGTCTGAGACCAGAAGGTGGCAGGTGACCAAAGTAGCTTAGTGTCCACCGAAGAGAGTGTAACTCAGGCAAGGTTAGATCCGCTAGCACCGATTATTGAGGAAGGTAGTGATACTGACACTTCGTCAGACAAATATTTCTTCGTGATGGGAAGTCAACATCCAGGAGGTTTCACCTATGATGGACCTATGCGAGGAGGAAGCACCTCCCAAAATCCTTTGAATGATTCCAAGCTTACGGTGATCTTCTTAGAAGGAACAAACTCAAGAGGAGCCCTAGTCTATTCTGACTATCGAGGCCGCAAGTGCATTTGTATTGGAGAGAGGCCAGCACAAAGATTGGAGATAATCCGCGTGTATGATGATGGAGATAGATTCCGAGACGAAAAGGGGAACCACTATTTAATAGTTAGCAACCCTGAAGATTACAATAGATATGGAGACAACGTGGCTAAAGGGAAAATGGTCTCAGAAACTCAAGAGCTGCCACCAAACATTGATCGGCACGGAGCTATTTTTATGTACGATAAGAAAACAATCCGGATTCCAACTTATAACGAGAATGTGGGAATCTACAAACACGAGAGTGAGGGTATTGTCTCTTACTTTCGCAGCAAAGAACCATACGTAGACGAACTAAGCAAAGACAAGGTTCTTTACTTATTCTCTTATGAAACTGCTACGGGGAAGGGCATAGTTTTTGTTGATAGATACGGGCGAGAATACCAACGTATTCTCCCAGAGGAAGTAGAAAGAGAAACAGGTCCAGGAGCATCAGCATATTCTCTTGAGGAAATGCCGAGAGCCGTCCACACCCCAAGCAAGTCAACGAATCCATTTTCAGATGAGTATGACGCGACATCACATTCCATCAGACCGCAAGCATTCAACAACCAAGACCAACCAGCAAACCAGCCATCATTGCAGGCATCGCTTTGACAAAGTGCAACAATGGAACTAGACCGAAACCGAGATGGTTATCCAGCCGCACGAGGGCTCAGGGATTTGCAAGAACCCCCACACTATTCAAGGCATCAAGCAGAGAGTAAGCCAAAGACACAAGGGTCAACCGAGCTTGGAGGACCACCCACAGAATGAGTTCGAAGAGAAGAACCACCTCCAGCGAGAACCGTTAGAAATTATGGCTTAGGAGCACCGTTGGGCGAGGAACCAGCCTATTACAGAAGGCCTGAGGAGGTGTATAGACTTGGACGAGGTGATCCAATGATGAGGTTTGTAGACCATCGCAGAATTAGACCTTCTCAAGTGCAAAAATGGGTAAAGAAGAAATGCACAGGAAACAGGGATCCAAGAGATCATGTAGCAGCCTTTGTGCGTGTAATTAGAGCCGAAGAGGTGTTAGATTTTCCTATCCAATTTGCAGGGTTTGGACTAACCCTAGAGGATGATGCTACAACTTGGTTTGACTCTGTGGAGCGTAGAGACTTTGATTCGATGGAGGAAGTGTTTGACGAGTTTATTGAGCAATTCTCTCAAAGGGGAATAGCTCATAATACCGTCTCACAAATCCATAAATTCAAAAAAAAAGATGGAGAATCTGTACGGAAGGCAGCCCTAAGACTAAAAAGATATGTTAAGTTCTATCCTGTTGAGAACTGCCAACTCAGTCCAGACTTATGCTGATATTCATCCAAGGACTAAGGAATGCAGATCTCCAGAAAGACTTACATATGAAGAGGAGCACGACGTTGAATGAGTTGACCAAGGAGGCTCTGTACCTTGTGGACAATTGTGCGGTCTACAAAGAAGGGGAGTTCAAGGACCTTGATGACGATTCATCTTCACAGCAAAGTGGGAGCAAGTCTTCCAAGACAACACTGAAAGGAGAAATAGCGGTAAACCAGGAGCAGCTCGTAGATGAAGTAATTAAAAAAGATCAACTTGTACGCCAAACCCCAGGCTAAACAGCCCAAGTGGTGTGCTAATGAACAAAAATGGACAAACCATGGGACCGAGGAATGTTACTATAACAAGGGATATGTGAGGGAGAGACCTTACGCTCCCCAAGCTCCTGTAGCTTCCCTCAAGTTCCACCGATGCCTAGATATCAAGCAGGCAACTTACCAGGACCTGTAGGTGTAGAAAGACCACAACCGGTGTTGGGGCAACAACCACCCTACCAGGATTACGACCAGTTGGTATAAGATACACACCAACGGTAACTGAATCAGAAGAAAAGGCTTTGGTGCCTATGCATGCATATTATGAAGATCTCAATGGATATGCGGTAAACCCTGTCTATTATCCACCGGAAGAACCCGACACCAGAACCATGGAGCATAATAGGGAATCAAGGACCTCCAACTGCTGCACAGGCATCAGGAGAAGGAAGATATAGCTTAGATGAACGAACATTGTTGTTCATAGCCAATGGAGGCATGGGCGGACAGAGACAGGCTTACCAGCAACGAGGGGCTCAAGGAGCACCTCAACAACCCAAGGGCCCCTGTTACAAGTGTGGCGGAGACCATTCGCTGAGAGACTGTCCTCATGATGAAATCATTAGAGTCAATGCGTATTGCCCAGAATGTGGAATTACTCATTTGATTCCCCAATGCCCTAAAATCCCGAGCAAAGGAGCAAAAACCACCTTGAACCTGTTGGAAACAGTACCTTCCAGTGGAGTATCGGAAAATGAAACAATCATACCTGTTCAGGCGTAACACGGGCCCAAGCCCAAAGAAGGACGAAAGAACCCATAATAGAAGAACCAAAAACAGATGCCCAAAGTTCAGAAACGAAAAATGAGAAGCACTTGGAAAGCGAGAAAGGCGCGTAGGAAAGCCAGGAAAGAACGAGAGCAAACAGCCCTATCTGATGAGTTGAAACATACAAAGAACAGATTGGAGCGGTTAGAAGATCTAGCTAGCTTAAGCTCACACACCACAGCAGCCATAGCACCTAAGGAAATAGAAGAGCCCAAAAGTGCAGGATCAGGAGGATCTGTATGGCAGACAAGGTAAACGAGCAGCTGGATGCGCTTCTAAAAGCTTATGAAGCTCGACTTGAAAAAACCAAACCCAGGAGCAAAGGTGGATGACTTATCCATATGCGGAAATAGAAAAACAAAGGTTGGATATGTGTAAAAAGATGATTGAGACGGCTCAATCATTGATGGAAGACCCGTTGGGTAAACCGGCAAATTGCCATGATGCACCAGCTCCAACCCCTATCCAACCAACATTAGAGAAACATGAAAAAACAAAGGAAAGACTCACTAATGATTGTGAGTCCAGAGGAGAGCCTATCATAGTGCCAAATACCACCGATGAGGCAAGTGACGGGGTCCATCCTAAAATATTGGCAGAAATGGGAAAGGACGGTAACGGTCTAGATGATCTGTGGAAGCAAATCCGAGAGGCCAACGAGGCTAATAGGATGAATGACCACATGAATAGCACGAGAAAAGTAAAGAATGTGATCTTACCTCCTATTGAAGAATTTGAGGCAAGATCACAAATGAACTTTGAGATACATTCACAAGGGGGAGACCAAGGATCTATTAGTTCGAGGCACAGCCAACCAGACTCTTTGAGAACTTTACCCTCTTACCTAGGAGAATATGAAGCTAAGTCGGAAGTGAGAGCATCCCATCTCAAAGACTTTCTTCTAACAAGGTGATGGATTCACAAGGATTGATTGAGCTGTTATCCACCCCGGTGGCATGCACAATCACGTTAGCAGAACTCCTAAGGTTAAGGCCAAACATGTGGACCACAGTAGGAAAATGCCTAGAAAAATTTGGAGTGAAAGACCCCACCTTGAAACAAGAAGGAATCAGGGAGTTGGACAGGCCTACCTAAACACTAGGCCGGTACCATTGAATAAGGTTGGAGAATATTGTGAGGGAGAAGACGGAAATACGACGCTACCAGTAGAATTCCAAGGAGTAGTTTCCAAAGCTATTCTTGACAGTGGAGCGGGAGTTGCTATCGCCACCAAGGAAATCTGGAAAAAATGGGAAAACCAGCTCTGAGGGCTACCAGGATGAAGCTGCAGTTGGCAGATGGGTTCATGGAGAAGCCTCTCGGACTCTTGGAAAAAGTAATTGTCACTTCGTGCGGGATCGAGTATGAGCATACATTTGCAATAGTCGATTTCGACAAAAAGAACAATTATGAGATAATCTTGGGACGACCATTCATGAGACAACTGAAGATGGTCCAAGATTGGGGCTATGACCACATATACCTCAGACATGGTGAGACGACAACTAAAATACACCTAAAAGATCATAGTTACAAAGATGTAAACCAAACACCTGTGGAAGAATTTGATTCGGCTAAGTAGCAGGATCAGAACTACCAGCATGGTTAGGGCAACCAAAAGAGCTATAGATGTGCAGAGCTTCACATTGTGGAAGCTTAAGAAAAGAGGAATGCGTCTTAGAAAGAGCAATTGAGGACAAAGAGTATATTCCGGAACCTTTCCTTGAAGATGCCTTGGAGCCTCTAGAATGGGAACACATACTGGCAACATTAGATGTCTGTACCATTACCGACAGTCCAACAACAAAATTTTGCGATAAGGATGGCTACGATGTGCTACCCTATTACATGGTAAGCGTTGTGCCAGAGAAAGAGACGGTAGAACCTCCAGAACAAGAAGAGTTTTACAACTCCTCTGAACAATTGGAAGTAAATGATGAGGCAGATAATGAGTGTTCAGACACCTCAAGTGAGCGTGGGAATGAAGCCGAGAATATCAAGTTTTATGATTTTGCTAATCAACACCCTAGACGCCAAGAACGCTATAGGAGGAAAAGAGCCGGAAGGCAAGCGAGAGAGAACCTGATGCCCAGGATAAAAGGTAAAACTCACTTTTTGATGCTTGTAAAAGCAGAGGATTGTGTGAAAGATCAAATATCAGGGAAATTCTCAAAAAATGAAAAGAATGAACACGAGAAGAAATAAAACAAGAAAGAAAAGCTAGAACCGAAACAAAATCACAAAAAAAATCAGAAAAAGAACCAACAAAAGACCACGAGTGGACCAAACTGGAGCGAGAACAGAAATACCAAGAACTGAAAAGGTCTTTGAGAGAGATATGGACTACTGAAGAAGATAGTGATGATAAAGGGGAGTCCGAACAGTGGCAACATGAACGTACCACCACACTATAGGAAATTTACTATCCAAGATAGAAAAATCATCATGACACCACCAATCAGGGAGAGAACCAACCAAGAATCTTACGATGGGCCTGAAAATGCAAAAAGAATAGACCTCGCAGAACCTGGTGAAAAGCCTCAGCCGGTCTATATAGCTAACGATTTACAGCCTGAGGAGGAAGTGCAGCTAACACAACTTCTCACGAAGTATAAGGATGTGTTCGCCTGGTCCTATAAAGACCTCAAAGGAGTTGATCCATTGATATGCCAACATACAATTCCTTTAAAATCGGATGCAAAACCTAGCAAACAACGTCCTTATACATATGATGATACATTTGCCAAACGAATCAAGGAAGAGATTGATAAACTGATGGAAGCAGAGTTTATCTATGAAATAGAACATACAGATTGTGTTTCACCCATTGTGGTAGTTCCCAAGAAGAACGGAAAACTGCGGGTGTGTGTAAACCTCAAAAACGTGAATGCAGCAACCATAAGAGATAATTATCCCTTGCCAATTACAGAACATGTCCTTGAGCGAGTGTCCAGGAAACGGGCTTATTCCTTTCTGGATGGGTTTTCAGGATACAACCAACTGGCAATAGCAAGGGAGGATCAACACAAAACAGCGGTTGCAACAGAATTGGGGATTTATGCATATCGAGTTATGCCATTTGGCTTAACAAATGCACCAGCCACTTTCCAGAGGTTAATGACTCACGCTTTCAAGGAATACCTAAGGATATTCTTAGAAATTTACATGGATGACCTGTGTGTACACTCTCTTCTGCGAGAGGAACATATTGACCATCTGCAAAAGGTCTTTGAAAAGTGCAGAACATATCGAATCTGTCTAAACCCGAAAAAGTGTGTATTTATGGTTAAGCAAGGACGAATCTTAGGACACATTGTCTCAAGAAACGTCATAACCACAGACCTAGACAAAGTCAAAGTCATAGTAGACCTGCCCAGACCTACTAATGCGAAACAAGTGCAATCCTTCATGGGGCACTACGGATATTATCGAAGATTCATATACATGTATGCGGTTATCGCACAACCTCTGTATCGTTTGCTAGTCAATTTCGAATGGACCAATGAGTGTGAAACTTCATTCCAAAGGCTGAAAGAAAACCTTATATCCGCACCTGTATTAAAGGCACAAGATTGGGAAAAGATATTCCATGTGCACATAGATGCTTCAGCATATGCCATTGGAAGTATTCTAGCTCAACCTGGAGACGGAACAATGGATTTTCCAGTCTGCTATGCAAGCCGACAGCTAAACAGTGCAGAAAATAACTACACAACCACTGAGAGGGAAGGGTTAGGAATGATTTATGATGTAAAGAAATTTCGGCATTATTTGCTTGCAAACAAATTTGTGTTCTTCACGGATCATCAAGCTCTTTTATACCTAGTAAATAAACCTTGCAATACAGGGAGAATCGTACGCTGGTTTATTATATTGCTAGAATTTGACTTCACAATGGTGGTCAAAAAGGGTAAAACCCATCTGTGAGCTGATCATCTTTCAATAATACACAGCGGGAAAGCTCCTCAAGGGGTAGATGATGACATACCAGATGCTTATCTTTTCAACATTGAAATGGTACCCAAATGGTCTCAGGAAATAGTTAGCATTATCTCCTTTGGAAGTGAGTTTGATAATACAGGATGTAAATCCAAACAGCAAACAATTCGACAAACAAAAAATTTCAGTTGATAGCAGGACGGCTGTATCATCTTGAATCTGACTTAATCCTACGATTATGTATAAATCCGGAAGAATTCGAGTGCTACCTTGAAGAGGCACACGTCCAGGGATGTGCATTTCATTGTTCAATAGTGAAAACACACCAGAGACTGAAACAGTTAGGGGTTTATTGGCCAACTATGTATGCGGATACACATTCTTATGTTACCAATTGTACAGTATGTAGTGCCAAATGACCAGTGGATCACGCAACTTTGTTTCGGGCGAACATAACACCTGCATGGAGTCAATATATCATTGACTTCCTAACCACTAGAACGTTCCCTGAGAACATTACAAGAGCACGGGAGAAAGCTATAGAGCTAGAAGCTCGTGACTTTCAATTAATTGGAAATCAACTCTATAAGCGGGGAAAAGACAATCAACTTAGAATCTGTGCAAGTGAAAGCGAATACCTGCTGATTCTCGAACATGCACATAGCGGAGTAAGTGGAGGCCACTTTCGGGCGATAAGACGACAAAAATTGTCTTGACCGCAGGAATTTGGTAGCCTACATTGCACATGGATGCCGATGAGTTTGTAAAGCGTTGTGATGCATGTCAACGGACCAAGATATCAATCAAAAGAGATGAGATGCCATTAAGGCCAATGATGGGGGCAAGGGCATTTGCAAAATGGGGCATTGATTTTGTGGGACCTATATCACCCCCTGCATATCGCACCCATACCCAATATATCATTGTGGCTATAGACTATCTCACAAAATGGGTTGAGGCCAAAGCAACACAAAAAGATGATGCACGCACCACAACTCAATTTTTGTATGAGAATGTTTTTGTACGTTACGGGTTACCAATAGAAATTGTCAGTGACCGTGGAACACACTTCCTCAATGAAGTCATTGAATATCTACTAGAGGAATTCATGGTCATACATAGGAAATCAGCACCATACCATCCACAGGCCAATGGGCAAGCGGAGGCCACGAATAAAACACTATGCATGGTTGTCACTAAAATAGTGTCAAAATCAAGAACCGATTGGGATCAACAGTTACACTCAACACTATGGGCATACAGGGTAGCTTACAAAACCTCAATAGGAACAACACCATATAACATGGTGTTTGGGCTAAATGCTATACTACCCATAGAGTTTTTAATCCCAACTCTACGAGTAGCAACAAGCTTGGAATGGACAGCGCATGAGCTCTCTTCAAAAATTAATGATCTTGAAAGGCTAGATGAACTCCGCTTACGAGCTGTCGCTTCGATCTATGCTAAAAAGAGAAGACAAAAGGAATTTTTTGACAAACATGTGCGTACCAAAGAGTTCAAAACAGGTGATTACGTACTTGTTTATACCTTGAAGCAACATGCCAAGAAACTAAAAAAGCGAGGGATGGGACCATTTGTGATTCATGATCTATCACAAAGTGGAGTTGTCAAGCTTGCTACATTAGCAGGTGAAGAAATGCCAAACTGGATTAGTGGGTGTCGACTGAGGAGATATCATCTACCACTCACACAGGAGATGCTCCAACAAATTCACCAAGGGAAGTAAAGAATGAAGGAAAACAGAGAGTACGAGAGGAAGCTCAAGCCGAAGCACAAGAACGCATTGCAAAAAGACGGCTTCTTCGACAACAACAACAGAGTAAACCACCATTGAGAATCAATGCCATTCGACTGATGAGCTTGGAGGAGGAAACAATAGAGCCAATAATTACAGTTAAGGTGGGCAACAATCAAGTTGAATCAATAGCCTTGCTTGATTCGGGTGCTCAAGCAAATTTGATCTCTTACGGATTATACCAACAGCTCCAAGTGACAGATCAACTTCATCCTACTCAACAACTGCTGGAAAGTAGCACATCACACGCATTGAAAACATTAGGATGGACTATATTGCATGGACAGCTACATCAATATATTTACCCACACAAATTCTATGTGGTGACAGATGAAAGCACACAACAACCAATGATGTTAGGACAACCTTGGCAAAAAGCATACAATGTCCAGATAGACTGGAAAGCAGAGGCGGTCAAAATTCAGCACGAACATGAACAACAGGTGATAGCTTTTGCTCAGAAGTACCATCATGATCAACTGTAAGCCATGCAAACACTGGCAACAAAGACAAAAGAACAAATACCATCAAAGAATAACATCAAACCTGAGACCAACAACCAGGTAAAGGCCAACCATGCTAATCACAGACAGCTGAAGTCACCGGCTACACTGCAAAAATCTAGGCTACCAAAACAAGGTAAACAAGTATGGATGCGGAAGGATAGAAAGGCCATGGCGGGAAGGAAACAATGTAACAACCGGATTCCAACAAAGCAGACGGTGCAACCCAAAACCAAGGTAACCAAGCAGATATGGATCCCAAAGAAAATGCTTAGCCATAACCCAAATGTCACTCACATTTGGATACCAAAGCAAAAGCCAAAGGAAATACTTACGATACAAGCAACAATAGAAAGCAGACATCTGCAAGTCAACAAGGAGAACCGATATATGTGGATGCCGATGACAGACAAACCAGTGGCAAACAAGAAAGTGCCAAACCATCTACAAAAGTTGGCAGCACCAAACTACCAATGGAAAGCCAAGGCCATAAGGCCCATAGCTATCACATCCAGGCCATCTCTATCCTCAGATACAGATACGACTCCAACAACAGTGTCGGCAAAGCACTTGCCTCTTGCCAAAAAGACAATTAAACAGAGAGCAGTAGAATTACAGCTGCTACTTGCAAAGAAAGCAGGAAGCCTCGACGGCGAATGCCAATAAGCATCTTGTTTATTCCCTTCTCTTGCACAGCATTAATTTTTCCATGCATTAACCGAGTATGCATAAAATAGGGCCACATTAATTGGCCAGGCATTAGCACGACTTTTTCAACCTATGCACGGCACATACTCCGAGGCAAAACCTTGTCGTCCGCGCGGACTCCGACTAGGAGGAGGGGAGGCATTCTCAATGCAGAACCAATAATAGAAACAGCAAAAAAAAGGGCATGATTTTCGTCTATTTTAAGGGTTAACGTTTGATTGTGAAATTTTCTGGAGTAACCCAAGTATATATGCCCTTATACAGCATGAAGCTACAGGTATATGGGGCCAAACGCCAAATCAAGCCCCTAGGTGTGTGTATATAAGTAGAAATAGCCATTTTTCAGGCAAAATATTGGTAAAACGGAGAAATCCGGCCATAAAAATTGCATGTGAGTGTATATAATGTGTTGCGGTGATGTTTGTGATCTATTATGAATTTTGGGGATTTTCTGGGTTTGATTTGCTATTTTCCTTTTAATTTTGCTAATTTTCGGCAGAAAAAATTCAAAAATACAAAAAATAGGCGAAAAACAGTCGTAATGAAAAACAAAAAATATGGGGATGACCAGTGACTAAAGAACAACCTATGGTACAGTGGGGGTGCAATTATGAGACTGGAGCGGAAAGCGTGTTTTAGCCAAGTTTTGACCGAAATGACAAACTTCTGGTAAACAGAGCAAATGGAGTCCAAATCAAGAAATTTTTGAGCCTAAATTGCATCTTGCAAAAAGATAGGAACACATGTCAAATTTCATGAAAAATGGTTCGGGGACTTCCATTATAAGAATTTTTCACCCCATTTTTAGCTCATTCTCACTATTGACTTTGTGGAGAGAGCTTCTGCCACCTAGAGCGGATCGACCTTCCAGCAGCTTCTACGACGCGCACGTCTACCCAACCAGCTCCAGACATGAGAGGTAGGCTCACCACCTTGAGCTTTTCGCGCATGTTTGTCATTCTGTCGCGAAAACTAGCGTAGAGGTCATATACAAAGCGAGCGGTAGAGACCTGCAAGTAGAAACGGCGGCCTAACGGCTAACCCGAAAGCAACAAGACTTCATTGGCAGCTTACCCTAGTCTAGGAGACCAGTCCTGGATAGCCAAAGGCAGTGGGAAACCATCGGGAAAAACCCTAATTCCCAGAAACCCGCAAGAGGCCACCAAATGGGAAATCAGCGAAACGGCGACCAAATGCTACCAAAATAATGGGTAGGAGCATCTCGACATGCTCGACAAGTCCATATGACCAGCATGACCAAAAAGTGACCCGAAGAGGCACTAAACCTCAGAAACGGCATCAGACACACAAAGCGTCAAAATGCACTTGTGGCCAAACCGCAAGTCCGTTTGCCACCAAACTTCACGAGCGGCTTTCCTAGACCATCAACAACCAAGTCCTATGGTGGTAGACCACCACAAATCATCAAATGTATGTAAACGCCACCACGGGAGCTTCTAGAGCAACAAATTGCCAAATGGAGCTCCGGTGAAGCCAAAGTCAACAAAAACCATACGGTAAGGATCCCCAAGGGATTGGGAAGCTATGGAGACCAACATCGAGGAATTTCATCGCCAAAAAGCACTCCAAAAGTCAGAAAACGGCTCGGAGTCTTTGAAGTCCACACAGGGAGTTATACTCTATCCATTTGATTTTTTAATTGAAATTAGGCTAAAAAGGGACTTAGGGGGGCAAAGGGCAAGCACTGGGAGCACTAACACTGGAAAAATCATCAGGAGACATCCTACGCGTAGGATGTCTCAAGGGCATTTTTTGGCACAAAACCCAACAATTCTTGTCATGCACATGTTCTAAATGACAGTTACAAGCCCTACACCAAGTTTTATCACATTTGGATCAGATTTGACCTCATATGCATGGAAAAATGCAAAGTTGAGCATAAAGGCACTAATGGGCCATTGACCTACCAAATCTTGTCCAAATATCATGAAACCTGCACAACACATTCACATACACATCAGCTAACTTTCTGTGTGGTAAGGGAGTAAAAATGAGGAATAAGACATCCTACGCGTAGGATGTTGTCTAATGGACCTTTTTGGCATGGAAGAAAAGTTTTGTCATTCCACATTTGATTACCTCATCAGCAAGAGCCCATATGTCAAGTTTGAAGCCATTCTAATCACTTTTGACCCCCAACACCTTCAAGAAACACTTTTTGAGCCCAAAAACACCTTACAGATCCCTACAGGCATCAAATCTTATCCAAATGCAAATCCAAGAACATGGCCATGTTCCATAGGCCAAGGACAACCCACAGAACAAGTTTCATGCAATTCTGATGAAATAGACATCCTATGCGTAGGATGTCTTAAGCTTGAATTTAGCCTTCTGTACAAGAAATGACATCATAGGAGCCAATACCATGATGCATTGAGCCCATACACCAAGTTTCAACCCATTTGGACATGAATTGCTACCCATGATAGACAATCTACCCAAACTATGACCTAAAGCCTAAATTAGCCCAAAAATCCACTTTTTGACATTCAAATTTAAATCCAAGCTTATGACCATGTTCCATGAGCCTTACACTACCTACATGTCAAGTATGAACCAATTCTGAAGAAAAAGACATCCTACGTGTAGGATGTCTATATGGATTTTTTTGGCCAGATTTGCACTGTGAGCACATGCACAGCTTCACAAGTTCCTTTTAAGCTATAATTTCAATTTTCAAGTCATTTGGATAAGTAAAACTCAGTTTAGCAGTTGATCTGGAAAAAACGCTAACTTTGGATTGCTGAGTGCAACAGGATCTATGGCAGCCTCGAAGTCACCGGCAAAGAAGAAGAGAATGACAATCAAAGATTATCTGGACGAGGTGGAACCTTTTGTCATTCCAGAGGGAACACTAAAGCCCACCAGCACCTGGATACAGGAAGTTCTGCTAGAGTCAAACGACCTAAAGATCTACCAGGGGGTGTTCAAAGACAATGACGGCAATGTAATAGAGCTACCAATGATGCCAAGAGAGCTCAATGAATTTGTCCAAAGCAAAATGGCCGGCTACTTGGAGAAAATTGACCTCCATAACTATTTCGAAGCATTACCAACAGGAGTGGACGTCAAAAGAGTATGGGAGTTTGTAACAAGCATCAAAGAGGATGGAGTGGCCAAAGTGACAGATTTGCACGGCAGACCCGATACAGAGATCATTATCACGGAGCGGGTTGTAGCCCATGCACTAGATCTTTCCAATCAGGGAGACATTGTGACAAAGAGAAGGGATGAAGTCAAGGTGTACAAAGAAAAAAAGGCTAATTACACCTTCGAAGACATCGCCAACCCAAAGGTGGCGATCATGAGCCAATTGTACAACCAGTATTTCCACATGTGCACAAAGAGGCCACAGAAGTACAGGATGCCGCCAGGTGCAATTGCCACAACGTTTACTTGGGCAATGACAAAAGGCACCCCAAAGATAATCAACTATGCGGCATACATACATGATAGCTTGGTAAAAATGGGAAACAAAAATCCAACCTACATAGTGCCAGGAGAAATGATAACCAAGGTAATTTATGCAGCACTACACGCCAAGGGAAGGTGGCCTGACCCCCCATCTCAGAATGACTGGCTAAGGGTCAAGGAAGACAAAGAAGACGAGCCACAACGAGCACCAAGGGTGGCTACAAGGTTGAAGAGACGACTAGAGCCAGTGGTAGAGGAGCAACCTGAGCAGAAGAAAGGAAAAAAGAAATCTGCTCAAGTGCCGGCCAAAGAGACAAGATCACAAAAAGCGGCTAGACTCGAGAGGTTGATGGAGAGTTTCCGAGCAGAAAGAGCTCTCAAGGGTGATTTAAACGAATTATGGAAGCCATCTCTCGAGTCTATGTCCGGATCCTCCAGAAGAGTGCAGAGGGACCGCTTTGAAGACTATATCAAGAATTTCGAGATTCTTGATGCTGCAGCGGAAAACATTCCCCATGTCCCTTTCACCGAGGAAGAAGTGGAGCAGATAAGGCAGACATTGCTAGATGAACAAGAAAACCAAGAAAGGGAAAGAAAAACGAAAGTAGATAGAGACTTTAAGGGCAAACCTGCAGCTTTACCAGATAGCCCTAAACCCAGCCCACAGCCATCACCACCACCATCACCACCTCCTAGAAGCCCTCCACCAGAAGATAGGGAGGCTGGGGACAATCAAGAAGAACACCAGGCTGAGCAGCAAGAGCAAAGGCCAGAACCTGAGCCCAAAGAAGAGACCAAGCCTGCGTCTGAACAAAAAGAGCTCGAGGAGGCATATTATGCATTTTTGGACCTGCTACCTGTAAGTTATACAAGGGAAGAAGCCGCCACAGTCGCATTCGACTTGGCGAGAACAAAGCATAAAGAACAGATGCCAGGCATTCGGCTATTCGAGCTAAAGGAAATTGCTACCAACACGGTAGACCTGCACCCGCCCTCGAATGATTGGGACATGGTGATGACAATGCTAGCTGGAATAAGAGCACAATCGGTGGCATCAGACGAAGAATTGATAACTCTAAAGGCCACCGAAGAAAAAACTAAGATGGAAAGAGATATTCTGCGGGCACAAAGCCAAGGACAAAAAGAAAGAGAAGTTGACCTCCAGGCCAGCTTGGCCACGACTCTACAAAACTGCCAAGCAAAGGAAGAAGCAAATGAGGCAACAGCAAAAAGATTGCAAGCAGCTGAAGAAGAGTGTCTGCAACTCAGCAAGTCATTGCGAGATGCCGAAAAAGAACGAGATAATCTGACACTCCAGCTAGCAGAGGAAACTAAAGAAGTAGAGGCCATGAGGAATGCAAAGGAAAAGGCAGAGATAGAATAAGAAGCAAGCCTGGATGAAGTCCTTGAGCTCAAGGACCAATTAAAAGTCAAAGATCAAACCATCCAGAGGCTGCGAGCATCACCTGCAAGAGTTAGAGCTACAAGCTCGACTCAAATCATTTCCGAGAGTCAAATATATGAGGAGCAGATGCAAGAACTCTAGAAGGAGTTGACTCTCGAGAAGAAGCAGAGGTTGATGATGGATGAAGGTTCTATCGCAATGCAAACCAGACTGGAGGACAGCCGAAAAGCCCTACAAGAAGAATTGGAGAGCATAAAGATAAAGCTCGAGGAGGCTGAAAAGGTAAATGCTGAACTCAATGACCTCCTCGTGACTATGGGCGGAGAAGCTGAAGAAGGAAAGCAGACACTCCTTAAGCAAATAGAGGAATTGAAAGGCCGGCAATAAGCAGAAGCAGAGAGCTCAGGGCCAGCTGCCAATGAGGGCATCGACCTCGACAATGTGGCAGATCCTGTGGACACACCCATGCCAGAGGAAAGCATAGCAGGCTCCTCTCAAGAGCTCCAGGATCTAACACAAGAAGAGGAGGAAAAATTGCGTAAAGCAATAGAGGCAGATCTTAGAGAAATCACAAAGGAAGCCTTGGAATGGGAATAGAGGGTTTTCAAATCTATGACAATTCAGAAAATCGACGCCAACAATCTCAGGCCTGAATGGCTTCAACCCTCTCTCCCATATCCATTGCTGAAGTATGAGGCAGCAACAATAAACAGGCGAATCAGTGAAGAGCCAACGGTCCCTCTCTACAATGCAGACACCTCAAGGCCAGAAGGAGTAAAGCTAATAGTGGATTCTTAGCCAAAGTGGAGGAAGGCTTAGCTTACCAAGTACCCGCAATACCTAATACACTTGGTAGAGGCACCAAAACACATCAGAGATAACCTCAGCTTCTGTCCTCTACCAAGGGTTAGGACGTGGAAAGCACAAGAAATCTTACAAAGAAGCCAACCCACTTGGCTGAACTACCCAAAGATGCCGGGCGTGAAGGCAGGTGAGAGAATAAGTGTACAATACATGGTGAAAACCCTAATGGGCGCCATAAAGTTGTTCACTGGCTCACCTGACCTTACATGCATTATGATGAGAAAGATCTGCAGAACCATCCTAGCAGTGTTTGAGACCTTCAAACCAGGACAAGTGATTGACAGCATATTCTTCTTCCAGGACACATATAGATGTGCTTATGATATGTCAGGTCAGCCTTCCAAGGAGGTGATACATGCGTTGTATCAAAGAATTATGTTTCTCCCATCCTATCACCTCCAGGCATTTGAAGAAGCATTCTACATGGGGTTCTTCACCATGCATACAGATATCTTCGGCCCAACAATGCTAAATCTACATGCACGGTACGAATCACTGCTAAAGATGCGGGAGACTCTAAGATGAAGCAAAGGTTCAAGGCCATGTCGGGGACGACATGAACAAGGAGCGGGGGGATGTTAGAAGCTGGACACACCCCACAACATCTAACTACTCGGCGGACTATTATTTTCTGTAATTATTCATTCGTTAAAGACAACCCGATTTTTCACCTTGTAAATATTAGAACTTACAGAAGTTTCCAGCTTGTATCCCAGTTTTGATAGTTAGATGGAGTAGATGGTTGATTTTGGAACTTTAGGGTTTGAGAAGTTGTAAGGTATATATATCACTTTTTGACCTTAATGAAAGACCTTTTGTCATTTTAAACAAGTTTTAAGTCTGTGAGTGAGCGTGTTGTGTATGTGAGAGAGAGTGTGAGCTTCGTCTTGACGCTACGTGTCCTACGGTGGTCGGAATCGAGTGCGGAGAAGTGCAGCGTGTTGCCCCCGACTAGAGCTACAAGCCAATACCAACATTGCGCGCGTACGGTCTGGCTTTGGGAGCTCCTTCTACGAGCTTCATCGGTTGTTTGGGTGAGCATATGTTATTTGATTTCGCATTGCAGCATATCCACGCGTTCACATTGAGTAGAGCTACACATTAGGCACTTCAGATCTCGGAAACAAAGACCTGCAGATTTCGGCCAGACATCCTACGTGTTTCTGCACCGGGTGTTTTGGGTCGTGATTTTGGTTCATAGACCTTAGGGAGAGCGGCCTATAGGTATTAGTAGGGTCTCCTTCAAGTTCTATGGTGTTTCGAAAGTGTTTGATGGGTGTTCGGCTCTAGCAAGCGTTGTAGGAAGAATCCTCTTTTTCACTTTTGAAGACTGTGACTTAAACAAGTGGTAGGGATTTCTATAGGAATTAGTTAGGAGTCGGTCGAGTGTAGGTTGACACCTTATGCTTGCTTCCACGCGCCTGCGGGTCGAGCTTCGTCCTTAGCTGACATTACTTGTTAGGTGAGTTCTCGCTGTGCTGACGTCCGTCGCGGCGTACCCGTCCAACAGGGCATTACAAAGAAGCCCAAAGTGCAAGCAGGAGTCAAGAGTCTACAGTCAGACAGTTTCCTAAGACTACCGCCATGGGGAATAGATTTCAGAAGAGCACATGAACTCATCAGCTCTATCAGTATAATGGAGAAGCCACCCTCACTCACAAGGATGGAGCTACGGTCAAAGTTAAAATCACTGTGGAGATAATCAACAAAGCTCTCCACCTACAGCAGGGAACACACAATCTATTGCAAAAGACCAAAGCAATAGATAATGACAAAGCATTTCAAAGAAAAGAGGACACAAATTCACCTATCAAGACTTGATCTACTCAGAGACAGAACCGTGCTGTGTTGCGTCTCATTTCACAACATTTCAAGGTACAAAAGCCACCACATAAATGAACCACTTTTGCACATGGTAGTGGTAATGGAAATGGGTTAGCAGGAAGAAAAGTAATCAACTGTGATTTTGGCAATTACCTACTTGACAACATAGTGGAAGAAAATGTCAAGGGTAGCCAAAGGAGTAAGACTTACATGAATATTGGACCAACACTGACTCGAATCGCTTACCAAGCGTTAGGAATGATTGATGATCTACCACCTGCAGAATCACAACTAGATTTGATCCACAAATCTAAAAGATCAGTAAAGTCAGTGGTAGGATCATCAACGAGGCCAAAACCGGAGATCAAACAAACAAGGTAGAGCTCAATGAGAAATGACACTGATAGCGAGAAGATGGAATCAGATGCACCAAACAGTGAAGAAGCTAGGTCAAAAGAAAGAGAAACTCCTTCAAAATACCAATCTTCAGATGAGGAACATGGAAGTGAATTTTCACTTAGACACACAAGACTAAAGAAGAGGACAACTCGGGCGGCGGAGGCAATCCCAATCACTCAAGCCCGAAGGACAATGGAAGAAGCATAGGTGCAAAGAGAAAAACTCCGCCAATAGAAACAAGAGGAAAAGAGAAGTCAGGGAACGAAAGCGGATGATGAAAGCGAAGAAGAAGAGGATGTGCCTCTACAGCACAAAAAATCAAAAGCTTTGGAAAGGATCAAACAATGCAAAGGCAGTACAAACAGTCCCCATGGAAGCTGAACAAATAGAAGGACGGGAACAATTCACCTTTGAAACTCACCAAATGGATATGCCACGTACAATCATAGGAATGGCAACGTAGGAATTTGAAGATCTAGCCACGACGTCCATCTAGGATACTGCAAAAGAAGAAATTCAGTGGTGGATCTCAGAAGTAAAATACCCTTCACACAAGGAGTATCTGCAAAGTGAGCTCAAGATGTTGGAGTCAGCGGCCCTTCTCATGATCACTCCCGACAAAGTGGTAAAAAACCTCGGGCATGAGATGATCGCACTATCACTGATGAGACAGGAGGCTCTATTATGGAAACAAAAAATGCTACCTGCCCTTGAGCCAAATCAAAGAGGAGGTTATAGGATGTTCCTGTCTCACTGCCATACAATCAACCACTCTGGCAAAATAAATGGATTGAGCAGCACCCAGCTGATGAAATGTATTATAGAAATGCTCCACAACATCTCAGGATCCACCCAACTTATTGTCCCATCAACAGAAAACGATCCTAGGAAAGCTTTTATTCATGGCAAAGCAAAAGACCATCAATCCTGAACTACCCAGTTATAACAAAGCCAAGCAATAACATTCTTCCATCAGTACAATATATGGTTCAGACGCTCAAAGGAGTCATCAACATGATGAAGGAAATACCAGATCTTGCATGCTAGATGCTAGTGAAGATTGCAAAGATGTTAATCACCTGCATTACGGCATTCAATGATATAGAAGCAGCGAAGCATCCGTGGCAAGTTTTTGTCGAAGGCACCAAAGGGCTGTGTTGGAATATGGTAACAAAAATTCCCAGCAAAAACATCATCATGGGATTGTTTTCTAGGGTCATGTTCTTGCCCTCCCACTACATGCAAACTTTTGAGGAGGCATTCATGACAGGATTTTTTTAAGTCAACTCCTCCATATTTAATCCCCTGATGAAAGATCTACCAGCTCAACATATAGCATATCAAAGCACTCTCAGCAATAACCCTTTCAGAGAGCTGGCGACAAAGATGGAGATCAAGGCAAGGGCACAAAAATTCAGGCGACTCACTGGGACACTGGAAAAAAGGCGGAGCAATTACTAAGGTGACAGTCAAAGGAAAATTGCACAAGGAAGTGCAATGAATAGGAAGGGGGGAATGTTTGGTGGACACAATGGAATGTCACTTAAAAGGTGGATATATACCAAACTTTGTTGTACTCAATCATTTTTTCAAAACAAGCGATGTAATTCTGCTAATAAGGATTATCAAATTGTAATATAATCTATCATTCCCTCTTAGCCTCTCTAAGCCAACAAACCATGTAAGTGGCCATATGGCCATGGGAAAGAGTCCCTAGCTGTAACATTTAATGGTCTAGTAACTTGTGTGTAGGGGAAAATAACATAGACATAGTGAGCATTTCATTAAGGATAGATTCCTAATGAGCATAGCAAGAGTGCTTGGTTGGAGAGAGCAACAAAAGCATAACACCTAGTTAGATAGGCATGAACAATACTTCAAAAAGAGAGAGAAATTAAGCTATTGACAACAGTTGAGGACCGGATTTACATGGAGTTGGTCTCCCCTCCAAAAGGCTTTGTATTATAGGTTTCCCCCATCAAGGGAGACATTTTACAATACAATACTTTGTGTTTCTTCAATAATTTGCTGGTGCAGTGAAGATGGAAGCTTCAAGCACCAAGCTCACACTTGAAAAAGCACAACATCAATTCCCTCACGGTGTCAAACCCAAGACCTCACACACCTTCAAAGATGGTGAGAGCTATGGGGTATGAGAGTAGATCTAGAGGAAGGAGTATTCTTACGAGAAAGAAGTATTTCTCCTTACATAATCACTCTTAATAGCTTAGCTTAGCTTAGTAATTAGCATGGTAGAGGAGATGAGCATGCATTGAAGCTTGGCTCTTGGTTGGATTTGCATCACAAAGCCAGCAGTTGTTGGTGTGACCTCCCTTCTTAAAAGCTTGGAGAAGGAGAGAGAGTTCTTTGCTCCACACATGAGTTGTGTGAGTGTGTGTGTGTGTGTGATAATGCTTTGCAAAATTCAGTCCCCCTCTCTCTCTTGGTCAGCCCCTCTTGCTATTTCCTCTTGCTCGCCCCTCATTGGCTCATGCTAAGCTTAGCCAATAGGAAATAAGAGGTCAAATGGAGAGCCTTGTGACAAGTGTCCCTCTTTCCCCTTTACTGAGAGCTTAGCTAATTCAAATATCACATTTAAATCCCCATTGAACCTTTTACCCTTGTGGCCAATAGGAATTAAGCAAGCCATTGGGCTGTTTAATTCCCATTGGACCCCTTAGCAGTTTGTTCAATAATCTTCTAGGAGACTTAATTTTCATTGGTTCTTTTATCAAGTGTTTTCAAATGAATTAAACTAGATTTTCTCTAGCCTAATTATCATTGGTCCACCTCTATGGCCATCCAATAGGATTTGAATGCACTTTGGGGGCAACTGGGCTAGGAACCTGACATGTTTCGACTATGCCTTTTGTGTAAAGGGAAGCCTTGAGTGTGTGTGTGTGTGTGTGTGTGTGTGTGTGTGTGTGTGTGTGTGTGTGTGTGTGTGTGTGTGTGTGTGTGTGTGTTCTCTCACCTCTTCTCTTTATTCCCCTACCTTTAGGGCTTGCCCCCTCCCATCTAGGGATATGTGAAGACTTTATGGTCTTCACAAAAGCATCCAATTCTGTTAAGCTTGACCATTTGGACTTTCCCTTTGAATTTTGGAGCCTTAGCATTTTGGAAGTCTTAATGGGCTAAACCCTAAGGTCTTTGAAGCACTATTCATACACATTGCTCTTTTGCAGATGGACCCTCTTTGGATCCCTATTCTCCCTCCTTTGGATCCCTACTATGACCAATCTGCTAGCTTTACCAATATTCTAGCTTTTCCTTCCCTGGTACTTCCCCATATTAAATGATCATTTTAACATGAGAAAATCATTTAGGAGAATTATATTAGTTGTCCTTGACTATGAGGTAGAGATGATGAAGCCTAGTCATTAGCCCTTTTTCTAGCGGGTAGACGATCCCTATTTTACCCTACGACACCGTTCCAAAATGGAGGACTAATCCATTTGGTGCTTGAGAGCCTAAGCTACCGCAAGCATGTCTGCACATTAGTCCTATCAATCTTCCATAGTAGAGTGACAAGTTCTACTTGGTGTTTGGGAGACATAGTCTCCACAAACTTGATCCTAAGTATGCATACTTCTTAACATTTGTGCACAATAAAGAAAAAGAGAGTTTTATAAGACAAAAACTTTCTTCATTTAAACATTTTTACATTTGCTTACTCTAGGGAAGCATTGTAAGCATTGACAAGGTTTAGGTTATCCTTTAATTGTATGCCTTGCATCCATCTAGCATCTTTGAAAGGATAGTTCTTAAGCTTAATAAGATACCGTCGGATAATCTTACCGCCTCTCAATACCTTGTCTTCATGTCGGAGAATGGACTCGGGTTGCACCTGTTCTTGGTCCTCGATCTCCAGTGGGACTTCAATAGTTGGTTCTTGAGGTGGCTCTCCTTTGTAAGGCTTTAGTAGGCTCACATGGGAAGCATTGTGTATGAGCCAATGATTGGGAAACTTCAATCGATAGGCCATCTCATTGATTGGTCTAAGAATTTCGAAGGGACCATAGTACCTTTTTGCTAACTTAGCATAGTACTTTTGGTGTCCCGTAGGATTCTTGCCCGTTGTGTGCCTTAATTGAGCCTTGGGAAATTTAAGCAAGACCCAATCATTTTGTTTAAAGGCTTGAGCTCTTATGTCCTTATTAGCAGCAGCTTTTTGCCTTTTCTGTGAGATAGAGATAGCATCCTTAATCTTTTGGAAAGATTTTTGTAGGCCTCGGCTATCCTCCTCTGTAGCGAAGATCTTCCCGTGTACCTTGAGTAGCAGGGGATTTTTGGATCTTCCCTCAATTACCTCAAAAGGTGCTTTTCTGATGGAGGTATGTACAGTATTATTGTAGGCATACTCCACCAACGGTAAGTACTTCTTCCATTGGGACTTTTGATCTACTTCTGTGACATAAGCTTTTAGTAGATCAAGAATGGTTAAGTTAGCTATTCCACTTTGGCCATCCATTTGGGAATGATAAGTCAAAGAGAAGTTTAGCCTTGTACCTAAATTCTCAAAGAGACCCTTCCAAAAATTACTGGTCATTCTAGGATCTCTATCCGACTATCTCTTTTAGGGTAGACTGAATCCTTATATGCCTCGCATAAGGAGGAGCATGAGATTCATACATTACTTTCTTACGTAGTGAGTTAGTAATGCATAGTCTATTTCCATAGAGAAGATAGCCATCTTGTAGGTTAAATGGTTCTTATTTCTTTCCTAGTGCAAGGACTGAAATCACATCTCTAAAATCGGAATCAATAGCGCACTCATCTATCATGGAAGATAGATCATTGTGAGTTGCTATGGAAACCGCATTCACTCTCGGTCGTCTTGAGAGTGCATCGGCTACTTGATTATGCTTGCCAGCATTGTGTTCAATATGAAAATGTAATTGCCAAAGGAAATTTTCCACCTCACATGTTTGTCAGAGAGCTTGGTCTGCGTCATGAAGTACTTAAGGCTTTGGTGATCCGTCTCTTCATAATGAAAGGAGTCCCCAATAAATAGTGCTTCCATGAGTCTAGAGCATGTAGAACTGCTAAGAGTTCCTTCTCATATATGCCTAGAGCTTGCTCAACATGGTCGAGCCTTCAACTTTCGTAGGCTATGGCGTGCCCTTCTTGGAGCAAAATAGCTCCAAGGCAATCACCACAGGCGTCGCATTGGACCTCAAATGGCTTTGAAGAGAGATCTGGAAGTGTAAGCACAGGTTGAGATATAAGGTTTTCAAAAGCATTGTTCTCCTTGGTGGACCATATATGCCTAACGTTTTTCTTTGTTAGGTCATCGAATAGTCCCGCAATTTGTGAGAACTTTTCTATGAAGCATCTATAGTATGCATACATACCTATAAAGCTTCTTAGTTCATGTAGATTTCTTGGATTAGGCCATCTTTTATTGCCTCTATCTTTGATGGATCCATTTGGATGCCATCTTGAGAGATAATGTGATAAATACTCAATCTCTTGTAAGAAAATCTCACTTTTCTTTCGATTTATATATAGTTTATTCTCTCGTAAAACTTGAAATATTACCTGGAGCTGTTGCTTGTGTTCGTCTAGTGAGTTAGAGTGAATGATTATATCATCAAAGAACACTCCAGTAAAGGTTCGATGAGGCTTGAATGGCTTCTCCATCAAGTGGTTAAATGTGGCTGGTGCACTGGTCAAGCCAAAAGGCATGACAATGTACTCGTAAAGACCAAACGTAGTGCAAAATGCGGCTTTAAAATGTCTTGATCAACTATCCTTATTTGATGGTAGCCACTTTTTAGGTCAATCCTACTGAAGTAGGTCGACCCTTGTAGCTTATCAAATAGGTCTTCTACCCATGGAATGGGAAACCTATTTTTGACAGTGATCCTATTTAGTGCTCTATAGTCGACACATATATGATATGTGCCGTCTTTATTTTGCACTAATAACACTAGTGAACAAAATGGAGATGAGATAGGCCTAACCATGCCCTTCTCAACTAACTCATGCACTTACCGCATAATCTCCTCTTGTTGAGCTTGAGAAATTCTATAAGGAGGTTTATTAGGCGGTGAACTTCCTGGAAGAAGTTCAATTGCATGGTCATCATTACCTCATTTAGGAGGTAGTTCTTAAGGGATATCGTCAATAAAAACATTTTGAAACCCCTTGAGGAAATTGGATAACTCTAATTCCTTTTGATTGTTTATATTTTCTTTTGTTAAAGCATTAGGTTCATTCTGAGAATCTTTAACAAAAATCATGTACACGGAAATAGAGCTCCTTATTGACTTATTAAAGCTTTCTTATGTATGATGGGTATGGTGTTACCCAATTCCTTAGCATCTATGTACATATCTTTTCTCTGAACCTAAAGTAGATTTGCCTTTCATGGAATTTAACATTGGTAGCCATGCAATCAAACCATGGTGCCCCTAGGATTACATCGTCATGCTTGAGAGGAGAGATAAAGAAGTCCTCCTTGTCCACATAGCTTTGGACACAGAGCCTCAATTTCCCAATTAAGGGAGTGACTGAGGCTTCTTGCCCCTTGAAAGCACCATCAATAGGTAGGACATCTCCCATTTCAGGCTTGGATGCCTAGCTTGGTGACCAACCCTGTGGATATGAAATTGTGAGTAGAACCAAGGTCAAAGAGAATAAAAGCATCATGTTTTGTTACCTTTCCCCAAGCTTGGCATAGAGGAGATCCTTTGTGGTGAGCATCCTCTTCTTGGATTTCGACCAAGGTAGCTCTAGGAGGCTCATTTCATTTATTCTTGTGGGGACAAGCATGATAAGCATGCCCTTGCGCCCTGCACTTGAAACAATGGTTATCTTTACGATAACGCTCTATCTCTTCCGGAGAGAATTTATTTTTTCCTTTATAAACTCCCTTCTCCTTAGCTTTGTTGTTGTTGGCGTTGCCTTAAGGAGATTTCTGGACATTGTCCTCCCCCTTAGGCTCGTTTTCGTCCTTGTTTTTTGTGGGCTTAAGATTTCTCTTATCCCCTTGTTGGAAATTGATTTGTGAAGCCACCATGGTATGGTGTATGACCGCAGATATGGTGTGTGGCCTTTGGGAGTTAATATACTCCACCATATCCTCAATTAAACCCGCACAAAATTGTTGTTTTTGCTCTCCAAAATCCATCTTTTTGAAGACAGTGGCTTTGAGATGTAAGTCCCAAAACTTGTCTACATATTTGTGAATAGATTCGTAGGAAGAGAGCTTCAAGCTTCGTCATTCAGTGAGTACTTTGTCTTTGGCCTCAGTAGCCAAAAATTGCTTCATGATGGAAGCTCTTAAAGCTTTCCATATTCGTGGAGCTTCATCGTTTGCATGTAGGCTAGACCACCATTGCTTGGCGGACTTTTGAAAATGCATAGCTACATGATGTAGCTTAGAGGACTCCGTGAAGCCCTCATTTCCAAACACCGCATCGAATTGTTGGATGAAGGCAAAGACTTTGTCCGTAGCACCAAAGGTGCTATCGTAGGTAAGGAAAGAGATTTTCTTTCCTCCCTCTTTGAACTTTTTGAGCTCGGACAACCTCTTCCATGAGGCATAGGATTTCCTATGGCCTCTTCTTTTAGGTGGTTCAAGAGCTGCACCATCACTTTCCTCAGAAGAGGAAGACTATGAGGAGGATGGAGAAGAGGGTGACCTCTTTTCACCTTTTTCTTCCCTTGTTCCTCCTTGTCTACACCATCACTTTCTTCAGAAGAGGAAGAGCATGAAGAAGATGGAGAAGAGGGTGACCTCTTTCTCGCCTTTTTCTTCTCTTGTTTTCTTTCATCCCTCTTTGAATTATGGTGTAGAGAAGTATTCGATGGTCTTCTCCATTTAGGGGGTGTTGGAGAGCATTTTTCCCGCCGTCTTCGTGGACCCATCTCCACCGAGGTGGCAGGAGACTCACTTCTTTCTTGTTCTTTCAACGGGGGCTCTACCATTGAAGCTTGAGTTCTCCTTTGGGAAGGAAATGCATCGTTAAGTAGTAGATTTTTGAGCCCTTTGTACGGATCCTCTTCTTCTTTCCTTATCAGAGAGAGGCCTCTTTTGGAAGTCTCACAAGGAGGCTTCCTAGGTACTCTCTCTTCTTGTTGGGGAGTTTGGAGAATCCCATGAGTACGTAGTTGCCATTGCACTTCAACTTGGAGGGATGGATTACCCATGGCTTGTTGAAGCCTAGTAACAAGGTAATTCACAAGCATAGGGACATCATTAGTAGCCTGTTCATTAGCAAAATCAAAGCTATCAACATTAATTTCACTCTCTTTACTATTGTCAACCATTCTAACAAATTTTTGGTGTAAAATTTTTAAGTGTACTTTGGTACTTCAAACCCTAGTTGCTACTCCTCTTAACCCTTTAGAAAAGCACTCAAGTTCCTATACCCGTGGCTTGAATATCATTAATTGCAATAGAAGAGATGGTCTTTCACCACCATAACAACACCGGCTCCTGTCAAGCTTCTAATAGCTCAATAGTGGTTAAGCCATAGGCAAGCCCCGTAGGACTCCACTATTAAGACCATAGCTCTCGACGGTGATGCCCCATTCTTTGCACGAAGCAGGCAAACTACAAGGCTGAAAAATCCCTATTCTACTTACTCAATTGCAATTAATAATACCAACCATTTATAGTCAGCTTGAGGACCTCTCTTCTTGAGCAAGAAAAGAGAAACCAATAGCTCTGATACCAATGTAACATTTAATGGTCTAGTAACTTGTGTATAGTGGAAACATTTTACAATACAATACTTTGTGTTCCTGTAGTAACTTGCTGGTGCAGTGAAGATGGAATATTTAAGCATCAAGCTCACACTTGAAAAAGCACAACATCAATTCCTGTAGTAACTTGCTGGTGCAGTGAAGATGGAATATTTAAGCATCAAGCTCACACTTGAAAAAGCACAACATCAATTCCGTCACGGTCTCAGGCCCAAGACCTCACACACCTTCGAAGATGGTGAGAGCTAGCGGGGTATGAGAGTAGATATAGAGGAAGAAGAAGTATTCTTACAAGAAAGAAGTATTTCTCCTCACATAATCACTCATAATAGCTTAGCTTAGCTTAGTGATTATCATGCCAGAGGAGATGAGCATGCATTGAAGCTTGAATCTTGGTTGGATTTGCATCACAAATCCAAGAGTTGTTGGTTTAGGCCTCCCTTCTCAAAAGCTTGGAGAAGATGATGAGCTTTCCATTAAAGCTTGGAGAAGCAGAGAGAGTTCTTTGCTCCACACATGAGTTGTGTAAGTGTGTGTGTGATAATCCTTTGCAAAATTCAGCCCCCTGTCTCTCTTGGTCGGCCCCTCTTGCTATTTCCTTTTGTTGGCCCCTCATTGACTCATTCCAAGCTTAGCCAATAGGAAATAAGAGGTCAAATGGAAAAAGCCTTGTGACAAGTGTCCCTCTTTCCCCTTTAGTGAGAGCTTAGCTAATTCAAATATTACATTTAAATCCCCATTGGACCTTTTACCCTTCTAGCCAATAGGAATTAAGCAAGCCATTGGGTTGTTTAATTCCCATTGGACCCCTTGGCAGTTTGTCCAATAATCTTCTAGGAGACTTAATTTTCATTGGTTCTTTTATCAAGTGACTTTACCTTTGAATTTTGGAACCTTAGCGTTTTGGAGGTCTTAATGGACTAAACCCTAAGGTCTTTGAAGCACCATTCATGCACATTGCTCTTCTGCAGGTGGCCCCCCTTTGGATCCCTAATGTGACCAGTCTGCTAGCTTTACCAATATTTTAGCTTTTTCTCCCCTCATACTTCCCCATATTAAATGATCAATTTAACATGAGAAAATCATTTAGGAGAATTAGATATTAGTTATTATGACACTAGCTCTTAATTCAAAACCCTTAGTTTTGTAAAATACATGATCATTATCTTTTTCAAGTAATTGGACGTCGACTGAGAGCTCCTTTGCTGCTACTAACTGTAATCAATCTTTCTCCTTGTCTGGTACTCAGAATTCGATTCCGCATAGCACATTGTGTTCCTTGTCTCTTGCTCTTTAATCTAAGTGTAATCATTCTCAATTATGTTGTGGTGTGTGACATCTTGTTTGTGAGCTAAATGCATTGATTTGAGCTCTTAAATGGTTGTTTTTTTATGTTTTGACCTTGGAAGAGTGTTTTTATGCTTACCTTTTTGTGTAGTTATGTGTCAATTTTCTCTACATTTTTTGGGATGGATTGTGATTTATGTACCTTCCTAGATGTCTGCAAAACTTGGTAGGAATATGCCCTTAGGTGTTATAATACCTCTCCTTAAGTTTCGTTGCATTCCAAATTCGTTTAGATGCCGAAAAGGCGTGATGACCTAGAGCGGTGAGATCGAACATAGACTAATTTTCTAACTAGGAAGTGGTTCATTTGCTTTTGTAGAAGTAAGAACAGTCCTTTAGGTTCATTTTGGTGAGATTGACGATCTCATTAAGTCTCTGTGCCTCATCCCAATTCACTTCCTTGCATATTGACATTGTGTTAGTAACAAAAATCTATGTTGCAGATGTCAGTTGCTCGCGGCGACCCGCTTACAGCTTGAGGAAAAGAGGGTAGATGTTTCTGTGTGTAATTATTTGTGCGAGGAGTAGGAGTATGCTTGTTGAAATTATTACAATTACAGTTGTGGTTGTCCCATTGAGTGTGTTGTTGAAAATCTGGGCGATTGTTTTGTTGTGGGTGCACGTGTTATACCTCTTACACAATGGAATTTATGTCTTTGTTGGCATTGTGTGTGAAAGATATAGCTTCATACAGTGTAGCGGGTTTGAGAGATTTCATTTTTCAGTGGATGCCATTGGGTAAACTATCTTCATACTTACGCTAGAGGGAATCAGTTGGGACTTCTTCTACCATGCAAAGGAGTAGAAGACGCTCCCAAGAATGGTTAGTGTAGTAGAAGATATTATCTTCTTGCATCCAAGAAAAATTGGCCTAGGCATGGCAAGCATAAAGACTAAATTGAGGAGGCAAAAAGGAATCTTTTATTACTATTGAAAACTTTCCTAGGTTGACAGTCATTTTGCCGTTTTGCAAAGCACGCTCCACCAGATTGAAGCTTGGCCAAATAGATGATTAATGGCACATTTATTTTTGTCTTTTTCAATGAAATATTTTCCAACAAAGTAATCATCAAACTGAGTTAACCAAGATAGCACAATTTTATTGATTGTTAGGCCATCGAACTTGAAAAATGTAAAAGATTTTTTACATATCTTTCCATCTTTGTGGGAGTGTTGAGTGTCGAATGTGGCCTTCAAAAGTTAAATCATTCGCACATCTTCAAGCTCTTCATCACGAGCTCTTTTGTGGTTGCTTTTGGCTAAGTGCTGGTTTGCTTCATCTAATTCTTGATGGAGTAAATATACATGTTGCTCAAGAATCGATGCCAGGAGGGGTGAAATCTTTGACCCATTCAAAAGATATATTGGCATTGGACTCCATTAGGGGGATGTTGATAATTACATTGGTCTGCTGCAAATCACCGTCTGAAATAGAGGGTTTTTGGTAAATAAACTTGATGATTCACTTAGCATGCCTTTAGATAGAGCAAAACAACTGTCTTCTTTGTGTGTGGTCTTCTTTGTAATCTGAGAGTGCCTCATCCTTATGTATGCAAGTCAAGAGCTCTTGTCTTGATGTTTTACATAGGTAGGCATCAAAATGCTAGGAAAATACTCATGAATAAAAAGGCACCCTATAGACGGCAATTGAATCTTGATCCAAAGTTTTTGTTACTACCTTTCTTAGGTGTCTGCATGACCAAGAAGCTCCTTCAATGGGTGAAGGTTGCTAGGCATAGATGAGAAGTTAGGAGCACTAAAGAAACTCTACAATTGCATCTCAAAAAAAGTTCCTATGAGCTTTCTATGCATAACGTTATCACTTACAATGCACTAATCGCTGGATATGCTCAACAAATGAGGACCAGTACAAAAAGCAAGCTCATAAGCCCACAACTAGGCACTGTGGAGCGCTCTATGGTAATGGATGGAATATGCTATGTTCTTGATGTAGAAGCATTATAATCTCGTTGGATGTTGTTGGTGCAAAGGTCGGCAATTGATTGCCAGATGGTATAGCAGAGCTCTCATGTGTTGGCACGAGAGATAGTGCAAGATCATTTAAGAGCGTTGTTGGTGCAAAGGTCGATAATCAATTACCAATTGCATATGGTTTTGGGCATCGTGGAGCTCTAATGTGTTGGCAAGAGATAGTGCAAGATTGTTTAAGAGAGCGGCTTTGGCTAATTACAAGCAAAAGATGTCACTCTCAAAGGCTCAAGGAGAATGTGTGCGATAATAGTGAGAGAGAGTGTGTGTGTGTGTGTGTGTGAGAGAGAGAGAGAGAGAGAGAGAGTGCAATCCCCTCAGTATCCATAGTAGGGATGTGTATATGATGTACTTTGTAATAATCTAACAAAAAAGAAGGTCTTGAGTGTTAGAGGGCCAGTTATTAAAAATTCAATAAAAAATAGGATTTCATATGGCGCCCAGAAAACATGGGGTATGCAAGAGTGCCTGTTGCGAGATTTTTTGTGGTGATAGTTAAAGGTTACTAACAAGTGGTTAGGAAAAAAAACCTAAGTAGATAGCAATGAAAAAAAAAAGATTAATGGAGACAAAAGGGCGTCGCTATTGAAAAAGTGGGCGCCAATTATTTGAGGCCGAAGGAAAGGGTATGAGAGAGATTGAAAGGAACTACAACATACAGCATTGGTCGCATGTAGCTGTGGAACACATTGTGTGTGTGTGCACTGAGGATCGAGAGTTGAGGCCAAAAAGTAGGTGAGCCACCATGCAAAAAGTTTGTGTGGTGAGGGTGGGAACAATTTTATCTTTGGTTCTTGGTGAGCCAGGCAATGGTTGGATGCCCATGATGGCCAGTAGAGGTTGTGCCCCTTTTGTTTATCTTTTTCTTACTATGGGTGGATGTTTCCGATGCCGCTCTTTGCACACCCCCACCAACTCATTTCTCTAAAGTTGGCAGCACAGTGGCGTTCGCCAATTTTTCTGAGAATGTTGCCATGCTCTACAATGTTTTGTCAAGTGGATAGCTTTGAGTCCAGCACATCCCCAAAGGTTCAGCTTTTGGAGATCCTCACGACGTTTGTAGGGTCTTCCATGCATGCATGCCCTTGTTCAATACATGCCTTATGTAGCTGATATTCTTGGTGAGAGAAGAAAAAACTTTGGGTTGGTTTCCCACATAAAAGGAATTCTCATGCGAAGTTTATCTTCCCCTTAGTTGAACCACAAAGGACTGCTTGGTGTAGGCTTATGATGTAAAGAAAGGAAAAAAAAGCTATGTCTCTGCTTCCTTCATGCTTGCTAATCTAGACTAAATTTCATGATCTCATCTCATTCTTAATTGATTCAAGTCACCGTGTATTACACAAATTGGCAAAACGAAAGCATTAAAGAAAATAACTTAGCTCAAGTCATCGTAATCCCTTTCCTCCATATAATACCCAGTGGATCTTTGTAGATTTTTTGATTTCCAAGAGCATGGCCCAAGCTTTGATACCACCACTGCAAGCAGGAGCCATGGCCGCCTTCATGATAATTAATAATTAACTCAATGAATTAATAGCAAATGTTAAGTGTACTTAACTCTAAGCTCGATGAGATGTGAATACGACAACATAAGGACACACACACACACACACACAAAAAGAGAGAGAGAGAGAGAGAGAGAGAGAGAGAGAGAGAGAGAGAGAGAGAGAGAGAGAATCAACACGATCATTGGGTGCAATCTCCCCCTGTGTAAGAGTGAGCAGTTTCCTATTGCATGTATTTTATTTATAGGTAGAGGCAATGCTAAAAAATGATTACATCAGTTCACACTTGAGCATAAAGTTAATCACTGCTCATAAAGAGCTCACTCTAATAATGAATTATTTACATCTCAACTTATTTAATAAACCATAAAACAATAGGGGTTGGCATGAAGTCCAACAATGGAAACTTTGTTCCATTAAGCGTTATCGCATTATTGTCATGCACGTACTAGTCATCGCTGATCTGCTAACACAACACCCAACCAGTGATGCTCATAATTTAATATTGTAATGCTCATAAATATACCAAATAATCCATAAAAGATTTAGGATTCTAGAAAGTTAGTTTTTGGATATTGTTTCTCACTTTGTTGTGGAGTGTTTACTTAAATTAGCAAGAAGCAGCCAACCATTGCTCTTTCTTCAACAGAAGCAATGTATAAAGTTTCTTGTTTCACATCTTGTGAAGCAGATTGGGTCAGGAGAGTTCTCATGGACTTAGGTTTTCCTATTGATTCAACAAAAACACTTCAATGTGACAACCACAGTTGCATGGAAATTGCCAAGAACCCTGCCTTCCATGCACACACAAAGCATATTGAGGTTCAATATCATTATGTTTAAGAACTTATTGAGGATGAGATTGTGGAGCTAGAGTATTGTCCCACTGAAGATAATTGTGTAGATATCTTCACCAAATCTCTTGGGAAAGATCGGCTACTTCTACACCTTCATCAACTAGGAGTTGTCGCATGACCAACAGAAAGCATAATAGGTGTTCATTGAGGGGGAGTGTTAGTATACCTGCAATGCCCACCTATCAAGTTTTCCCATCACAGTTATGTTGCACAGTTTGTAAAGTCCCCATATGAGAAGAAGCCAATAGTGCACATATATTTGGTGGATTCCAGCTTACACGTTGATGAGGTCTTTATTTGTGATCATGGATGGTACAAAGTAAATTATCTAACAATCTTGCATGAGAGGTTAACCACTCAAACCAAATTGCTAGAATATTCCTTTTTATCAAAATATCTTGGCCAAATGACAAGTGAGCAAAAAATGATCGGTTGGTGGCCGATGGTCTATGGCTAGTGGCTGGTGGGCGGTTGGCCTTTGGTCGTTGGTCAATGTGCGGCATTCGACGACCGATAGATGACTTCTAGGTGGACTTGGCTACACATGGACGCATGGATGATTGTCTCTCATGAGAGAGGGCATCCCATAGAGGCTCCTTACATATATATAAGGAGGACATCTCCATGAACCATTGCACATCCCACATTGTAGGGAATCCATATTGAAGGATAATCAGTCCCTTGTATTCTTGCCTACTTGCTCTAGTTGTCTATATTGCCATCTAACATCTACCTTGAAAGCACATGGGTGGATGATGCCATCACCTTGTAATAGTGCTAATCTAAACTTGACTTTCCATTGATCTACTTTGTACTCTCTCTACTTTCCTTGCTACAATATCCTATTTTGTTCCACATTTCTTTTATGTTACTTAACAAAGAAAAACTTGTGGAGCATGATAAAGCCTATGGGAAAAGGAGAGACACCATAAACTAGAGTAATGCACTACACAATATCAAAGTAAAGATAAATAGGCACTTGGAATCATTCTCACATCACTTAATGGTAATTTCATTCGTTATCTAGATGAAGCAACCACTACACTTAATGCTTGATAGATCTGAGAGAGACTTTTTGGCACAATAATAAGAACTCTACAATTTCATAAAAATGAAACTCTAGGGCATACTTGTGACTCAAGGGGAGGAGCTTGCAAGCCTCAAAAATAGATTGAAGTATTGGTATACAATTTATTTGCATTTAAGAATTGCTATGCTTCTTAAATCTTTGCGTGAAGAATACAACTAGATTGTAATTGTACTTAAAGAGAAGGGAACATATTTCAAGCTTTGAAGATTTGGTCACTTATTTTCAGGTTGAAGAGAAAGAACTTTCAAACAAAACCAAGGAGTTGTTGGAGCTTATGCTATCATCAATTCATGAAGGAAGTGCACTCACTATGGGAGGACCAATCCCCTATCAAAGGATTGTTTCAAGATCAAGGAGTGCACTTATTGTGAAAGAATAGGGTACCCACTTTTAAGGTGCTACTATGAACACAAAGCCAATGCAGATAGAACCCTTCAAGTGCTAGTACAAAGACAAAGCCAATGAATATAGAAGCAAGGAGTGGATCAAAGGCAACAAGATGAAAGAAAAAGGTAAAGAAGGAATAAATGTTGTTGAAAAAGAAATGTTGGGAGTCTCCACTTTGATTATGATGATGATAGTTATGAAATACTTTAATTGTTCTATAGTAGGTTGAACTAGTGACCCTATAGTGATGTGCCTATTGAACCACGGTGATGAGACCACTTGAGATCCACCATGAGTAAATAAGTGAATCTTTAGATGTACTAAAATAGAATCCTAGGTGCACCATACTCTAAGGCTTAAGGAGATAATTTTTGTAAGCTATTTTCTTATGAGCACACTCTGTTAAGTACATGATGTACTAAAATAGAATCCTAGATTCACCATAATCTAAGGCTTAAGGAGAGGATTTTTGTAAGGCATTTTTCTTATGGGCACACTCTACTAGGTACATGATGTATGAATGGCACGCCCAATGATCAACATCTATAAAAGGTGAGCCCACTTTGTGGTGCTCACTTAGTCCTTTCTACAAAAAATTGCTTATTTTTGTTGTTATGTTGCTCTGTTTACTATCAGAGTGCTACTCTACTTGATCATTGTACTCACCATGAGGAAGCCAATAAAGAAGGCTAAAGAAGATGCCGCTTCATCTCATGTAGATGAGAATTCCACAAAGCTTCATCATATGTTTGGTTTTGCCTTGGTTTTTCATAGCCATGGCTCTTTGTGGAAGGCAATACACTCTATTTGGTAGTTGCCTTGATGGCAGGGAGAGTTTACCCTAAAGTTGACCATGTGTGTTGGGATTATCATCCACTTTTGCATTGTTGAAATAATCTACTGCTTTTAATTATGTTGATACTCTGGGCATAGCCTAGTTGATACCTATGGTTGGATAATATCGAAATTGGGGTGTTCTGATGTCTGCCAGTGAGATCTTTTGTTATCTCATATATAGTTTCTCTTTTAAAGAAGGAGGTGGGTGAGTTTGGGGGGGGGGGGGGGGGGGGGGGGGGGGGGGGGGTTTGTTCCCTCATAAGTCCCCCCCATGCACTATTGTTTTGTTTCTTTTGTATGATATGATTGAAAAGAGTGGAGCCCTAGCTGGATATGCCAGCTATAGTTTGTCATCTATAGTTGAGATTATCCCTCTTTGACAAGAACTTTGTTTTGCTATTGACCACTATCTGCTTCTATTGATCATGATTGATTGATGAAAAATCCAAAGCACATAACTGCACATGGTATCTAGGATTTTTCTAGGTGCACCCCCTAAATGTGTTGTAGGGAATGGTTTCCCTTAAAGGGTACTAGCTTGAGTTATTGGAAACTCTAATGTGTGGCCTAAGCATCAAAGAGGACCAATGCCCTAAATGGATTCATCATAGGCTCTAGGATCTAGGCTTTCCCATCCATGGGTAGGGAGAGGAGAACTTAATAGTATGTACAATAAAAAAATCCTTTTGTATTGAAAAAGGAACCATTGAGATGTATATAAAAAGCCTTCAAGGCTCGTGAAAGGATTCTAATTTACCTCCCAATTAACCAATGGTGCATGCTTTAAGTGACCCAACCCATAAATAGGTTTATTGCTAACCCATAAATCAATATGTTTTACAAATACATATACATAATATACGCAAAGAGATATACACATATCTATTTGTATCTATTTCTATCTGGTAGTTGTTTTTACTTATATAATAAGACATAAATGAACTTTTATTCTCAAAAGACAGCTGGCTTTAGAAAAATGAAAATGATTAGTACAAAAACAACTCAGTCTTAGAATTATCTTTGTACATGGCTATAAGAATGAGGTCTCATTCTAGTATACAATAATAATAACCCATCAAAGAAGTAATCCTCAAGTAGTAGGAGCAAGTGAAGTCATTCATAGTCATTTGCTTCAAGCCAAAAAAAGCCTGCATCCATTCAAACAAGACAACAAATACATTAGCCTTGAATGCATTTTACAGGTGTTATTGGACTATATCAGTTGTTATCCATGTCCAACTTACAAATTTTTAACTTTAAAACAGACGTACACAGTGTATATGTAATCCAATTTTAGTAAAGTATAGGATATCAATTTTTTTTTTAAAAGACAATCTCTTAGATTTATGAAAGTAATTCTATGTGAGGTTCTTATATAGCCCCATTTTTTAGACCTTAGATAGATAATATATACATCATTCTGATTAGAAGGCCCCAACCCCTTCTTATCAAAGTGTCTCAAAAGAAAATCCCCCGAAAAAATACCTAAAATGTTTTGTAAGTTAAATGTTTAGTTTAAAGCACTTCTTTTAATCTTTTTTTGTTTTATTGTTTATCTCCATACAATCACACTCAATCCTCAAATCCTTTTGTTCGGTCTAGGTATCAAAATCTGGACCAATATTTTAGCTCAAAACAAATTACCAAGAGCTAATTGAATACTCAGTACTCTACAACATTTGTTATACCAGCCAGTGACAAGTTTAAACCTACAATAGGATATGGTTAGCACAACGATACTGTCATGATACAAAACCTGAAAAAAGCTAGTGAGCTGTGCCGAGAGAGCGACATCCATAATACATTCCTTAAAGTAATTCGCCAAGAGAATTGATACCTAAAATATGTACAAAACTCTAAAAAATACAATTGAGTAGTGCATTTTGTGCCAGAAGTATCACCCTTAATACGGGAAGACAACCTTCCAACCATCCTACCCCCCCCCCCCCCTTTTCTAAGAAACTCGGGTAGCGCAGTTTTCAAGCCACAAATCATAACCAGTATAGAGTCTTACCATATCCATGTCCACCTCAGATAATACCTTCTTAAATTAGAGCACGGTATAGTAACTAACACTAAGTGTTTCAGCACATTGTCGAGAGAATATCCGAACCAGATCATCATAAAAAAACAACAAACTCAGAGTTTCGGCAGAGAATGACTATTAGAGTCATAAACCATGCTTTAGAAGGAGAACTATACTCACAACAAGGAACCTATTTTTATACAAAGGTTATCATATATTGTAACCTGTAATGTGAGCAAGCAGGACCAAGAGTCTTTATAGAACATCAATCATACTATGTTGCGCAGAATATTTTAAAAACCGAAACGTCAGGTGTGAAAAAATCCCCAAAAAAGTACTTTTTTTAGTAGCATGTGGATCTAAGAAGCACCATCCTTTTCTACAAGCTCCATAGTTAGATAGTAGTTAGGCCACCAAGAAAGCCCTCAAGTCTCTCTTTACTCAGATACAAACACCACGCAAAAAGACAAGGCTAAGTTAGGGGCTCAGGGCCATCCTCACCTTATATAGTATTCCATCAGTGGAGGGATTGATAAGGAAGACTGGCGTATAGGATTCGGTTTTGATTTTTGCTTGGATCACAAAGAGCATGGCTACAAACGGCAGCCGCCATGGCCCCCTACATAGAGGATAGAGTGGGAGAGAAGAGGGGGGAAAAAACACCATCATACTGCGTGCAAGTGCACAGAGATCATTCGGCAGCAGGGTTGTGAGGTAGAGAGGGTGAGAGGACAAGCATGAACTACTTACTCAGTATGTACTACAATCATTTAATACATCTAATACGGTGTCCCAGAAATGAACACCAATTGCCCTAATTGGGGTAGTGTCCCATATTTCACGCTCCCTATGAAGGGTAAATGCCCATGTATGCCAAAAATTACAATCTTGAGAGACCAAAAAAAACCTATCAAAGTGGTGTAGGAGGGACCAGTCCCCATGTGGTGGTGGAGGGGGAGGGGGATTGTTTTGTGGGCTTGCGGTTTTTTTTAAAAACAATCCAAACCTAAACCAGACCTGGTATAGAGTCAGCCTTTGTACTAGGTTAACTTTCATAGTGAATGGGTATATCTATGTATACAAATCATAAGTTGTCTAAGTACTTAGGGGTGTGTGTGTGTGTGTGTGTGTGTGTGTGTGTGTGTGTGTGTGTGTGTGTGTGTGTGTGTGTGTGTGTGTGTGTGTGTGTGTGTGTGTGTGTGTGTGTGTGTGTTCTTGTTTAATATTACTAAACATAACGCAGCCAAATAGTAAAACTATTTCAAATGACAACTGACATAGAAAATGACAATATTGTACAAAAACCCAAATAGATTTAAAATTTTGTACAAGAGTTACAGAATGAACAACCATTTAGAAGTAAAGGGATTTTTTTAATCTATAAGGTTGAAGATTCTTGATCCTTTTTAAATAGCACCCAACTTGGAAAGAGAGAAAGAGAGATCCTCACCTGCATCCATACAAGAAAAAAGAAAATTTTGTTAGTCCTTTATGTGGTTTGCAGGCATCAAAAGATCTTTTATGTGTTATTGATGTCACTCTAGTTCCAAGTTCTAGCTGTTTCTTACCGTTTCTTATAATCATACCATGCCTTTATTAAGGATGTCTCAACTTCCTATAGAGATGTTAAAATAAGAGAATCTTAAGAACCATTCTAATCTCTTTAAAAACCATCAATTATCAATTTTTATTGGTCATACTTTCCAATCCTTAATCAAGGATAGAGGAAGCAAGTATCAAGTCTTTTGCATGATATCCTAGAGGGATAGACAATCATTTAAAAGGAAAACATCAATTACAGTTTAAGTCCTACATTTATAAAAAAAAAGCACCCAAAAGGAAGGCCACTTCATCTCCACCCTCTTTTCATCATCTTCATCTTCCCCTCTATTCACCAACATGGTATCAAAGCAAGGTGTTGATTATGAGAAAGTTTGTAGAAATTGGTTTCAACAAAAAAAATAGCTCAATGTGAGGAAGGAAAACATTGAGCAAGTTTTTTGTGTTTTACATGGAGAGTTCAATTCTATGTGTTTTGAGAGATATTTCAAATCTTGTTTCTTCTTCTCTGAGTGTCGAAGGTACTTGATTCATCAACATTACAGCTTTGAGCTTCTATAGAGTTGTGTGAAATTTTGATCGGATTGAAGAATGGAGTTGACTTGTACATCAAACTAGTGCTTTGTGATTTTGAAGATTTCTTTCTTGACATGAAAATTGATTGTGCTTTTGCTGCAAAGTTAAAGACAATAAGGACGACTTTTATTACAGTGCATCTTTTGAAGAACTTCATACTATATGATGATGATCTTTTCCTTAGCTACATACATATACTAATTTGTAAAATTGTTTGACAAATTAGTTGGGATGTGTTCTGAATATTCTTCCACACATTCATAGATTAGCAATCTTTTCTCAGTAAAACCGTGATAGTTTTGAGACATGAATCAGCAGTTAGCAGTTAGCAGTTAGCAGTTAGCAATTTGTATGGTGAATAAAGTTGTAAGAGTTCCAAACATTGCCTTGACATGTTTACCGAGTAATAAGATAGCCTCATTTTTCTTGGTCGATTGGTGTGTTTTGTGGATTGAGTATGTTGTCCATCCATCTTGATTCTTGTTGGCTAATAATACACACGCACTATGTTATACTCTAAGGGGGGTTCTAGTCCATGGGGTCGAATGATCATATTTATGCCCTTTTGTCATGTTTAATTGTCCAAACTCATATGGTAGATAGGCTTGAAGTGGGGAATATTATCAATAAACCTCTTCATGGGTTCGTCTCTTTAAGCATGCAAAGCATGCACCACTATTTTCAATGGTTGGGGATTGTGAGATACTTATCAATTCTTATATGAGCCTTGAAGTCTTTTTATGTATATTCTAAGGGTTCTATTTCAATTGAAAAGCTTTTTCGACTTGTGCATATTGTCGAGTTCCTCTTTCCCTACTTGTGGTCACCGTCATCTCAAACCTCTCCATTGACATCTCCAGCTTCCCTTCACTTCACCAACACTATGGGTAGATGGAAGCGTTTACCTAGTAAACCCACACGTTAGAAGATACCCACCATTTCTTTTGCTCATGATTTGATTAGATTTGTTAGGAATGGGGTTAATAGTTTATTGGGGTATTGTTCATGGCTTTTTTTCTTAACCACCATATCCAATAGATCTATTATCGAAAGAATACACACTATCCAAATGAAACCAAAATAAAATAACTTTCAAAAAACACCACTCACACATAAAAAAGAGCATTTACAAGCTCCTAAAGGAACAATCATTGGATTGAGAGCATGAGTAAAACAAACGAAAGATAATCACAGAGGATTGAAACTAGCTAGAGATTGTGTAATTAAGATTTCAAGCCTTGACATGTCTAATTCTCAAGTAAGAGTGAGGTTTATAAATGAGATACTGAACAGATCAAACATTTTAAAACTTCTCAAACCAAAACCTTAAAAAAAATGTTCTTCAATATCTTTTAAAAGATATGAAATTATTGGTTCACTCATCCATCACAAAACCCAAGAGGTATGTGATACACTTGGAGTGAGAAAAAGGGGATGTAGAGCCATTTCAAGTATTTGGTTTCAAGTAGTAATACTTTATAAACTTTAAGCATTTGGGTTGCTTAGGCCTCACAATGTAGGAAAACTAAGGCTTTTAGTGAATGACAAAATACCAAACCACTTTGGTGAATATTACCACATTCAAGGGAAAAATGCCATATGAGAAACTAAAGAAGAAATCTTCTTTTGACTACAATTTTTTCAATAATATATGGATGGATGTCAAAAACTATAGATGGCTATGGTACAATATTTTGGACTAGTTGAAATTGAGTGTAAAGGAAAACATAAATTTGTAATAAGGCTTACTAAGGCTCAAATTCAACAATGCCAAAAAATGTAAGAATCATATTTCTTTGATGAACAAAGCCCTGAATTATAGCTAGGGTAAAAGAGATACCCCATGTCACAAAGTGCAATTAGCAATGGAGTTATGACAAAGTGGATTTGTCCAAATACCAGTTGAAAGTCACAACACACTAACGTGGCTTTTCTCACAGACAAATACACCAAATGCTATAGAGAGCCAAAATGCTCGTGAGCTTCTCCATGTTGATTTTTTTGGTGTCTACATGGTCGACTAGCACTTGAGTGGCAAATTTAAAGCCTTGACATGGATTGTTGGAATTAGGGTTGCAGAGAAACACACATAACTTGGAGAAGACGAAGGAAGCTCAAGGCACACAATAGAGAGTGTATTACTTAGTGTGCAATGGAAAGATTGATAGCCCTAGAGTGATGGGCGTATATACAATGCACGGGGGGAAAACCTCCTAAAGAGGGAAAAAATGCCCCGACGGTCCTAGTGTGTTCACACACATCACTACCACATGTATATGGTAACAAATCCCCCCTAGAGTGATGCGGTGAACGAGAGTTGGCACATGAGTAAAGGGAAGTGCCATGCCCTAAGGACATGATCAGTCCACAAAGGGGAGCAAGCCCAAAGCTTTGCGGAAAGCTTCAATCTTCTCACGAGACAATGCCTTTGTGAAAAGATCTGCAAGGTTGTCCTGTGTTGGCACATAAGCCAAGCTAATCTCTCCTGCTGAGAACCTCTCCCTGACATAGTGGTAATGCACCTCAATGTGCTTTGGGCGAGCATGAAAAACTGGGTTTCTCGCAACTGCCAATGCACTCTGACTGTTAGTGTAGATAGTGTTGGCAGTGTCCTGTCCAACACCCAAATCAGCCATAAGGCGTCTGAGCCATACACACTCAACGGTAGCTGTGAAGACTGCCCTGTACTCAACCTCACAACTTGAAGTGGCCACAGTATGTTGCTTCTTGCTCAACCATGATATACATGAACTGCCAAGCATGAAACAAAAACCACTTGTGGACACTCGCGTGTCAAAACAACCAGCCCAATCTGAGTGCGAAAAAGCATGTAAGTCTGGTGGCAATGATCCCCCCTTGGGATAAAACAAGACAAGATGTAAAGTGCCACTAAGGTAGCGGAAAATCCTCTTGACAGCCTGCCAATGCTTAGACCCTGGGCTATGCATAAATCTGCTAACCTGTGAGACTGCAAACTGAATATCCGGCCTCGGGTTGCATACATAAATGAGGCAGCCAACAGCAGTTTGGTAAAGAGTGACATCAGCAGGATCGCCAGCATCATGTAGACTCAACTTCAAACCTTTTTCCATGGGAGTGGCAATAGGTTTGCAATCCTCAAGTCCAAACTTACATAGCAATGTCTCTATGTAACTTTTCTGACACAAGGCAATACCACCATCACACTGCTTAAACTGTATACCCAAGTAATCATGCAACGGCCCCAAATCTTTCATCTTGAAAGTAGCATTCAAATCAGCCTTAAATTCAGCAATATGTCTCTCATTTGGTCCAGTGATCAGCAAATCATCCACATAAAGAATCACAATGAGAAGTACATCACCCTCACGCTTTACATACAATGTGCTTTCTGTTGGACTGTTACGAAAGCCTTGTTTGACCAAATGAGTGTCAGCTTTCTCATACCAAGCACGAGGAGATTTCTTCAACCCATACAAAGCCTTGTTACATTTGCACACTTTTTCCTCTTGTCCTTTTATGACAAAACTGCGAGGCTGCGTTACATAAACTTCCTCAAATATGTCACCATTCAAAAAGCAGTAACAATGTCAGATTGATGTACATTCCAACCAAAATGAGCTGCCAATGCACATAGAAAACGCACAGTAGTCATACAAAAAGTGGGAGCAAAAGTCTCTTCATAATCTATGCCTTTTTGCTATGCATAACCCTTTGCAACAAGTTGAGCCTTATGGCGATCGATCTCACCATCCGGCTTGCGTTTCAACTTGTAAACCCACTTCGTACCAATGGCCTTTTTGCCAGGAGGCAAATCACATAAAGTCCATGTGTCATTTTGTATGAGTGCATCATATTCTGATTGCATGGCAGCCATCCAATTTTCTGAATTCTGTGCTTCATCAAAAGATAGAGGCTCCTAAACATCATGTAAGCTAGACACAGCCAAAGCATTACAATCTGATGCATAAGATGCATGGCGAGAGCCTGAACGAGTACGACTAGACAAAGGTGCATCCAATTTACTGTCACGCAAAGTGTGCACCAGCCATATTGGCATACCTCTAGCCTGCTCATTTTCAGCCCTTTCCTCATCAAGTACATCATGTACATCTGCATCAGTAATAGGCTGATCTAAAACATTTTCAAAAACCCCCATAGGCTGTACATTTGCCTCATTGGAACTTACATTCATATTTCTACCACTAAAAAGAGGCAACAAAGTGTCATAAATGTCCTGTGAGCTTACATTATTGTCTCTCGTACATGACAGCAAGGGTTGAACAGAATCTTCCACAAACACTACATCCCGAGAAACTAGAATACGTTTTGTTTGCGGATGATACAACATGTACCCTTTGCTTTCAGCACTATAACCAAAAAAAATACATTTGACAGCCTTATCATCCAATTTTCTGCGCTGCACTTGTGGCACCAAAGCATATGCCAAATAGCCAAAAACACGCATGTGCTCAATAGAAGGCTTTCTATCATGCCATGCTTTATATGGAGTAATAGACTGCAAAGATTTCATAGGACACCTGTTAAGTACATAAGTGGCACACATGATGGCCTCAAGCCAAAAAGAATGCGGCAAAGCTTGACTTTTGACCATACATCGTGCCATTTCCATCAGTGACCTATTTTTGAAGGAGTACGAGCGGAAGTGCGACGCGAGAGAGAGTGCGAGAAGAAGAGCACGACGATATGGTGAACTCGCTCTACTATAATGTGTAGAGCATAGTGAGTTCTTATTAGGTTTTTAGAAAAGAATATGTGTACATACCTGGCGGCCCGCCCACTTACCTGGGCGACCACATTGGGCTTTATACCCCAACAACCTCCCACTTGAAGTCCAATGTGGTACTTTAAGTGTGAGAGAAGCTACTATACAAGCTAATATACAAGAGATGTAGAGAAGTGATGTACTACCCTACTCCTAACTGCTTACGAAAATGTGCAAAGCTCTCTGAGGGAAGTCCTTTTGTAAGTAGATCAGCAGGATTTTCTGTGGTGTGAACTTTGACAAGCTGAAGTTGCTTATCCTCGAGCATTTCCCTGATGAAATGATACTTCACATCCACATGCTTTGTCTTTGAGTGATAAACTGGATTGCGAGCCAATTGTATAGCACTTTGACTATCACAATATAACAGAGGCATCTCTTCTTTGATTCCCAAATCTGTTACTAGTCGATTAAGACAAATTGATTCTTTGCATGCCTCTGATGCTGCAACGTATTCAGCCTCTGTAGTAGACTGAGTAACACAATCTTGTAATCTAGAACTCCATGATACTGCTCCACCAGCCAATGTAAATACATACCCTGATGTAGACCTTCGGTTGTCTAAGTCACCTGCATAATCTGAGTCTGTAAAACCCTTTACACTTAGCTCCTGACTCCCAAAGCATATACGCATACTCTTTGTAGCTTTCACGTATCTCAATATTCCTTTCACTGCCTCCCAATGTTTCTTGCCTTGGTTTGACATGTATCGACTTACTACTCCCACTGCAAATGCAATGTCTGGGCGAGTAGCAATCATTGCATACATCAAACTACCCATTGCATACGCATATGGAATCTTATCCATTTCAGCCTGTTCTTCCTCAGACACAGGACAATCTTGTTTGCTAAGTTTCACATATGGAGGCAATGAAACACTCAATGCCTTTCCCTTCTCCATATTGAAACGTTGCAAAACCTTGTCAATATACGTTGTTTGAGATAACCAAATCAACTTCTTAGATCTGTCTCTCTCAATGCGCATACCAAGTATATGACTTGCCTCACCCATATCTTTCATGTCAAACGATTTTGCCATCTTTGACTTCAAAGCTGAAATTTCTTCCAAGTGCTTGCCAGCAATCAACATGTCATCCACATACAAAATAAGGATCAGCCAACTGCCATCCTTAGCCTTCTTTGTATATAGACAGTGATCGAACTCACTACGTTTGTATCCTTGAGAAAGCATAAACTTGTGGAACTTATGGTACCATGCCCTCGGTGATTGTTTTAAGCCATAAAGACTCTTTAACAACTGGCATACCAAATCTTCCTTGCCTTTCTCAACAAACCCTTCTGGCTGCTGCATGTAAATTTCCACGTCTAAATCACCATGCAAGAACACTCTCTTGACATCCATTTGGTGCAACACCAAATCTAATATGGCAACCAATGCAAGAAAGCATCTCAATGTAGTCATCTTGACCACCGGAGAGAAGACTTCATCAAAGTCAATGCCTTGTTCTTGCTTAAAGCCCTTGGCAACAAGCCTTGCTTTGTACTTTGGCTGACTATCATGAGCGGTGATCTTATACCTGTAAACCCATTTACAAGGTAGAGCCTTTTTGCCCTGTGGTAATTTAACTAGCTTCCATGTCTGGTTTTTATGCAGATCTGTCATCTCTGATTGCATGGCCAATTGCCAATTCCCGGAGTCCTTCATTTGCACTACTTCCTTGTAACATGAAGGCTCATTGCAATCAGTCAACATGACATAGTTCATAGATGGAACAAACCGATCAGGAGATCGTGAGATCCATCCCGATTTACGCAAAATAGGTGGCTGAGGCTCAGCCACAACCTGTGGTTCCACTCTATCCTGTCCTTGCTCCTCTAGAGCCCTGACATTTTGTCTTGCACGTGCAGGTTCATCTTCTTGGAAGACAACTCTTCTAATCTCCTCAACCCTCTCTGGTTTAGAATGATATTTGGCTTCATTAAAGTGAACATCATTGCTGCGGATAACCTTTCTGGATTCGGGATCCCAAAGTCTGTACCCCATCTCACCAGAATTACCATAGCCTAGAAAGATGCACTTTCTACTCTTTGGCTCAAGTTTGTTCCTAAATTCCTTTGGAACATGAGTATATGCCTCACAGCCAAAGACTCTGAGATGCTTGTATGAGGGCATTTTGCCTGACCATACCATCTCTGCCATTGAATCCTTCTGCAAAACCTTGCTAGGAGATCTATTTATAAGATGAACAGCTGTTGATATAGCTTCAACCCAGAACCCATTTGGCAGTTATGCATTAGACAACATACTTCTGACCTTCTCTTGTATAGTCGTATTCATCCTCTCAACAACACCATTTTGAGGAGGATTGTAAGGAGCAGTAAGTTCACGTTTTATACTTTTTGACTCACAAAAGTCTTGAAAGGCCTTTGAAACATACTCTCCACCATTGTCAGTGCATAAGCATTTAAGCTTCTTGCCACTCTAATTCTCCACAAGTGTCACAAACGTTTTGAAAACACTAAACGCTTCATCCTTGCGCTTGAGAAAGTAAACCCATACTTTCCTCGAGTAATCATCTATAAATGTCATAAAGTAAGAAGCTCCCCCTAGAGATAGGTTAGGCATAGGTCCACACAAGTCACTATGAACAAGTGCCAAGTGTGTATCTCTTCTACTGCTTATATGCTTATGTGGTTGCTGTGTTTGCTTACCATACAGACAATGTTCACAGAATTCAAAATCATTAAATGACAAGCCAGGAAAATAACCAGAACGAGACAAGATTTCCATTTCCTTCTTGGACATATGTCCTAACCGGCTATGCCACAAAGAAAGTTCGGCTGCTCGGTTACATTGATTACATTTTTAGAGACATTTGATACATAAATCATGTAAAGTCCTCCAGACTTTACTCCATGTGCTACTGTCATAGAACCCTTGGATATCTTCCACATGTTCTGTCCAAAAGTGGTGACGTAGCCAGCATCATCAAGTAAACCTGTGCTGATCAAGCTCTTTGTAATTGCGGGAACATGTCTCACATTCTTCAGCGTGAAAGAAGAGCCATTCTGAAACTTCAATTGAACATCTCCAACACCTAAGATCTCACATGTCTGCCCATTGCCTAGCCGAACATGGTCACATAAGAGGTAAACCACTCCTTGTTTGGAGACACATGAAGTGATGCCCCTGAGTCTATAATCCAGTCACTCAGTGCATTTCCATCAGATGCTGTAAGAAGAGCTGAGTCCGTTGTATTCTTCAAGAAGTAGATGTCTCCTGACACTAGACTGTCATCCTCTGCAACAGTGTTTGTCACATTTATTTCTTGAATCTTCACTGAGGACTTGTTCTTCTCACCATGGTCTTCAGCTTTCTCTTTGCCTTTTTCTGCTTTCCATTCTCTGCAGTCTCTTTTCATGTGACCCTTCTTGCTACAATGGTAGCATTCTATGTCACTCTTGCCTTTAGCACTGCGGGACTTGCTACGAGACTGATTCCTCTTTCCACCTTTGTCCTTTTCTTTGTCCCTTCCCCTGACAACTAAGGCTGTTCCTTTGCCTTTGTCCATTGTCTTTCTGTTAGTTTCTTCAGTAAGCACACTACCTTCTACACCTGCTATGGTCAAACCATCTGGAGGTGCAGAATTACTCAAAGCTGTGCGAAAAGTGTCCCAACTTTCCGATAATGTGATCAACAGGAACATAGCTCTAACAGGTTCATCAAACTTGACACCTTGAGCTGACAACTGATTGTAGATGATGTTGAATTCATTCAAATGATTGTACATAGGTGTCCCTTCTTTCATCTTCAAGTCAACAAGCTTCTTAAGCCAGTATACCTGTGTTAGAAGCTGGACACACCCCACGGAAACTAACTACTCGGAGGACTATTATTTTTGTAATTATTCATTCATTGAGGAAAACCCGATTTTTCACCTTGTAAATATTGGGACTTACAGAGGTTTCCAGATTGTATCCCAGTTTTGATAGTTAGATTGAGTAGATGGTTGATTTTGGGACTTTAGGATTTGAGACATTGTAAGGTATATATACCACTTTTTGACCTTAATGAAGGACCTTTTGTCATTTTAAAACAAGTTTGAAGTCTGTGAGTGAGCGTACTGTGTACGAGAGGGAGAGTGTGAGCTTCATCTTGACGCTACGTGTGCTACAATGGTCGGAATCGAGTGCGGAGAAGTGCAGCGTGTTGCCCTCGACTAGAGCTACGAGCCGATACCAACATTGCGCGCGTACGGTCCGGCTTTGCGAGCTCCTTCTACGAGCTTCATCGGTTGTTTGGGTGAGCATACGTTGTCCGATTTTGCATTGTAGCATATCCACGCGTTCACATTGAGTAGAACTACACATTAGGCACTTTAGATTTCGGAAACGAAGACGTGCAGATTTCGGCCAGACATCCTACGTGTTTCTGCACCGGGTGTTTTGGGTCATGATTTTGGTGCATAGACCTTAGGGAGAGCGGCCTATTGGTATTAGTAGGGTCTCCTTCAAGTTCTATGGTGTTTCGAGATTGTTTGATGGGTGTTCGGCTCTAGAAAGCGTTGTAGGAAGTTTCCTCTTTTGCACTCTTGAAGGCTGTGACTTAGACAATTGGTAGAGACCTCTGTAGGAATTAGTTAGGAGTCGGCCGAGTGTAGGTTGACACCTTATGCTTGCTTCCACACGCCTGCGGGTCGAGCTTCGTCCTTAGCTGACATTACATGTTAGGTGAGTTCTCGCTGTGCTGACATCCGTCGCGGCGTATCCGTCCAACATTGGCGCCGCTGCCGGGGACGAAAACCTTAGGTAGGTGACCAAGACTAATCCTTGAGGATTGGGATTTTTGGCTTGCCAAGAGTCTTGTTTTACATTTAGATAGGATCAGAGGGTGGAGGACTCTCTAGGTCTTAGAGGGAGTCTAGGAAGCGTGTGTCTGGCCTAGATCCTTCGACTTAGGTAGATGAGATTGACTTGGGTAGTTTTAGGTAGTAGGCGAGTTGTAGAGTAGGATTTGGAGTGGTAGAAGTGGTGAGAGGAGAGCTTGAGAGTCCGGAGAGGCCAAAAATCAACCAAAAACACCATTATCACCATTTCACATGATAGGTAGGAGTAGAGTAAGTAGGACATCATGATTCAGGATCTAGAGCATTTCATACATGTACACTTGCTTGGTAGAATCATTACAAGTTTGTAAAAGATGCAAAAGTGTGTTTGAAAGCCTAATTGAAGTCCAAAAGTTACTGTGAGTGTTTCTGATAGATCTACAGAGCATCAGGAGCATTCCTGTCAGAAAAAACTTTAATTTTAAGCCAGGAGACATCCTACGCGTAGGATGTCTACAGGCTAATCTGGGAGGAATTTTGGGATTTTGAGTTGACCAGTGCGTTCAGGAGGTAGGGTTTACCCTAATTTCAACTGGGAAGTGTAAATTTGGCCATATCTTGACAGGATAAGGCCAGATAGACTGAAATTGCAAGACATCCTACCCAAATAGTGCCAAAACATTATTTGAGACCAAAACCATAAGAGGGCTGCATGAGCATGTCTTGCATGATATATTGAGTGACTGAAAAGGGTTTCACCTCATTTGGGTAAGAAAATTGGATTCAAAGCGGACTTTAGCACTTTTGACTGAAAAAGCAAAAACAACTGAAATTTTGGACTATTGACATCCAAACCAAAATCTAAGCATAACACTGGGTTACTGACATCAAGGGGAAGCTGTGGGACAAATCTGGGGTCAAACAGGCCAAAACGACATCCTACGTATAGGATATCTTCTGAGTAATTTTGGACTCCAAACTAAATTCTGAGTATACCAAAGTGATCAGCAACTCAAGGGGAGCCTGGGTTTTGAGTTTGAAGCCATTCTGATGAAAAAGACATCCTACGCGTAGGATGTCTAATGCAAGAAAATGAAGCCAGACTTTGACTTTGAGCATAGTAAGGGGTTATATAGCCTTAGGCAAGCCTCCTAGTCAATTTTGGTCCAATTTGGAGTTGATTAGACTGATCAATATCATCAACAGACCGTCGGAGCAGATTTTTGACTCATTGACCAGCTAATAGGTGTCCAAGTCAAAAAGTAAAAGCATCTGTAAGCTCAACACAACAAGGGAAAACAACAATGCAAAAAGTCTAGGCAAAACACAGCAGGAGACATCCTACGCATAGGATGTCTATTGGGGCATACTGCAAGGAAAACTTGACCTGGCATAGACAGTGAGATTCCATTTGGCTTGAGGGTTCCAGAACTTCTTTCAGAAGTGAATTTGGACCTTGTTTGCCCATTTGACGAAGCTAAGACTGAATTCAGACTTTTTCGCGTAAATTGACCAACAACTGAGGGAAGTACTGTTCCAGATTAGCAAACCTAATCCAGATTAGCAAACCTAATCCAGAACATCAGCAGTGTATAAAATATAGTAGTGGTTGAGATTAACTCCCCAGTTATACCAATCATTACTAAGATAACCTCTAGCAGATAAATGCTTTGATTCGATTGCCAAAATTAAAACGCTTTTGTACAGGTATATTCAGCAACAAAGCAAGAAGTTGTGAAGAGACTGACCCATTGCCAGGTGAGTGGTTGAATTTGTGATAAATTGCGTTGATAAGTTTGATGAATTTAAGATCAGGAAGATACATTATTATAGACCACAAGGTGGCAGGTGACCAAGGTATCTTAGTGTCCACCGAAGAGAGTGTAACTCAGGCAAGGCTAGATCCGCTAGCACCGATTATTGAGGAAGGGAGTGATACTGACACTTCGTCAGACAAATCTTTCTTCATGATGGGTAGTCAACAACCAGGAGGTTTCACCTATGATGGACCTATGCAAGGAGGAAGCACCTCCCAAAATCCCTTGAATGATTCCAGGCTCACGGTGATCTTCTTAGAGGGAACAAACTCGAGAGGAGCCCTAGTCTAGGAGCCCTAGTCTATTCAGACTATCGAGGCCGTAAGTGCATTTGTATCAAAGAGAGGCCAGCTCAAAGATTGGAGATAATCCGAGTATATGATGATGGAGATAGATTCCGATACGAAAAGGGAAACCACTATTTAATAGTTAGTAACCCTGAAGATTACAACAGATATGGAGATAACGTGGCGAAAGGGAAAATGGTTTCAGAAACTCAAGAACCGCCACCAAACATTGATAGGCCCGGCGCTATTTTTATGAATGATAAGAAAACAACCAAGGTTCCAACTTATAACAAGAACGTGGGAATCTACAAGCATGAGAGTGAGGGTATAGTCTCTTACTTTCGCAGCAAAGAACCATACGTAAGCGAATTAAGCAAAGATAAGGTTCTTTACTTATTCTCTTATGAAACTGCTACGGGGAAGGGCATGGTTTTTGTTGATAGATACGGGCGAGAATACCAACGTATTCTCCCAGAGGAAGTAGAGAGAGCAACAGGTCCAGGAGCATAAGCATATATGCCCCTAAGGAAGGGCCAAGCGCCCCCCACACCCCAAGCAAGTCAACGAATCCTTTTTCAGATGAGTATGACATTACCTCACATTCCACCCGACCACAAGCATTCAACAACCAAGACCAACCAGCAAACCAGCCATCATTGCAGGCATGGCTTCGACAGACTGCAACAATGGAACCAGACCGAAGTCGAGATGGTTATCACAGCGCACGAGGGCTCGGATTTATAAGAACCACCACACTATTCAAGGTATCAGGCAGAGAGTAAGCCAAAAACACAAGGGTCAACAGAGCCTGGAGGACCACCCATGGAACGAGTTCGAAGAGAAGAACCACCTCCAGCGAGAACTGTTAGAAATTATGGCTTAGGAGCACCGTTGGAAGAGGAACTAGCCTATTACAGAAGACCTGAGGAAGTGTATCGACTGGGACGGGGTGATCCAATGATGAGATTTGTAGACCATTGAAGAATTAGACCTTCTCAAGTGAAAAAATGGGTAAACAAGAAATGCACCGGAAACAGAGACCCAAGAGATCATGTAGTAGCCTTTGTGCGTGTAATTAGAGCCGAGGAGGTGTTAGATTTTTCCACCCAATTTGCAGGGTTTGGACTAACCTTAGAGGATGATGTTGCCACTTGGTTTGATTCTGTAGAGCGTAGAGACTTTGAGTCGATGGAGGAAGTGTTTGACGAGTTTATTGAGGAATTCTCTCAAAGGGGAAAAGCTCATAATACCATCTCACAGATCCACAAATTCAAACAGAAAGATGGAGAATCTGTACGAAAGGCATCCCTAAGAATAAAAAGATATGTTAAGTTCTGTCCTGTTGAAGAACTGCCAACTCAGTCCAGACTTATGCTGATATTCATCCAAGGACTAAGGAATGCAGATCTCCAGAAAGACTTCCATATGAAGAGGAGCACGACGTTGAATGAGTTGACCAAGGAGGCTTTGTACCTTGTGGACAATTGTGCGGTCTACAAAGAAGGGGAGTTCAAGGACCTTGATGACGATTCATCTTCACGGCAAAGTGGAAGTAAGTCTTCTAAGACAGCACCAAAAGGATAAATAGCGGTAAACCAAGAGCAGCTCGTAGATGAAGTGCTAAAAAAGATCAACTTGTACGCCAACCCCAGGCTAAACAGCCCAAGTGGTGTGCTATTGAACAAAAATGGACAAACCATGGGACCGAGGAATGTTATTATAACAAGGGATATGTGAGGGAGAGACCTTACGCTCCCCAAGCTCCAGTAGCTTCCCCTCAAGTTCCACCGATGCCTAGATATCAAGCAGGCAACTTACCAGGACCTGTAGGTGTAGAAAGACCACAACCGGTGTTGGGGTAACAACCACCCCTACCAGGATTACGACCAGTTGGTATAAGATACACACCAACAGTAATTGAATCAGAAGAAAAGGCTTTGGTGCCTATATTATGAAGATTCCAATGGATATGCGGAAAACCCTGTCCACCGGAAGAACCCTCGACACCAGAACCATGGAGCATGATAGGGAATCAAGGACCACCAACTGCTGCACCGACCGCAGGAGAAGGAAAATATAGCTTAGATGAACGAACACTGATGTTCATAGCCAATGGAGGCATGGGTGGACAGAGACATGCTTACCAGCAAAGAGGAGCTCAAGGAGCACCTCAACAACCCAAAGGACCCTGCTACAAGTGTGGTGGAGACCATTGGTTGAGAGACTGTCCTCATGATGAAATCATAAGAGTCAATGCGTATTGCCCAGAATGTGGAATTACTCATTTGATTCCCGATTGCCCTAAAAACCCGAGCAAAGGAGCAAAAACCACCTTGAACATGTTAGAAACAGTACCTTCCAGTGGAGGATCGGAAAATGAAACAATCATACCTATTCATGCGGTAACACGAGCCCAAGCCCAAAGAAGGACGAACGAACCCATAGTTGAAGAACCAAAAACCGATGCTCAAAGTTCAGAAACGAAAAATCAGAGAAGCACTTGGAAAGCTAGAAAGGCGCGTAGGAAAGCCAAGAAAGAACGAGAGCAAACAACCCTATCCGAGGAGTTGAAACATACAAAGAACAGATTGGAGCGGTTAGAGGATCTAGCTAGCTTAAGCTCACACACCACAGCAGTCATAGCACCCAAGGAAATAGCAGAACTCAAAAGTGTAGGATCAGGAGGATCTGTACTGACAGACAAGGTAAACGAGCAGTTAGATGCGCTTCTAAAAGCTTATGAAGCTCAACTTAAAAAGAACCACACCCAGAAGCAAAGGTGGATGACTTATCCATATGCAGAAATAGAAAAACAGAGGTTGGATATGTGTAAAAACATGATTGAGACGGCTCAATCATTGATGGAAGAACCACTGGGTAAACCTGCAAATTGTCATGAAGCACCAGCTCCAACCCCTATCCAACCAACATTAGAGAAACATGAGGAAACAAAGGAAAGACTCACTAATGACTATGAGTCCATAGGAGAGCCTATCATAGTGCCAAATACAACCGATGGGGCAAGTGATGGGTTCCAACCTAAAATATTGACAGAAATGGGTAAGGACGGTAACGGTCTAGATGATCTGTGGAAGCAAATCCGTGAGGCCAACGAGGCTAATAGGATGAGTAACCACATGAATAGCACGAGAAAAGAAAAGAATGTGATCTTACCTCCTATTGAAGAATTTGAGGCAAGATCGCAGATGAACTTTGAGATACATTCACAAGGGGGAGACCAAGGATCTATTAGTTCGGGGCACAGCCAACCAGACTCTTTGAGAACTTTACCCTCTTACCTGGGAGAGTACGAAGCCAAGTCGGAAGTGAGAGCAATCCCATCTCAAAGACTTTCTTCTAACTTGGTGATGGATTCGCAAGGATTGATTGAGTTGTTATCCACTCCGGTGGCATGCACAATCACGTTAGCAGAACTCCTAAGGTTAAGGCCAAACATGTGGACCACAATAGGAAAATGCCTAGAAAAATTTGGAGTGAAAGACCCCACCTTGAAGCTACAAGAAGGGATCAGAGAGTTGGACAGGCCTCAACTAAACACTAGGCCAATACCATTGAATAAGGTTGGAGAATATTGCGAGGGAGAAGACGGAAACACCACGCTACCGGTAGAATTCCAAGGAGTAGTTTCCAAGGCTATTCTTGACAGTGGAGCGGGAGTTGCTATCGCCACCAAGGAAATCTGGAAAAAAATGGGGAAAACCAGCTTTGAGGGCTACCAGAATGAAACTGCAATTGGCAGATGGAACTGCAATTGGCAGATGAAACTACAATTGGCAGATGGGTTCATGGAAAAGCCTCTAGGACTCTTAGAAAAAGTAATTGTCACTTCGTGCGGAATCGAGTATGAGCATACGTTTGCAATAGTCGATTTCGACAAAAAGAACAATTATGAGATAATCTTGGGATGACCATTCATCAGACAATTGAAGATGGTCCAAGATTGGGGTTATGACCACATATACCTCAGACATGGCGAAACGACAACTAAAATGTACCGTAAAGACCATGGTTACAAGGATGTAAACCAAACACCGGTGGAAGAGTTTGATTTGGCTACAATAGCAGGATCAGAACTACCAGCATGGTTAGGGCAACCAAAAGAGCTATGGATGTGCGGAGCTTCACATTGTGGAAGCTTAAGAAGAGAGGACTGTGTCTTAGAAAGAGCAATTGAGGACAAGGAGTACATTCCGGAACCTTTCCCTGAAGATGCCTTGGAACCTCTGGAATGGGAACACATACTGGCAACATTGGATGTCTGTACCATTACAGACAATCCAACAAAAAAAATTTGTGATAAGGATGGCTATGATGTGTTACCCTATTACATGGTAAGCGTTGTACCAGAAAAAGAGACAGTGGAACCTCCAGAACAAGAAGAGTTTTACAACTCCTCTGAACATTTGGAAGTAAATGATGATGAAAATAATGAGTGTTCAGACACCTCAAGTGAGCATGGAAATGAAGCCGAGAATATCAAGTTTTATGATTTTGCTAATCAACACCCTAGACGCCAAGAACGCTATAGGAGGAAACGAGCAGGAAACAAAGCGAGAAAGAACCTGATTCCCAGGATAAAAGGTAAAACTCACTATTTGATGCTTGTAAAAGCAGAGGATTGTGTAAAAGATCAAATATCAGGAAAATTCTCAAAAAATCGAATAGAACGAACGCGAGAAGAAATAAAACAGGTACGAAAAGCTAAAACCGAAAGAAAATCACAAGAATTTCACAAATCAAAAAAAGAAACAACAAAAGACCAAGAGTGGACCAAACTGGAGGGTAAACAGAAATACCAAGAACTGAAACGGTCTTTGAGAGAGATATGGACTACTGAAGAAGATAGTGATGGTAAAGGGGAGTCAGAAAAGGGCAACATGAACGTACCAACACACTATCGGAAATTTACTATCCAGGACAGAAAAGTCATCATGACACCACCAGTCAGGGAAAGAACCAACCAAGAATCTTACGATGGGCCTGAAAATGCAAAAAAGATAGACTTCGCAGAACCAAGTGAAAAGCCTCATCTGATCTATATAGCTAACGAATTAGAGCCTGAGGAGGAAGAACAACTAACCCAACTTCTCAAGAAGTATAAAGATGTGTTCGCTTTGTCCAATAAAGACCTCAAAGGAGTTGATCCATTGATATGCCAACATACAATTCCTTTGAAATCGGATGCAAAACCTAGCAAACAATGTCCTTATACATATAATGACACATTTGCTAAACGAATCAAAGAAGAGATTGATAAACTGATGGAAGTGGAATTCATCTATGAGATTGAACATACAGATTGGGTGTCACCCATTGTGGTAGTTCCCAAAAAGAATGGAAAACTGCGAGTGTGTGTAAACCTCAAGAAGGTGAATGCAGCAACCATAAGGAATAATTATCCCTTACCAATCACAGAACATGTACTTGAGCGAGTGGCCGGGAAACGGGCTTATTCCTTTCTGGACGGGTTTTCAGGATACAATCAACTAGCAATAGCAAGGGAGGATCAACACAAAATAGCGTTTGCCACAGAATGGGGGATTTATGCGTATCGAGTTATGCCATTTGGCTTAACTAATGCACCAGCCACTTTCCAGAGGTTAATGACTCACGCATTCAAGGAATACCTAAGAATATTCTTAGAAATTTACATGGATGACCTGTGTGTACACTCTCTTCTACGAGAGGAACATATAGACCATTTGCAAAAGGTCTTTGAAAAGTGCAGGACATATCGAATCTGTCTTAACCCGGAAAAATATGTATTTATGGTTAAGAAAAGACGAATCTTAGGACACATTGTCTCAAGAAATGGCATAACCACAGACCTAGACAAAGTCAAAGTCATTGTAGACCTGCCCAGGCCTACTAATGCGAAACAAGTGCAATCCTTCATGGGACACTGCGGATATTATCGAAGATTCATATACATGTATGCGGTTATCGCACAACCTCTGTATGGTTTGCTAGTCAATTTCGAGTGGACCAAGGAGTGTGAAACTTCATTCCAAAAGCTGAAGGACAACCTTATATCAGCACCTGTACTAAAGGCACCAGATTGGGAAAAGATATTCCATGTGCACATTGATGCTTCAGCATATGCCATTGGAAGTATTCTAGCTCAACCTGGAGACGGAACAATGGATTTTCCGGTTTGCTATGCGAGCCGACAATTAAACAGTGCAGAGAAGAACTACACAACCACCGAGCGGGAAGGGTTAGAAATGATTTATGTTGTAAAGAAATTTCGGCATTATTTGCTTGCAAACAAATTTGTGTTCTTCACAGATCATCAAGCTCTTTTGTACCTAGTAAATAAACCTTGCAATACAGGGAGAATCGTACACTGGTTTATTATATTGCTAGAGTTTGACTTCACAGTGGTGGTCAAAAAGGGTAAAACCCATCTACGAGCAGATCATCTTTCGAGGATACACAATGGGGAAGCTTCTAAAGGAGTAGATGATGACATACCAGATGCTTACCTTTTTAACATTGAAATGGTATCCAAATGGTCTCAAGAAATTGTTAGCATTCTTTCCTTCGAAAGTAGGTTTGATCGTACGGAATGCAGATCCAAACAGCAAACAATTCGACAAACAAAAGACTTTCAGTTGATAGCAGGACGGCTGTATCATCTTGGATCTTACCTAATCCTACGATTATGTATAAATCCAGAAGAACTCGAGTGCTACCTTGAAGAAGCACATGTCCAGGGTTGTGCATTTCATTGTTCAACAGTGAAGACACACCAGAGACTAAAACAGTTAGGGGTTTATTGGCCAACTATGTATGCGGACACACATTCCTATGTTACCAATTGTACTATATGTAGTGCCAAACGACTAGTGGATCACGCAACTTTGTTTCAGGTAAACATAGCACCTGCATGGAGTCAATATATCATTGACTTCTTAACCACTAGAACATTCCCTAAGAACATCACGAGAGCACGGGAAAAAGCTATAGAGCTGGAAGCTCGTGACTTTCAGTTAATTGGGAATCAACTCTATAAGCGGGGAAAGGACAATCAACTTAGAATCTGTGCAAGTGAAAGCGAATACCTGTTGATTCTAGAACATGCACATAGCGGAATAAGTGGAGGCCATTTTTCGCGCGATAAGACGGCAAAAATTGTCTTAACCGCAGGAATTTGGTGGCCTACATTACACATGGATGCCGAAGAGTTTGTAAAGCGTTGTGATGAGTGTCAACGTACCAAGATGCCAATAAAAAGAGATGAGATTCCATTACGGCCAATGATGGGAGCAAGAGCATTTGCAAAATGGGGCATTGATTTTGTGGGACCTATATCACCCCCTGCATATCGCACCCATACCCAATATATCATTGTGGCTACGGACTATCTCACAAAATGGGTCGAAGCCAAAGCAACACAAAATGCTGATGCACGCACCACGACACAATTTTCGTATGAGAATGTTTTTGTACGTTACGGGTTACCAATAGAAATTGTCAGTGACCGTGGCACACATTTTCTCAATGAAGTCATTGAATATCTGCTAGAGGAATTCATGGTCATACATAGGAAATCCGCACCATACCATCCACAGGCCAATGGGCAAGCTGAGGCCACAAATAAAACACTATGCACGGTTCTCACTAAAATAGTATCAAAATCACGAACAGATTGGGATCAGCAGCTACACTCAACACTATGGGCATACAAGGTAGCTTACAAAACATCAATAGGAACAACACCATACAACATGGTATTTGGGCTACATGGTATACTACCCATAGAGTTTTTATTCCCAACTCTACGAGTAGCAAAAAGCTTGGAATGGACAGGGCATGAGCTCTCTTCAAGGATTGATGATCTTGAAAAGCTAGATGAACTCCGCTTACGGGCTGTAGCATCAATTTATGCTAAAAAGAGAAGACAAAAGGAATTTTTTTACAAACATGTGCGTACCAAAGAGTTCAAAACAGGTGATTACGTACTTGTTTATACCTTGAAGCAACATGCCAAGAAACTTAAAAAGCGAGGGATGGGACCATTTGTGATCAGTGATCTGTCACAAAGTGAGCTGTCAAGCTTGCTACATTAGCAGGTGAAGAAATGCCAAACTGGATTAGTGAATGTCGACTAAGGAGGTATCATCTACCACTCACACAGGAGATGCTCCAACAAATTCATCAAGGAAAACAACGAATGGAGGAAAAAGAGAGAGTACGGTAGGAAGCTCAAGCTGAAGCACAAGAACACATTGCAAAAAGACGGCTTCTGCGACAACAACAACAAAGTGGAGCACCATTACGAATCAATGCCATTCGACTGACTAAGTTGGAGGAGGAAACAATGGAGCCAATAATTGCGGTCAAAGTGGGCCAATCAAGTTGAATCAACAGCTTTGCTTGATTCGGGTGCTCAAGCAAATTTGATCTCTTACGGATTATACCAACAGCTCAAAGTCACAGATCAACTTCATCCTATTCCCCAAGTGCTGGAAAGTAGCACATCACACCCATTGAAAACATTGGGATGGACTATATTGCATGTACAGATACATCAATATATTTATCCACACAAATTCTATGTGGTGACAGATGAAAGCACACAACACCCAATGATGCTAGGGCAACCTTGGCAAAAAGCATACAATGTGCAGATAGATTGGAAAGAAAAGGCGATCAAAATTCAGCACGAACATGAACAACAGATAATAGCTTTTGCTCAGCATTACCATCATGAATAACTGCAAGCTATGCAATCACTGGAAACAAAGCCAAAAGCACAAATGCCATCAAAGAACAACAGGAAACCCGAGACCAAAAATCAGGTAAAAGCCAACCATACTACTTACAGACAGATGAAGTCACCGGCCACATTGCAAAAATCTAGGCTACCAAAACAAGGTAAACAAGTATGGATGCGGAAGGATAGAAATGCAATGGTGGAAAAACAACAATGTAACAAACGGATTCCAACAAAGCAGACGGTTCAACCCCAAACCAAGGTCATAAAACAGATATGGATCCCAAAGAAAATGCTTAGCCAAAATCCAAATGTCACTCACATTTGGATACCAAAGCAAAAGCAAAAGGAACTACCTGCCGTACAAGCAACAATGGAAAGCAGACAACTGCAATTTAAAAAGGGAAACCGACATATGTGGATGCCGATGAAAGACAAGCCAATGGCAAACAAGAAAGTGCCAAACCATCTACAAAAATCGGCAGCAACAAAATACCAATGGAAATCCAAGGCCATAAAGCCCGTAGCCATTACATCCCAGCCAATTCTATCCTTAAACACAACTACGACTCCATCAACAGTGACGGCAAAGCAATTGCCTCTTGCCAAAAAGACAATTAAATAGAGAGCAGTAGAGTTACAGCTGCTACTTGCAAAGAAATCAGAAAACCTTGACAGCGAATGCCAATAAGCATCTTGCTTATTCCCTTCTCTTGCACCGCATTAGTTTTTCCATGCATTGACCGAGTATGCATAAAATAGGGCCACATTAATCGGCCAGGCATTAGCACAACTTTTTCAACCTATGCACAGCACATACTCCGAGGCGAAACCTTGTCGTCCGGGAGGACTCCAGCTACGAGGGGGGGAGGCATTCTAGAGGCACAAGCACTCTCAAATGCGGAACCAATGACAGAAACAGCAAAAAAGGGCATGATTTTCGACTACTTTAAGGGTTGTTGTTTGATTGCGAAATTTTCTGGAGTAACCCAAGTACATATGCCCTTATACATCATGAATCTACAGGTATATGGGGCCAAACACCAAATCAAGCCCCTAGGTGTGTGTATATAAGTAGAAATAGCCATTTTTTAGGCAAAATATTGGTAAAACGGAGAAATCTGGCCATAAACATTGCATGTGAGTGTATATAATGTGTTGCGATTTTTGGGGATTTTCTAGGTTTGATTTGCTATTTTCCTTTTAATTTTGCTAATTTTCGGCAGAAAAACTTCAAAAATACAAAAAGCAGGTGAAAAACAGTCGTAATGAAAAACAAAAAATATGGTGATGATCAGTGACTATAGGACAACCTATGGTACAGTGGGGGTGCAATTATGAGACTGGAGCGGAAAGCGTGTTTTGGCCAGGTTTTGACCGAAATGCCAAATTTCTGGTAAACAGAGCAAACGGAGTCCAAATCAAGAAATTTTTGAGCCTAAACCACATCTCGCAAGAAGATAGGAGCACATGTCAAATTTCATGAAAAGTGGTTAGGGGACCTCCATTATAAGAAATTTTCACCCCATTTTTAGCTCATTTTCACTATTGACCTTGTGGAGAGAGCTTCTGCCACCTAGAGCGGATCGACCTTCCAACAGCTTCTACGACGCGCACGACTACCCGACCAGCTCCAGACATGAGAGGTAGGCTCACCACCTTGATCTTTTCGCGCATGTTTGTCGTTATGTCGCGAAAACTAGC